>NC_077227.1:190836854-191149906 GCF_027887165.1 Monodelphis domestica
AAAAATCATCTGCAAAAGGTCTGTTTCTTGTGCTTGTTAGTTTTTAACATAGGTCCATAGATGCTGATATCTCTTTAATGGCCGTTTATTATTTGTCACAATAATACCATCCATCATGATCCTTTCCACTCTTTTGGACATTTCCTTTCATTAATTCATCTTAAAAATTGATAGTTAAGTGCTTTTAAAATTGCAATGACTCTGGTATACATTTCTTCTATATGTATTTAGTAAGGTACAAGTAATTTCCTTATTATTGATTTAAATTACTTCATAGGCTTGATGATTATCTATCAACTTAGCATTTCCTCATATGTAGAACAGAAAAAATATTCCTCATGGATCCTTACTATATAGATTTTTAAATGTTTTTTTTTATTTAACATGATTGTTATAACATTGCTTCCTTTTCTATGGCTTCTTACAAACTTAATTCTGATCTCTTCTTTTTATTTGTTAATGATTTTGCAGTACATTTTCTCCCTTTATCACTATCACTATCTCAATAGTCTTCCCAAGTCCTACCCTCTCAAAAGAGCAAAAGGAAAAAATAATTTCTCTCATAACAAATAATTATAGTCATTTAAAATAAGTACATTCATAGACCATGTCTAAAAAAAAAGAATGCCTCACTCTGCACTTCTAGTTTATTATGTGTTGTTTTTTTCCAAGAAGTGGGGGAAATGATTCATCATCAGTCTTCTGTAGTCATAACTTTCCTACCTGGCAGGTAAGTGGCATAATGGATAAAGAGCTGGGTCTATGCTTCAGTTTCATCAACTGTAAAATGGAGGTAATAATAACACCTAGTCAGGATTATAGTGAGGATCAAAGGAGATAGTATGTGTAAAACACTTAGAACAGAGCCTGGCACCTAGTAAACAATAAGTACTCTGTTTCCTTTTTCATGTTTTTTCACAGCTGTTTTCCTTTAAAATATCATAGTCATGACATATATCATTTTCATAATTCTGATCATGTCAATACATTAGTTCAAACAAGTCCTCTGAGATTCTTCAAATCTATCAGTGACATCACTTCTTAGGACAAAAATACTCTACTACATTATTATATCATAATATTTTCAACTGTTCCAAGTGATGGACACCCACTTAGATTCAAGCTTTCTACAACAATAAAAATGTTGTGATAAATATTTTCTGTATATGAGTCCTTTTCTTTAAAAAAAAATCTTTGCAGTATAATCTTAGAAGTAGAATAATTAAATCAACAGATATGTGTAGGTTAGTGATTTGGCAGAGGGGTAGGATAGTTCCAAATTGTTTTTTGACAATATCCACCTTTTCATGAACAACATCATTATATTGTGTAAAGTCCATTAATAAAGCTCATAGCTCAACCTCTCCAAAATTGTCTTTTTTTTTTCTGTTTGTCTTCTTTGTCAATCATGTGGTTGTGGAGTGGAAATTCAGAATTGTTTTAATTTGTATTTCTCATATTACTAGGATTTTAAGAATTTTTTCATGTATTAATGTTTTTGTCATGTCACATGTTTTTTTCATACATTTTTCATATATTCATACAATTTGTCTTCTTTCAAAAACTCCTATTTATATCCTTTAATGAAAAGTGTCAAATATGTGCTGAAAAGCCATATATAAGTCTTGAGGATATCCTGAAATAAATTAAAATATAACTGGAGATATTTCTAAAATATATAAAATTATTTTAAAATGCACAATATATTCATTTGTGATTTTTTAAATTAGTATTCAACCCACAGGAATTCTTATGTGTGCATAGTGACTCCATTTCTATGAATTTGACACCTCTACTTTATCTATTGTTCAATGTCTCTTGTTTTCATTTAAATAAGTATTATCATAAAGATAAGTCTCTGCAAAGATTTTTACCCAATTAACGATTATTTTTAATTCATTATCATTGTGCAATAATAATCTTCTAATTTTATGAGATAAAAATACTTTTTTTTAATTTACTGTAATTTTCTTGTTTTGTTTTGTTTTTTTAAAGAATGATTTCCAAGGGGATAGCTGGGTGGATCAGTGGATTGAAAGTCAGGCCCTGAGAGGGGAGGTCCTATGTTCAAATTAGGCCTCAGATACTTCCTAGCTGTGTGACCCTGGGCAAGTCACTTGACCTCTATTGCTTAGACTTTATCACTCTTCTGCCTTAGAACCAATACACAATATTGATTCTAAGACAGAAGGTAAGGATTTAAAAAAAAAGAATGCTTTCCTAATCCACAGAAATGGAAGATTTCCCTTTCCTTGTTTGTCTATTGTCAAAGACATGATTTTTTTTAAATAATATTTTATTTTATCATTTCCAAGCATTATTCATTAAAGTCAAATATCATTTTCTTTTCTTTCCCCCCGAACCCCCATAGCTGATGCATGATTCCACTGGGTATCAGATGTGTTCTTGATTCGAACCCATTGCCATGTTGTTAGTATTTGCATTATAGTGTTCATTTAGAGTCTCTCCTCTGTCATGTCCCCTCAACCACTGTAGTCAGGCAGTTGCTTTTCCTCGGTGTTTTTACTCCCACAGTTTATCCTCTGCTTATGGATAGTGTTTTTCTCCTAGAACCCTGCAGATTGTTCAGGGACATTACACCTCAACTAATGGAGAAGTCCATTATGTTCGATTATACCATAGTGTATTAGTCTCTGTGTACAATGTTCTCCTGGTTCTGCTCCTTTCACTCGGCATCACTTCTGGGAGGTTGTTCCAGTCTCCATGGAATTCCTCCACTTTATTATTCCTCTGAGCACAATAGTATTCCATCACCAACATATACCACAATTTGTTCAGCCATTCCCCAATTGATGGGCATCCCCTCGTTATCCAATTTTTGGCCACCACAAAGAGTGCAGCTATGAATATTCTTGTACAAGTCTTTTTCCTTATTATCTCTTTGGGGTACAAACCCAGCAGTGCTATGTATGGATCAAAGGGCAGACAGTCTTTTATCACCCTTTGGGCATAGTTCCAAATTGCCCTCCAGAATGATTGGATCAGTTCACAACTCCACCAGCAATGAATTAATGTCCCTACTTTGCCACATTCCCTCCAGCATTCACTGCTTTCCTCAGCTGTCATGTTAGCCAATCTGCTAGGTGTGAGGTGATACCTCAGAGTTGTTTTGATTTGGATCTCTCTGATTATAAGAAATTTAGAACACTTCTTCATGTGCTTATTAATAGCTTTGATTTCTTTATCTGAAAACTGCCTATCCATGTACCTTGCCCATTTATCAATTGGGGAATGGCTTGATTTTTTGTACAATTGATTTAGCTCTTTATAAATTTGAATAATTAAACCTTTGTCAGAGATTTCTATGAAGATTTTTTTTCCCAATTTGTTGTTTCCCTTCTGATTTTAGTTACATTGGTTTCGTTTGTACAAAATCTTTTTAATTTGATGTAGTCAAAATTATTTATTTTACATTTTGTGATTCTTTCTATGTCTTGCTTGGTTTTAAAGTCTTTCCCCTCCCAAAGATCTGACATGTATACTATTCTGTGTTTACCCAATTTACTTATGGTTTCCTTCTTTATGTTTAAGTCATTCACCCATTTTGAATTTATCTTGGTGTAGGGTGTGAGGTGTTGATTAATTCCTAATCTCTCCTACACTCTCTTCCAATTTTCCCAGCAGTTTTTATTGAATAGTGGATTTTTGTCCCCAAAGCTGGGATCTTTGGGTTTATCGTATACTGTCTTGCTGAGGTCACTTGCCCCCAGTCTATTCCACTGATCCTCCTTTCTGTCTCTAAGCCAATACCAAATAGTTTTGATGACTGCTGCTTTGTAATATAGTTTGAGGTCTGGGACTCCAAGGCCTCCATCATTTCTGTTTTTTTTTTTTCATTATTTCCCTGGATTTCCTTGATCCTTTGTTATTCCAAATGAACTTTGTTATGTTTTTTCTAAATCAGTAAAGAAATGTTTTGGGAGTTAAATGGGTATGGCACTAAATAGATAGATAAGTTTGGGTAGGAATTCCAATTGCTCAAGTCTAGTTTTAGTTGTGTGGAGAGTGTTTTGTAGTTGTGTTCATATAGTTCCTGTGTTTGTCTCCGGAGATAGATTCCTAGGTATTTTATTTTGTCTAAGGTGATTTTGAATGGGATTTGTCTTTCTAGTTTTTGCTGCTGAGCTGTGTTGGAGATATATAGAAATGCTGATGACTTATGTGGGTTTATTTTGTATCCTGCTACTTTGGTAAAGTTGTTGATTATTTCAATTAGCTTTTTGGTTGAATCTCTAGGATTCTTTAAGTAGACCATCATGTAATCTGCAAAGAGCAATAACTTGGTCTCCTCCATGCCTATTTTGATGCCTTCAACTTCTTTTTCTTCTCTAATTGCTACTGCTAGTGTTTCTAATACAATGTCAAATAGTAGAGGTGATAATGGGCATCCTTGTTTCACTCCTGATCTTATTGGGAATGCATCTAGTTTATCCCCATTGCAGATGATATTAGCTGATGGTTTTACATATATACTGTTTTATCCGGGTCCAGCCGGATACAACCATGGTGTCCATGAAGCAGCCACCTAAAAGACCAAAGGGAGGAGAGGGGAGACCAAGCACGCAAGAAAGACAGAGTCAGTCTAATGGTGTCAAGGCTCATTTATTGCAGGCTCAGGGTAAGAATATATACACATTAGGTAGGAGGAGGTAGTTGGGGAAAGAATGAGGAAAGAATGTAATGAATTTTTATGGTTTGTGGCCATTGGTCTAACGACGCCAGTTTTTAGGTGGTAACTTGTTTGTTCAGATTCTCAGAAACCCTTATCTTGTTCCTGGTCATAAGTTTTCTCCAGATATGGTCTCTGACACTGTTTATTGTTTTTAGGAATGATCCTTCTATTCCTATGCTTTCTAGTGTTTTTAATAGGAATGGGTGTTGTATTTTACCAAATGCTTTTTCTGCGTCTATTGAGATAATCATGTGGTTCTTGTTGGTTTGCTTGTTTATGTGATCAATTATGTGGATGGTTTTCCTAATATTGAACCAGCCCTGCATCCCTGGTATAAATTCTACTTGGTCATAGTGGATGACCCTTCTGATCACTTGCTGGAGTCTTTTTGCTAGTATCCTATTTAAGATTTTTGCATCTATATTCATACGGGAGATTGGTCTATAATTTTTTTTCTCTGTTTTTGACCTGCCTGGCTTTGGAATCAGTACTCTGTTTGTGTCATAAAAGGAATTTGGTAGAACTCCCTCTTTGCTTATTATGTCAAATAGTTTGTATGGTATTGGGATTAACTGTTCTTTGAATGTTTGATAGAATTCACCTGTGAATCTATCCCTGGGGATTTTTTCTTAGGGAGTTCTTTGATGGCCTGTTAGATTTCATTTTCTGATATGGGATTATTTAAGAATTCTATTTCTTCTTCTGTTAGTCTAGGCAGTTTGTATTTTTGTATATATTCATCCATATCACCTAAATTCGTGTATTTATTGCCATATAATTGGGCAAAGTAATTTTTAATGATTGCCTTAATTTCCTCTTCATCGGAGATGATGTCCCCCTTTTTATCTTTGATGCTGTTAATTTGCTTTTCTTCTTTCCTTTTTTTAATTAGATTGACCAGTACTTTGTCTATTTTGTTTGTTTTTTCAAAGCACTAGCTTCTTGTCTTATTAAATCAATAGACCTATGACTTTCGATTTTATTAATTTCTCCTTTAATTTTTAGGATTTCTAGTTTGGTTTTCTGCTGGGGGGTTTAATTTGGTCTCTTTCGAGTTTTTTATTTGCATTTCCAATTGACTGATCTCTGCTCTCCCTAGTTTGTTAATATATGCACTCAGGGATATGAATTTACCTCTGATTACTGCTTTGGCTGCATCCCAAAAGGTGTGAAAGGATGTCTCGCCATTGTCATTTTCCTCGATGAAATTATTGTTTCTATGATTTCTTCTCTAAATAAAAGATTTTGGAGTATCATATTGTTTAATTTCCAATTCGTTTTTTATTTTGTTTTCCATGTACCATTACTGATCATTATTTCTATTGCCTTGTGATCTGAAAAGGCTGCACTTATTATTTCTGCTTTTCTGCATTTGTATTCCATGTTTCTGTGAACTAGTGTATGGTCAAACTTTGTGAATATGCCATGTGGTGCTGAGAAGAAGGTGTATTCCTTTTTGTCCCTATTTATTTTTCTCCATATGTCTATTAATTCTAATTTTTCTAAGATTTCATTCACTTCTTTTACCTCTTTCTTATTTGGTTTTTTATTTGATTTATCTAAATTTGATAATGGTTGGTTCAAGTCTCCCACTAATATGGTTTTACTGTCTATTTCTTCCTTCAATTCTCCTAGTTTCTCCATTAGAAATTTGGGTGCTATATTATTTTGTGCACATATGTTGATTAGTGATATTTCCTCATTACCTAAAGTCCCTTTTAACAGAATGTAATTACCTTCCCTATCCCTTTTAATCAGGTCTATTTTTGCTTTGGCTTTATCAGATATCATGATTGCAACTCCTGCCTTCTTTCTGTCAGTTGAGGCCCAGAAGGTCTTACTCCATCCTTTAATTGTGACCTTTTGGGTGTCTACCCGCCTCATGTGTGTTTCTTGAAGACAACATATGGTAGGGTTTTGGATTCTAATCCTTTCTGCTATTCGTCTACGTTTTATGGGTGAGTTCATCCCATTCACGTTCAAAGTTATGATTGTCACTTGTGGAATCTCTGGCATTTTGATATCCTTCCCTAATTCTAACCTTTCTTCTTCAGCTCTAACTTTTTAATCCAGTGATTTATTTTAGCTCTAACTTTTCAATCCAGTGATTTATTTTAAATCATTCCCCCTTGTCCCCTCCCTTGATATATTTCCCTTTCTAGGCCCTCCCTTTTTGTTCCCTCCCCCTCCCACCTCTTCTTCCCTCCCTTTTTTATGTTCCCTACCCCCCACCAACCTTGGTTTTCCCTTCTCCCTACCTTTTTTGGATAAGATAGAATTCAAGATCCCAATGGATCTGGATGTTCTTCCCCCTCAGAGTTGATTTCCCTGAGAGTAAGGTTTAAGTAAAAACTCTCTTCCTCTCCTTCTTATAGGAGTTTTCTTCCCCTCCCCTTCCCATGTGAATCTTTGTGTGAGAAAGATTATTCTATTTGGTCTTTCTTTTCCCCCTTTTTACATATTACATTTTCCCCACATATTAATATACATAGATTGATATAAATGTAGTCCTTATAGAAGAGAGTTTGAGTAAAAGAAAAAGATAACATTTTTCTCCTTTTCCCTTTCCTTCATATTTACCTTTTCAGGTATTCCATGCTCTTTGTTTTTCGATACCAAACTTTCCACAGAGCTCTGGTCTTTTCTTTGCAAAAAGTTGGAAGTCTTCTATTTTGTTGAATGCCCATACTTTCCCTTGGAAGTATATAGTCAGTTTTGATGGGTAGCTGATTCTTGGTTGAAGGCCCAGCTGTCTTGCCTTTCTGAAAATCATGTTCCATGCCTTATGGTCATTCAGAGTGGAACTTGCGAGGTCTTGTGTGACCCTGATTGGCATTCCTTTATATCTAAATTGTCTTTTTCTGGCTTCTTGTAAGATTTTTTCTTTTGCTTGAAAGCTTTGGAATTTGGCAATTACATTCCTGGGAGTTGTCTTTTGGGGATTTAGTGTAGAGGGTGTTCTGTGAGCTCTTTCAGTGACTGTATTGCCCCCTTGTTCTAGAATCTCTGGGCAATTTTCTTTGATTATCTCTTGTATTATGATGTTGAGTTTGGTGTTTATTTCTGGCTTTTCTGGTAGTCTAATTATTCTTAAATTGTCTCTTCTCCCTCTATTTTCCAAGTCTATGTCCTTGTCGGTGAGATATTTTATGTTCTCTTCTAATTTCTTTGTCTTTTGGCTTTGCTTTATTAATTCTTGCTTGTTTTATTCCAGTTGGCTGATTCTGACTCTTAAAGCCTGGTTTTCCTTTTCAGTTTGGTCAAACTGGTTTTGTAGATGTGTGAATTTCTTTTGCATTATTTCCCATGTTTCCTCCCAGAAGGCTTCCATCTTTTTGATCATTTCCAATTCAATTTCTTCATGGATTTGTGGAGGGTTTCCATTTCCTTTGGAAGGTTTTGGAGCATTTGCTTGTGTTTCCTCTTCTATCTCCTCTGTATTTTGTATTTTTGCCCCATAAAATGTGTCCAAAGTTGCCCCCTTCTTGTTTTTCTTGGAGTGTTGAGGCTTTTCTGTGCTGTTTTCCATCTCTGAGTGGGGAGGTCTAACTTTTCTTATCTCTGTCTACTGTTCAGAGGCTTTAGCCCCAGGCAAATTGTCCATTTGTGGGTGTTACTGCTCTCAGTTCCCTCCCAATGCTTCTTCATTGCCTTACTCCCACACTTTGAGCCTGGCTTGGCACTCTCTGAGGTATCTCAGAGCCTTTGTGGGCCAGAGAGGTCTGAACTCTGAGGGGGAAAGGGCCAAGGCTTCCCAGAGCTCCAAGGGCACCTGATAGGATTAACTTCAGTTGGGTTGGATTGAGTGTGTCTTAAAGCAGGGCCCTTCCCTGAGACTCCGATGGGAAGCATCCAGCCAGGGGGTTATAGGCTCCCCTCTGTCTCTCTCTGTTTCCCTGCTGTCTGGGTGACCCCACGACTGGCTCAGGTTATTTTCAGGGTGTGACCTTCAGAATAGCCAGCCCTAGAGTCCTTTAGCTGGCTCTTAGGTTCCCACTGCTGCCTCGGACTCAGAGCTCTGGGTTGGGGGGGGGATGGGTCCTGGGACCTTCCTTCTGCCTATCCCTTAGATCCAAGTGATCTCAGGTTCTGGCTTTTAGGGGGCCATACCTTTTGATCCAGGTCCAGGAGGAGGGTTCCCTGGATCTATCCTGTTGTTTGTTTTGAATTTCGGTGTCCTAGGAGCATACAGTTTGAGATCGGTAAGGAAGGAGTTTCCTGAGATCTGAACTTTAGCTCTCTCTAAGCCACCATCTTGACCAGAACTACCAACATGATTTTTTTTAAATAACCTGGTAATATATCTGTAGTTTATTATGGTATAAAACATTAGATGTTAATCTGAACCTAATTTTTGTCACACTACTTTGTCACTTTCTCTGTTGTTGTTGTTGAATAGTGAATCTTTATCCCAGGAGTTGAAATCTTGTTTTTATTGATTACTATATCATTATATGACATTGCTACTGGGTTTTGTACATGTAAGAACTTGTCTTGGATTCATGGTCTTAAAGGCTATTTCTACTTCTTCAAAAAGCATATTAGATATGGAGATGGTGGAGTCCAAATATTGTATTTCCACTGTTGTCACTAACAGTAGAGCATCATACAGGATTCTAGTAATTTTTTCCCATTTGTCTAATTGTCATATTCTTATTGTAGTTTCATCCATTAAAATTTTCATCAATATATGCTTAATTAAGTTTCATGCTGTCATATTCCAGCTTATTTTCCTCTTTTCTGCTCTTTGTTGTTTTGTAATATAATTCTGCTGCTGCTGCTCCCATGGTTATGATAACTATTATTACTAGGACTACAACTACTCGTAATCTTTCATCATTTTTCTTCAGTTAACTTGTATTCTAACCTGATATTAGCCCTTCACTGTCAGGTTTCTTTGAGATCAATTTTTTGTAGGCTGAGTCTATTTATGGTATCCTCATTGTGGGAGGCCAATGTCATTAATTTTTATCAATTCACCATTTTTCAGAGTCACCAGACTGTTTTACTAGATTGGGTTAAAGCTTTGACAATTCCTTTTAGTCCTCAGTATTTGAACCCGTTCTTCCAATTTGTAATTAATTACAATTATTATTTTAAATAGTTGTGGATCTAACTACATAGCTGAATTCGGGAATCATTTTCATCACAACAATCAGTCATTTCCCATGTGCTAAAGTGTAATCATTTTCTCTTTCTTATATATATATATATATATATATATATATATATATATATATATACATATATATATATGTATATATATATATACATATATATATTTATGCATATTAGGTGTGTTAGTAGTGTCTCGGTAATGGAAGATGACGATTGTCTTTGTGCGTTTTCATCTATGATAGATGTGTGTGCACAAAGACACTTGTGAGTGAAGGAGATTTAAGTGGAAAAGTCAATGCACAGAGACAGTCCCACTCTCTCGGCGTTGGAAGCCTGGGTCCAGTGGTACGAAAAGTCGTTTCACCTGGAGACTTCCTCAGCTGCATTGGATGGCCATGCTGTCTTTTGTGCTCCAACGTGCCCTAAGCACTCCACAGTGCTTTGCTGCGTCGCCCTCTCAGCCGTTGAACCTTCTTATTGGTTTCTTTCGTCTGTTCAGCCGAAGCAGTCTTCACATGCTGGGTGAGCAAAGCCCTAGTTCACCAGGGGTTGATGACCTGATGGCTACCCTCAAAAGGTTTAGCTGGCCTGTCGAAGCCGTTGCCCGGGGTGTGGCCACTGCCACATGCTAGCAGCTACTAGGAGCCACAAGTGAGAGCTGGGTGTCAGGTGGGGGTCAGAGGCTGGAGAGCTGCCCTAGAAGGGCACAACAAGCCCTCCATACCAGAGATACTACCCCTCCCTGAACACCCCATACACCCCACATATTAGGTATTGAAATGTAAATGTATATGCATACCTACGTTTGTAGATACTTCTATGTTTCCATGTATTTATACACAAAACTCCCTGTATCCATTATCTTCTCTTCTGGAATAATGAACTGTTCATTATTCATATGTGAAAGTCTTCCTGAATATTCAAGTTTTTGATCTCTTTCATTGTTAAATTTCAAACCAAATATTCTAACATATTATTGCCTACCATCCTCATCGCCTTCCTTAATAGCAAAGTCGCCAAGAATCAAGGTATGTGTTGTCATAGTTTGGAAGATCTTTATGGGTTTTTGTAGGATTTTATTCTTTCATCCTCTACGATAAATGTTTAAGCATAAGCCAATGACAATATATTTATGTTATTTCCCACTGTATGTTAGTTCTTGTAATAAATGTTAGGAATATGAAAAAAGGCAAAAGAGGCATTTTGTGCCCTCAAGGAATTTGTATTCTAATGGAAAAGGCAACATTATATAAATATATTTTTAAAAAATATAAGATGTGTACATTTGATCAATCAATCAACAAGATTTTTACTGAGCCCCAACTATGAGCCAAACATTGTCCTATACACTGAATATATATACAAAATTAGTAAAATAATACCTACCAAGAAGCAGATATATTGGAATTAATAATGGGGAAGGGTTTAACAGCTAGCATAAGTCACAGTTATTTTTATAGTTGTGTGCTTGCTTATACTAACAACAAAAGTACATGCCTCACGAAATGATAGTTCTTAATGTCTTTGGACTCATGATCTCCACAGCACCCCTCAAATGCAAACCTTTCTTTCTACTCATACAATCACCCCCATGGCTCAGGACCTCACCTTCTCTCACCTTGATTACTGTAGTATCACCTGATTGTTCTATGCCACAAGTCTGTCCCCATTCCAGTTCATCCTCTGCCCAGTGACCAAGTTGATTTTCCTTAACTGCATATCTGGCCATGTTATTCCCAGACTCAATAAGGTTCAATAACTCTTTATTACCTCAAGGTTCAAGTTTAAATTCCTTAGTTTAGTTTTTAGAGTCCTTCACAACCTAGTTCTAGACTCACTGGATTTTACTCCCCTGCTCACACTCTGGAGTTCAGCCAAACTAGCCCTGTCTCGGTTTCTCATATACAGTATTCCCAATACTGGCTGCATGTCTGTGCCTGCCACCTCCAACACCACCACCCCCTTTTCTTTCTTCAAGATGTAATCTAAGTACATGTAAAACCCAGTGGAATTGCTCCTTGTCTATGGGAGGGGGGAGAAAGAAGGAGAGGGAAAGAACATGATTCATTTAACCTTGGAAAAATATTATAAATTAATTAAATTAATAAATATTTTTAAAAAGATCGAATCTAAGCATTATCTCCTACATGAAACTTTACCTGATTTCTGCTAACTACTGCCATCCTATCTTCCTCTACTTTGCATGTATCTATTTTATACTTATTTTCTTTATGTCTTATTTACACTTACTCTGTGTATATTTACATATGTACTTACTAGATCATGTATTATAATACAAGCATTTTTAGAGAAAGAATCATTTCTTGTTTTTATTTGTATCTATGGTACACTATAGTTTCTTATTGCCTACTTGTTGCTTGCCTAATTGAATGTTTTTTTTACTTCACCTCTGAGAAGTACCTTTAATCTATCCTTTTTAGCTGCAAAATCTTTGTCATCTTATTTCATTCATGGTAAGAATATGAACATAAATGTTTTCCAGTTTTTCAGTTACTATATTATCCTAGTTGTTGGAGACCTCTCAATAGAGTACAAAAATTAAGTTGATGTTTTAAGTATAAAAGTCTAAGCTTAGCCATCTTTGGCAAAGCTATTATTATAATTATAATCTTAATCAGTAAATGAAAAATTATGTATCACAACAGAATAGAAAATAAGTTAAAGGAAAAAATACAAGATATTCATATATATACACAAATGTACTTAGAGCTTTAACATCCATATTTTTCCTACATACAAGTATACACAACTGTTATGAATTTGAAAATAAGTATACACTTAATAATTTTTGTCACTCTTCAAATATGTCACTATTTACTAGAAAATAACTTTTGTCATGTCAATTAGAAGGGAGATCGCTGGAAATTACTTCTCTTTTCATAATCATATAAAAATCTTTTAAAATCAGCAAATTTTATTTTTGAATATGAACTGTGAAGAAAAATGAAAGTATTAAAAATAAATCTATGAAAATGTGTTTATTATTATTTATTATGTGTTTATTATTGACTTTTAAATTATATTAAAATACATATTGTCTTTTTCTTGGCCAATATTTTCAGTCTCAAGTAAAAAAATTATGCTAATAGAAATAAATCAATTACCCTGAAGCCATTGCTACAATGATAAATTTTGGTGAATTATTCATAAAATTTCAAAGAATATAGTCTTTTGGGGGTATACCAAATTATTTGGAAAGGCCATAGAATAGATCATAGATCAAGAGTTGAAAGTAACTTTGGAGGTGACAGACCAATACTATTCACAGATGAGGAAACTGAAGGCCACAGAGCTTAAATGATTCATCCAAGGTCATGTAAGCAGCTAGTAGCAGATAAAAGAAATGAGCTCAAATCCTATGACTCCAAATTAGTGTCTGCTAGGTGTGAGATGATACCTCAGAGTTGTTTTGATTTACATCTCTCTGATAAAAGAGATTTAGAACATTTTTTCATGTGCCTATTAATAGTTTAGATTTCTTTAACTGAAAATCGCCTATCCATGTCCCTTGCCCATCTATCATTTGGGGAATGGCTTGACTTTTTGTACAATTAATTTAGCTCTTTATAAATTTGAGTAATTAGACCTTTGTCAGAGGTTTTTGTTATGAACATTTTCCCCCAGTTTGTTGATTCCTTTCTAATTTTGGTTGTATTGATTTTGTTTGTACAAAAGCTTTTTAATTTGATGTAATCAAAAGTATTTATTTTATATTTTGTGATTTTTTTTCTAACTCTTGCTTGGTCTCAAAATCTTTCCTTTCCCAAAGATCTGACAAGTATACTATTCTGTGTTCACCTAATTTACTTATAGTTTCCTTCTTTATATTCAAGTTATTCAACCATTCTGAGTTTATTTTGGTGTAGGATATGAGATATTGATCCAAACCTAATCTCTCCCATACTGTCTTTCAATTTTCCTAGCAGTTTTTATCAAATACTGGATTTTTGTCCCAAAATCTGGGATCTTTGTGCTTATCAAAGACATGTCTTGCTGAGGTCACTAACCCCAAGTCTATACCACTGATCCTCCTTTCTGTCTCTTAGCCAGTACTATATTGTTTTGATGACCATTGTTTTATATTATAGTTTGAGATCTGGGACTGCAAGGCCACCTTCTTTGCATTTTTTTTTTCATTATTTCCCTGGATATCCTTGATCTTTTGTTCTTCCAAATGAACTTTGTTATGATTTTTTTCTAATTCAGTAAAAAAGTTTTTTGGTAGTTCAATGGGTATGGCACTAAATAAGTAAATTAATTTGGGTAGGATTGTCATTTTTATTATGTTAGCTCTTCCTACCCTTGAGCAACCAATGTTTTTTCCAATTGTTTAGATCTAGTTTTAATTGTGTAGAAAGTGTTTTGTATTTATGTTCATATAGTTCCTGTGTTTGTCTCAGCAGATAGATTCTTAAGTATTTTATATTGTCTAGGGTGATTTTAAGTGGAATTTCTCTTTCTAATTCTTGCTGCTGAGATGTGTTGGAAATATATAGAAATATTGATGACTTATGTGGGTTTATTTTGTATCCTTCAACTTTGCTAAAGTTGTTGATTATTTTGACTAGCTTTTTAGTTGATTTTCTAGGATTCTTTAAGTAGACCATAATATCATCCACAACAAATGCTAGCTTGGTCTCCTCATTGCCAATTTTAATATCTTAATTTATTTTCTTCTTTAATTGCTACTGCTAGTGTTTCTAGTACAATGTTAAATAATAGTGGTGATAATGGGCATCCTTGTTTCATTCCTGATCTTGTTGGGAAGGCTTCTTCTTTATCCACATTGCAGATGATGTTTACTGATAGTTTTAGATATATACCATTTATTATCTTTAGGAAAGGACCTTCTATTCCTATGGTTTCTAATGTTTTCAATAGGAATAAGTGTTGTATTTTGTCAAAGGCTTTTTCTCCATCTATTGAGATATTCATGTGATTTTTGTTGGTTTGCTTGTTAATATGGTCAATTATGTGGATGGTTTTCCTAATATTGAACCATCCTTGCATTCCTGGTATAAATCCTACCTGGTCTTAATGAATAACCCTTAAGATTACTTGCTGGAGTTTTTTTGCTAGTGCTGTATTTAAGATTTTTGGCATCTCTGTTCATTAAGGAGATTGGTCTGTAGTTTTCTTAGGACTCCTTCTTTGCTTATTTTGCCAAGTAGTTTTTATGGTATTGGAATTAAATGTTCTTTAAAGTTGGATAGAAATTACTTGCAAATCAATCTGGGTCTGGAGATATTTTTAGAGAGTTCTTTGACAGCTTTTTTAAATTCTTTTTCTGGGATGGAATTAAATATATTTCCTCTTTTGTTAATTTAGACAACTTATATTTTTGAAATATTTATCCTTTTCCAGAACAACTCCAGGTTACTCCTGATGAAAAAGACTATCCACTATCATAAAAGAACTTGATAGAGTCTGAATGAATGTTGAAACATGTACAATCTGTGTATTACCTGCCATCCTAAAGAAGGGTAAGGGATGGGAGGTAGGCAGAGAACTTGGATTGAAAAATATGAGAAAAATATTATCAAAACTTATGCTGACATGTAAATTAATCTTGGATGTAAACCTTCTGGAATATGGTATTTCAAAGCCATTCATCCTTAATAATGATGGCTGCTAAATGTTCTGTGATCATGAATTTGTTTTGTTTTGTTTTTTTCAGATCATTTCATTTTTTTGGAAATTTTTATTTATTTAATTAATTTAGAATATTTTCCATGGTTACAAGATCCATAGTCTTTCCCTACCCTCCCCTAAGCCTTCCCCCCATAGCCGACACGCAATTCCCCTGGGTTTTACATGTATAATTGATCAAGACCTATTTCCATATTATTGATATTTGCACTAGGGTGATCATTTAGAGTCTATATCCCCAATCATATTCCCCATGTTGTATTTCTTGTTTCTCTATTCCCACAGTTCTTTTTCTGGATGTGGATAGTGTTCTTTCTCATAGGTCTCTCAGAATTGTCCTGGATCATTGCATTGCTGCTAGTAGAGAAGTACAGTTTGCATGGGATTCCTACAGTTTATTATTCCTTTGAGCACAAATGTATTCCATATGATCATGACTTTGGATTCTTGATTCTTGAATTATTTCTTTCTCTCTGCTTGTAGTATTTTCCCTATAGAATCCCAGGAGTTTTAATATTATATTCCTAGGTTTAATTTTGGCTTTTCTTTCATGAATTATGTGGTAGATTCTTTCAATTTTCACTTCTCCCTCTTGTAATACAAGATCTGGCTGTTTCTTTTGTTTGTTTATTTTTGTTTTGTTTGAGAAATTTTAGTCAATTTAGAACATTATTCCTTGGTTACAAAAATCATTTTCTTTCCCTCCCTCCACCCCTTCCCATAGCCAATGCTCAATTCCCCTGGGTTTTACATGTGTCCTTGATCAGAACCTATTTCCATGTTGTTCATGTTTGCTCTAGGATGATCATTTAGAGTCTACATCCCCAGCCATATCCCCTCGACCCATGTATTCAAGCAATTGTTTTTCTGCAGTGTTTCTATCCCCAATTTTTCCTCTGATTATGGATATGGTTCTTTCTTGTAAATCCCTCCAAGTTGTTCAGGATCACTGCATTGCCACTAATGGAGAAGTCCATTACATTCAATTGAACCACAGTATATCAGTCTCTGTGTGGTTATTTCATTTGTAATAGATTGAAATATTATTTTTAGGCTCTTTAGGGGGTCATGGCTTTCAAGTTGCCCAATTTTTTTTAAATTATTTCTCCTTGATCTATCTTTCAAATCATATGTTTTTTCTATGAGATGCCTTACTTTTTCATCTTTATTTTAGTCTTTTTACTTAGTCCTAATATTTTCTTAATATGTTAAGGAATCATGTTTTATTTATCCATCATAATTCTCTTTGATTTTTATATGGTTATGGTTTAGTATGTCTAGTGCCTATCTGTTCATTCTTTTTTTCCAATTATTCTATAACTTTAATTTCTTTTTCATTTTTTATACTTTCATTGACTAAAAAGTTTATTAATTTTAAAAACATTTCATCTTTTCAAAGAATATCTTTTTGAACTTGAATTCAATCAATGTTTTTTTCTGGAAGATTTTCTTGAAGGTGTTTTGAGGTGATTCTCTTCTCCTGTGTTTTTATATTGATTATCTTTGTTACCATAATAGCTCCCTACAATATGGTTAGTTTTATTTCTAAATGTGTTCATTCTAATCTACTTCTTGCCTTCAGATTTCATGTTATGATCAGACTCTTCATTGTTCTTGAGTGAATGTCTGGGAGTGCTTGTACTTTCTTACATTCTGGTTCTGCTTTCTTAAGATATTGAGTGTTATGTTATTCAAGGATCTCAGTGGTATTTTGGACTGGAGACATTCAATCTTTCATATCTCCTAAAGTATTCTGGTCCAAGATAAACTTCTCCCACTCCTCCCAACAGCTCGATGGGAGCTCCTCCTTCCTCCCCTGTGGGGAGGGGGGAGGCAGGGCATGCCTAGCACTCAGTTGAGGGCAAAGGCATGACACTTGATGTGGAGTGTAGGCTGGGGGCAGGGCCAGACACTCCATCTCTAATAGGTTCACCATCACTATCCTAGAATCTTACTCCAGATTCCTACTTTGTAACCACTGATAAGACATTATCTCTCAGCCTTAATTTTCTGATATGAAATTTTAATAGTAATTACTATAACAATTGCCTGGCATGCTTGTTTTTGAAGATTAAATCAGATTTGGGGCATAAAGTGCTTTGCAAACCTTAATTCACTAGTTAAGTGCCAGTGATTGTTATGATAAACATTTTGAATTGCTTAAAGATTCTTTCTTAGAATTAATTATTGTATTATTAGAGTAGGATAAACACAAATGTCAATTGAGTTGAAATATAGTACAGTGCATAGTGTAATTATTATGTCTTCCTCATTTTCACTCTTTTAAAATGGAATTCAATCCACATTGCTGTTCCATTGTAATAACAACAATAATACATTATACTTATATAGTGATTTAGAGTTTCTAAAGCATTTCCCCTTCTTAATCTAGTTCCAAATGTCTGGAAATAGCAATAAACTCAGAGGCTACTATTCAGATAACTTGGTCTTAATTTGGTCCTACTTTAATGGCATTTTCTCTTACAAAGAAGGAAAGAGTAAGAGAAAATCATACTTGGGAAAAATAGAGTATAAAACAAATGGAAATGCTAATGTCTACAACAAGAATAGGAATCAATCTCTACCTTCATTTTGTTATCAAAAGTCATGTATCTGATGGCCATAATAAGAATTTATACCTTGATTGTATGTCCTCAATACATAAAACATGTGTTCACAAGCAAAATGGAATTTCAAAAGATTTGTGTTTCATATTGATGCTGAGGTTAATCAACTATTTCTATTTGCAAAAAACTACAATCAGAGTAAAATTCTTTAATTAAAATAGCAACTAAATCGTTTAGCATCACAGGATAGAAGCATACACAAAAGAATAAATCAGGAATCAGTTCTGTTCAGTACTATAGATGGTATTAGCAAGTTTTGGGGGTACAGATCATTTTAACCTTTCTCTTTTAAAAAAAAAGTCAAATTTATTCAATTATTTCATTTTTCCATTATATCATTTTCCCAAAATATCTTTTAACTGTCTTCCTCCCCAAATCTAGCCCTAAAAACAAAGGAAAGAAAAATGGTTCAGAAAAAAACTGACGAACATATAAAAATATGATACTATATCCAAGCGTATGTTCAGTGTTCCATGCTCATAAGTCCTCTACCTCTACAAAAAGCTATGAGGTATAGCCTTCTCATATACATTCATTAGGGTTAGGTTGACTATTACAATTTTCACAGCAATTGATTTTTAATTGTTTTCTTTCTTTCTATTATGTCATTGAGGTTATCATGGCTATTATATAGCTAACTGAGTTGTTTCCTAGAAGTTTATATTGGAAGAAAGGAAGAAGGGAGGAGAATGGAAACATTAAGGTAAAAGCTAGAAATACTAATATATTGATATGATGAGTTTATTAGCAGAGAGGCAGAATGCCATCATGGATATGATTCTCAATCTTTGAATCAGGAAGATCTGAATTCACATCTTTCTGTTGACCCGTGCTAGCTATGTAATCATAAACAGATTGCTTAATCTCTCAGCTGGACAAAAATTTCCTTAATTTAAAAAACAGAGACACCTATACATTTTACTTCACAGGATTGGTGTGTATGTGTGTATGTGTGTGAATTCTGAATAGCTTTCAAGCTCTATATAAACATCTTGTCAAAAGTAGTATTACTGCCTTTTCTCAAGGTCATTTCTCCTTTTTCAGCCTTGGTTTACCTACCTATAAAATGAGGGAGTTGGACTAGATAATCACTAAATTCTAATGGTTTGTGTTCTTATGGATGCACCATCTTACATTTAACTACTTTATGATATTTACATTTATTTGCATTTTGTTTTTACATTGTGTATTTACATATTCACTTGATTCCTCCATTAGAATGCTTGGATTGCTTCATTTTTTGTTCTTATATCCCCAGTTCCCTAGCATACTGCCCCATAGATACTTAATAAATACTTGTTGGTTAATTGATGTTAATCTAATCATAGTAACTATTGTTAGCATTAGGAAAGGAGGAGTCTCATGTTTGTGATGGATTTTTAACAAATAATGACCTTTACAACCCTTCAATAAATGTATCACTTGCTTGGGTTCCATATGTGAGTCTATCTAAAATGTATTTCTCAAATTATGAGTGTACTCATGTAATAGATAATATTTCATTAGTGAATTTTTGTTGGATTGTTAAGTAGAACATGAGAGTAAATTAATGTTAGATGCAGAATTATTGACTATTTTCCTCACTGTGGTAAAAAGATATTAAGGACTCAAATACTAATATGATGTTCAAAGGGATGAATGCTTATAGAACTATTTTACAAATTGATTTTTCCACTCCTTGGAACTGTAGTAATAGTATGCTTTTGTGAATCTATTTACTTGTTATATGGTTAATGGGTGGTGAGTAGCTATAACAATGGAAGACACATTTTTATGTATGATAAATGGATACATATCAGATTGTATCATTAATTGAAATAACCTTCACATGTATGTTGACATTGAAATTGTTTTTTAAATATACCTGCTCATTACTCTGGTTTACAAAAAGAAATCTTTTTCATTAACTCTTTGAAGAATTTTTGTTAGGCTTGTATCTAATCTGCATATTTCTTTGAGGATTTTACTTGTAGATGTTTTCTACTCATGGCCTTCTGTGTTTGTGTCTTGAGCTTTCCTGTCACCATAGTAAGTTTTGTGTTTAGGTCCTTTTTTGGTTTGCTTATTTATCCAATCTATTTCTTGTATGTGGAGTTTATGTTAGTGTTGGGCTCTTTTTTGGACTATTTTGAGAGAGAGGAATTATGTTAGGGGTTGGAGAATGGGGAAGAATAGACCATAATATTTATATAATGAACTAGGAAGATGGCAAATCCATTGAAAATGATAAGAAGAAAGAGAGATGTTGCTTGGAATGAGTAACAGGCAATGAATTAGAAGTATGATAAATTTAGTTGTTGGCCATGCATAGATATATAAAACTGGATATATATATATATATATATATATATATATATATATATATGTCTAAATGAGAGCGATCAAGGCCTTCTATATATATGTCATTTGAGAAAAATTCATGAAGAAATAATTCATTCAGCATGTACACACACACACACACACACACACACACACACACACAACACTTGGGTATATGAAATGCAGAGATGAGCAAGACATAATGTATTCTCTCAAGAAGCTCATCACTTGGAGGATCCTGTACACAAATGTCACTAATATAAAGCATAATGAGATAGCATGTTATAAGAGAGGTATAAATATACTGCTATTACTATTTGGAAGATAAAGAATTCACATTTGATTGTACATATAAGAAAGGTTTATGTAGGAGGTAGGACGTTGCCAGATTTTGTCAAGTGGAAATGGAGGGTAATGTTGGGGTATTCTAGGAAGAGAATTAGGAATATAGTTAGGGAACAGCAAATAGTCACTGATAAAAAAATGTTAAGTCCATCAGTAATCATTTACTGGGTATTAGATACTGTGCTAAGTATTAATAATTCAAAAATAAAACAATTCCTATCCTTAAAGAAAACTTATTTTCTCAAGAAAGAGTAGGTACACATATAAATATAATAATTTTTGTAAGGAGAAAGAGGTTCTAGCACCCAAAAAGAACAGGAAAGGCTTTCTATAGGAGGTAAACTATTAGCTGAGCTTTCAAGGAACTGATGGATTATAAGAAGTAGAAGTAAATAGGGAAGTATGTTCTAGAAATAAGGGGAAGCATTATTATTATTCAAGAGATTGAATGGCATGTGTCCCTTGGGAAAGCAAAATAGCAAGTTTGACTGGACTCTATAGTACAGGCTGTATAAATAAGAGTCAGTTTGTGATGGCTTTAAATGCCAAATAGAGGATTTTGTGTTCTGTTCTAGAGTTAATATTGAGACACTGAAGGTTACTGACCAGGGGAGTAATATGGCATCTGAAAGAGAATAGTAGAAAATAAGACCAAAAATGGAAGTTAAAAGGGCTTTAATACCAAGCTAATGTTTGTACTTCATTTGAGGGGGTAATAGAAAGTCATCTGTTGTTTTTAAGTACATGCTTAAAGATTGTCATTTACGATAGTAACTTGAAAGGTTTTTCTTTTAGTAATAGTTCATATGATAAAAGAGAGGGAACCTGGAGTAAGGAAGAATAGTTCAAGGATTATTTCACTAATTCACCAAGAGAGAATGTTCTAGCACAGTGGCAATTGGGAAAAGAAAATGTTGGATTTCAGAAACAATGGAATCTAAAGAACTTGGGTATTGATTGAAATTGAGCAGACAAAAGAGGGTAACATGATGATAGTATTTCAAATTTGGAATAATTATTCTATCATTGATTCATTCATTCATTTATCAATTCATTCAGTAAACTTTATTAACTGACTACTATTGACCATAACTTTTTAATCCCTGACCCTCATTAATCTCAACAATGGACTTTCTCCCTGCAGTTTCCCAGCCTGTGGGAAGGACTTTAGAATGCAGGTAACCATCTATGTAACCACAAGTAGTGAAATGCCTTCCAAGTTGCCTACCTACTTTGTCAATTGAGGAATACTTTGTATTTTTATAAATTTGACTAAGCTCTATATTTGAAAAATAAAGCCTTTATCAAAGAGACTTGCTAAAAAAGCTTTTTTTCCTAGTTTGTTGTTTGCCTTTTTATCTTGTTTGTGTTAATTTTGTTTTAGCAGAGACTTTTTAATTTAATATGGTCAAAGTAATCTATTTTATATCTCATAATTTTCTCCAAGTCTTTTTTATCTAAATTCTTCCCTTATTCATAGGGCTGACAGGTAAACTATTTTATGTTCTTCTAATTTGTTTATGACATCATCCTTTATTTCTAAATCACACCTCCATTTTTACTTTACTTTGGTATATGGTCTAAGATATTTGTCTATGTCTAATTTCTGCCATATTGTTTTCTAGTTTCCCCAGTAGTTTTTGTCAGATGGAGAGTTGTTCTTCCCAAAACTTGGGAACTTTGGGTTTGTCAAAGACTAGGCTAATAAAGTCATTTTCAAATATATATCGAGTACCTTATTTATTCCATTGGCCCTCCACTCTATTTCTTGACAAGAACCAGATTGTTTTGATGGTTGCTGATTTATAATATAGTTAGAGATCGAGCTTAGATAAGCAAGCTTCCTTCAATTTTTTTCATTAATTCCTTTGATAATTCTCAGTCTTTTATTCTTCCAGAAGGTTCTTGTTATTATTTTTTCTAGTTCTATGAAATAATTTCTTGGTAATTTGAATGTAACATCACTGAAGAAATAAATTAATTAAAGAAGACTTGTCATTTTTATTATATTGGCTCATCTTATCCATGGGCAATTAATGGATCTTTTTTCCATTTGTTTACATCTGATTTTGTGTGTGTGTGTGTGTGTGTGAAAAGTGTTTGGTAGTCATGATCATATAGTTCTTAGGTTTGTTTTGGAAGATACACTCCAAGGTATTTTATATTGTCTACAATTATTCTAAATGGGATTTCCCTATACATTGCTATTGGAATTTATAAGTAATAAGGAAAAATTCTGATGATTTATATGGGATTATTTTATATCCTACAATTTTGCTGTTGATTTTTTCAAATACTTTTAAGTTGATTCTCTTGGTCTACCATCATATTATTTGCAAAAAAATGAAACCTTTATTTTCTCATTGACTATTCAAGTTCCTTCAATTTCTTTGTCTTCTTTTATTGCTATAGCTAGGATTTCTAGTACAATACTGAATAGTATTAGTGATAATGGGCATCCATGTTGCACTCCTGATATTATTGGGAAAGTTTCTAGCTAATCTACATAACAGATAATATTAATGATGGTTTTACAAAGACACTATCATTTTGAGGAATGTTCCACTTATTCCAATGTTCTCTAGTGTTTTTGATAGGAATAGACCAAAAGCTTTTTTCTGAATCTATTGAAATAATCATATAGTTTCTGTTGTTTTAGTTATTGATATGTTAATTATGCCAATGGTTTTCCTAATATTAAATCATTCCTGCATTCTGACATAAAACCCACCTGGTCATATTGTAATATCTTTGGGGTAAATTGCTATAATATCCTGGCAAGTATTTTGTTTTATATTTTTGGATGAATATTCACTAGGGATATTAGTCTACAGTTTTCTTTCTCTGTTTTTGTTCTTCCTGTATAGGTATCAACATCATATTGGTGTCATAAAGGGAATTTGGTAGAGGTCCTTTCTCAACTATTTACCCAAAGTTTACCTAGTATTGTAATTAATTATTCTTTAAATATTTGGTAGAACTAACTTGTGAATCCCTCTAGTCCTAGGACTTGTTTCTTAAAGAATTCATTAATGACTTTTTTCTTTTGTTTTGTTTTTCTGAAATGAGATTAAGTATTTTTTCCTCCTTTATTTATCTTGACAATTTGTATTTATTTAAATATTCATCTATTTCATGCAGAATTATTGGCATATAATTGGGTAAAACAATTCCTAATAATTGCTTTAATTTCCCCTTTTTTAGATGTAATCTTACCCCTTTAGTTTTTAATACTTCTAATTTGGTTTTCATCACTTATGTTTTTAACAAATTAACCTGCAATTTATCTAGTCTATTGATTTTTCTCATACAACCAGCCTCTTCACTTACTTAACTCAAT
The DNA here is from genome assembly GCF_027887165.1 of Monodelphis domestica. NCBI lineage: Eukaryota > Metazoa > Chordata > Mammalia > Didelphimorphia > Didelphidae > Monodelphis > Monodelphis domestica. Next base: position 190,860,967 of record NC_077227.1, read on the forward strand.
GGTTTTCTTACTTTCAATTTTATTCATCTCTCCTTTTATTTTCAGGTTTTATAATTTGGTGTTTAATTGTTTTTTTAATTTGTTCTTTTCCTATTTATAGGATTTTCTTTTTTAGCTGTATGGTCAATTCATTTATCTGCTCTTTGGTTTTTGTTTATTCATTTGTTTGTTTTTGTATGCAAGCATCTCCAAATATGGTTTGGCTGCATCCCCCAATTTTTGGTATAGTATGTCATTGTCATTTTCTTTAGTAAAATTGTTGATTCTTTCTATTATTTATTCTTTGATCCACTTATTCTTTAAGATAAGATTTAGTTTCAAATTAACTGTCTTTTTTCTGGAGTTTTTTAATGGAATTTTCATGGCATTATGGTCTTAGATGTATGCATTTAGTATTTCTATTCTTCTTAAATGGGTTGTGAGGCTTTCCTGTCTAATTATATACTTAATTTTTGTTAAAGTGCTATGTAACACTGAGAAAAAGGTATATTCCTTTCTATTCAGCTAAGTGTTGTTTTTTTTCAGATGTCTATTAGGTAAAAATCCACTTTCTTATCTTCTTTCTTGTTTAATTTTTTGTTTGATTTATCTAATTCTAAGAAGAGAATGTTAATATCTCCTATTGATATAGTTTTATTGTCTATTTTCTCTCTTAACTCATGTAATTTCTCATTTAGGAATTTAGATGCTCTGTCATTTATTGCATATGTTTAATATTAATATCACTTTGTCATCTATGGTTCCTATTGTCAACATATACTTTCTTCCTTAGCTTTTTTAATTAGGTTAGTTTTCAGTTTTTCTTTATCTGATAGCATAATTGCTATCCCTGCTTTTTTAACTTTAGTTGAAACATAGTAGATTTTGCTTTACCCCTTTCCTTTATGTGTGTCTCCCCATTTTAAATGAGCTTCTTGTGTAGAGCATATTGTGGTATTCTGACTTTTAATCTATTCTGCTCTCATCTTCCATTTTCTGGGTGAGTTCATCCCTTTCATATTCATAGTTATGATTACTGTGTATTTCTCTCCATCTTATCTTTACCCTGTTGATTCTTCTTATTCTCTCCTTTCAGCCTTTCCTCATTCATAAATGTTTCACTTTTGTTTACCACCTCCCCAAATTCTTCCATCCTCTGTCTATACCCTTCCTTCTTTGTTTCCCTCCCTTTTCATTTCCCAATTAGTTAAAACAAGTTTCTATACCTGAGTGTGAATGTTAGTCCCACTTTATACCAATTTCAATGAGAGTAAGATTCAAGAATTGCCTGTCAAACCTTGCCCCCTTCCCTTCTTCTGTATTACTTCTCACATGACTGTTCATGTGAGATAATTTCCCCTAACTTTCTCTCTTTTTCCATTTTCTGAATGTATTCTTCTTTCTTACCCTTTCATTTTTTATATCATCTGATCATATTCAACTTGCTCTCTGCTCTCTGTCTATATATGTGCCTATTCATTGCCCTAATAGTGATTAAGTGCTTTAGTATCTTTAGTACTATAATTATCCTAAGTACTTTTAGGTACTCTAAGCACTCTTAGGTACTCCAATTATCATATATCTTAAGCATCTTAGTTAATTAATAATATAATCAATTTAACCTCATTGTTTCCATTGATGACCTTAAATTATTAAGTATTTTAGGAATCTCTTATATCATAGAAATCTTAAGTATCTTAGTTATTATCACTTTCCCATGCAGGGATGTGAATCAGTTTTTTTTTATTGTTGTTGTTTACCTTTTTATGCTTCTCATGAGTGTTGAATTTGTTCATTAGATTTTATTTCCAGCTCTGGTTGTTTCATAAGAAATAACTGGATTTTCTCTATTTCATTAAATGTCCATTTCTTCCCCCTAAATTATCATGCCCAGTTTTTCTGGGTAGTGTATTAGGGAATTAACTTGAGGGTTATTTTGATGGAAAGATCAGATTAGCCAACCTCCTCTCTCTCCTTCCCCCTTCCTTTTCCTTCCTTCCTTCCTTCTCCCTTCACCCATCAGTTGGTTCTTAAGCTGATATCACTGGAAATCAGCTCTTAGTGCGTATCTTGATATATCAGACAGATGAATCTCTTTTTATAAATTTAAACAAGGGGGTTTATATAGGAGAAGGCAAAAGGTAAAGAAGTTGATGGGAAAGAGGGTTTCAGTTTCCCTAATCCTACAATACTTCCAAGTTGAAGGATAGTGGAATAGTCTTTGAATTTGGGAAGATGGCTAACAAGTTTGAGAATTTTAGTCACTTGAGTCTTAAAGGGAGAAATCAGTGAGAGCAGGATCTTTTCAGTCCTTACTCCTTCTTGTTCCAAGAGCAAGAGACCAACACTTTTAGTTTACTGTTCCTTCCTTCAACCATCCTTCTGGGTCACCATTCCATTCAGAATGCTTTCCTTGATTGACAGTTCTGCATATCTTTGTTCCTTTGACTCTGCTGCAGACATTTTTCCAATTTTTCTCATCCACAAAAAGAGGTTTTTTATTATAGGCCTAGTTCTTTTGTCTTTCTGAAAATCATATTCCATTCTTTCTCATTCTTTAATGTAGAATCTGTTAGGTCCTAAATAATCCTGACTGTAGTTTCACAATATTTGATTGTTTTTTTTCCTCACTTCTTATATTATTTTCTCCTTGGCTTAGGAGTTTTGGAATTTGGCTATAAAATTCCTGAGATTTTTAAATTTGATGTTTTTTCAGGAGGTGATTGTTGGATTCCTTCTATTTCTTTTTCCCTCTTCTTCAAGAACATCAGAACAATTTTCCTTGATAATTTCATATGATATGGTGTATAGGCACTTTTTTTCATCATGGCATTAAGCCATTCAGTGATCCTTATATTATTCTTCCTGGATCTATTTTCCAGGCTAATTTATTTTTTTCCAGTGAGAGATTTCAGATATTATTCTATTTTTTCATTTTGTTGATTTTGTTTTATTGTTTCCTATTATCTTATATAAGAATTAAAATTTGGGGGGAAACTGAGGCAGGTAGAAAGTAGTTTCTCTCTACATGGAGTATTATATTTTTATGAGGTTTATTAAAGGTTAAGAAAGGTTCAAGAAAATACAGAATAAGAAAAGCACATGCCTAGGCCCAGAGAGGCCTAGACAACCTCACCTACATAATGAAAGAGATGTATCTGCTCCAAAGTGGAAGTAGGAAAGAGACCTCAGTAGGCAGAGAACTCCTTTAAATAATAATTTGTAATCTCACCCAGGTGAGAATTCAGTGTGATTACAAAACATTCTGGGAAGTGAGCAAGGACTTCTGGGGACTAGAGTCCTGGATTCAAGTCTCCATTTTTACATTTCACCATGTGATCATTTGGGAAAAAATAAATTTTTCCCCAAAGGATCATGAAGACATAATCAACTTAAAGATTACAATAATTTGAGGATAAGAGAAAAAAAAAAGACAAAACCAATAATTGATGGATGCATTGACAAAAAGCCAGCTAGGGGGAAGTCCCCTTTGGCATGAAAGTATACATACAAATTTAATGTTCAATCAGCTACACCCAAAGTTCATTCTTGATCTTCTTATGGTCTGGAGGCTTCTTCATGGTATCTTCTTCAACAGTTCAGTTTCTGGATTCAGAGATGTAGCATTTTTCTTTACCTAAAATTCTTCTCAAAGGGAATTTAAACTTTGCAATTTAAATAATAATATTTTTTACATCTCCCCATGTTGTAGGTGATTAAAAAATACAGGATCACTTAGGGATGCATGGCTGAGGTATGAGGTATATGAATCAATTGGCAAAATAAATTAAAAAGACATCAGAAAAATCCAAAAGAAAAAAAATTTCTGGATGAAAATATAGACTATCAAAGTCTTATGTGTAAAAATTCCATGTAAAAGAAAAATAAATCTATAACAGGTCCTTGAATTAGGGCCCAATTAAAATGATCTAAGCAATGATGCATTTACCCAGTCAATAGCCAGAACTAGAGAAAGGTACCACACTATGAAAGACAGAAAAGGGACCAGATTATAGGAGCCAAGGTTTGGGGGATACTCGTCTGTATTTTCAGAGTGAGTGTGGACACAAGGAAAGCCTATGTCTAACAATGTTAAACACAGTAACCTCCAGTCTTCACACTAGGTTCAAAACCTTTGCATTGGCCTAGAAGTTCATCAATCCATCCTGGATTGGGTTTTCTTTGTCCCTGTGCTATGGCTCTTTTGTGTATATGTTGTCCTGGAATCAGACAGAATTATTAAGTAAAGTCCCATAATTTATTTTAAACAATTAGTGGCATCATTTTTATAGTCTCAAGCTTTGGGGCATGCATTGACATTATAGCAAATATGTCTTAAACTTATAGTACTGAAAAATCAAAAAGTTAAAGAAAATCTTAATGCTGGTGACATGTTCTTGAAATATAAAAAAGGAGAGAAAAAATTTTAAAAAAAACCTGAAATAGTATATTGCACATGCAAGAAAAAATATAGTAATAAAAAAACTTTAAAAATAAAAATGTAGCTTATAATCATTGACACACTGTGTCAGCTAAGAAATATAGAATGCAAGGTTTTCTCACCAAAAATGAGATCCATTTCCTCTTCATATATGGCCATGATCTACTGTGAGTATAAGCAAATGAATTGAGCAGTAGTACAAATATGTGGTATCAATATCCCCAAAATTTTCAATAGCCCAATTAATTACAATAGCAAATAAACACACAATCATTTTTACAAGAGTTGCAGTATGGCATTTAAAAGCCTATGAATCAATGGATATTTGTCACAAGTTTTTACAAATGTAGCAAATCTTTCAACCTTGGTAATAAATACTTTTAAACAAAGTAAAACTCATTTTGGGTTTAGAACATCATCAATAAATCTAGATATCATTCTAGTGGAAGTAAAGTAATGAGTTGAAGAGTATAAATGAGGGGTGTTCCTTTTTTGGAGGCTTTTTAGGGATACAAATGCCCTGAGATTAACTGCCCAACTTCCATTCACATATTTAGAAATGCAGGAAGGTTGGGGGTTATAAAATGTATTTCAGTTCAGCTACTAGAATGGCCCTTACACCTCATGGAAGGGGCAGGCAAAAAGACCAGAGATTGTTAAGAAAAAAATTTTAAAAATCATTTCTAAAAAAACCTTAAAATCAATTGAGATATTTAGCACATTAAATTTCCCAAAGGTTGTTATAGCAATTGTAACCAGTTCTGAAGTCCATCTATCCTCTATGTGACAATTAACAAAGTCAAAATAGAAAAGCTGTTTTATATATAAAAATATGGACTTTATTAATTACAATGATATTTGTTCAATATGGTTATTGGGGAAAAGCAATGGAATATAACAGTAGTTAAAACTCAGTACATTAAAATGATTCAGTGTAACAGAATAATATTGAATGCAGTAATATATGAACTTAAAACCACAAAGTTAGATCTTAAACAAACAGTAAAATGCAATAGAATACAGAGATTTGTATAAACCATTGGAGTCTGAAATGCCTTAACAATAAAACCTCCAGTCTCTTTAAAGTTCCTTGGGTTTTTTATCCATTTAGATGCCTATTGTGAGAAGGCAGAAAATTGGTAAGGGCTAAGCAATGGAGTCCAAGTGATCTGCTCAGGGCCACACCCTCATGAAATGACTCAGGCCAAATTCCAACCAAAGACCTCCCATCTCTAGGCCTGGCCTGAGACACCCATCTGCCTCCCCAAAGTTAGCTAAATGGTTGTACAGAGCTGATTTTTTTCCCTGACATGCAGGTGAAGTCAATAAAAGGATCAATGCAATTAAAAGATATCCGTGTAAAATAGCCATGCTTTTACGTTCCTGCTTGTAAGTCTCTTCTCTCCCTTTTTCTCTCTCCCCTCCTATGATACCACCCACATGGAGGCCAATACCCCTGTTTTTTTACCAGCTAGTAGACATGAGTCCTGAGTGGTAAGCAGATCTGCTCCAAGACTAGAGTTTATTGGGCAGGCAGGTCACCAGGTTATAGTGATCTGGGTTAAACAGGGACCCGGTGAGCAAGAGAGAGCACCAGGATGGTCAGGGCCGGGACAGGAACGCAGGCAAATAGGTCCAGGAGCCGGAGCGGGCACCAGGTGAGAATGGAGCACAGCTGGGCCAGCAGGAAAGGCTCAAGAAAGTCTGAAGCTGAGGGCAGCAGGCAGGCAGGCAGGGAAGGGCCAGGCCGGGAGCCATTGAGCTATCTAATATCTGGAACAAGCAGCAGCTTTGCGAGGGTAAAAAACCTCGGCCAGAGGAATGTGGATAAAAAAAATTCTAGGCACTAGCTATTAAAAGCTGAACTTAGTAGAGAAAAGAATCAGAAAAAAATCAGAAGATTGAGATACTTCGTTTTTCTGAAGTGGTTACACCAAACTGTAAGAGTTAAAATTTGGGGGGGAACCTGAGACAGGTAGAAATTAGTTTCTCTCTGCAAGGAGTATTATATTTTATGAGGTTTCTTAGAGGTTAAGGATTAAAGAAAATACAGAATGAGAAAAGCACATGTCTAGGCCCAGAGAGGCCTAGACAACCTCACCTACATAATGAAAGAGATGCGTCTGCTCGGAAGCAGAAGTAGGAAAGAGACCTCAGTAGGCAGAGAACTCCTTTAAATAATAATTTGTGATCTCACCCAAGTGAGAATTCAGTGCAATTACAAAGCATTCTGGGAAATGAGCAAGGACTTCTGGGGACTGGAGTCCTGGATTCAAGTCTCCATTTTTATACTTATAAAGTAATTAGCAAATATTTGTCCAATTCTAATTTTTAGAAATCCCTTTTCTTCTTTGACACTTTATACTTCATTTCTTAGAGAGTTATTTTTCCTATGTGAGGTTTTGTATTTCTTTTTTAGGAAACTGTTTTATTCAGTGTTTATTGTTTTAAACTGCTGACTTTTACTATAATTTTCTTTTCTATTTTTCTTCAAAATTTCTTATTATATATTTTTCTAACCCTTTCTGTAGGCCTTTCAGAAGTTCATTTTGGGTTTTATATCATTTTACATTTTCCCCCTGTGGCCTCATATTTTTTTCATTTTTGTATTACTGTCTTTTTTAGGTCACAGTTTAGTAATCTTTCTTGTTGAAATATTTTTCCAGTGTCAGGCTTCTTCTCTCTCTCGGGGGATTATTTTCTCCCTTAATTTTGTCTATATGTTGAAGCAGAGTTATACTTTCTGGGATAGTTCAGCTCCTTTGGTCCCAGACAGCACTCTGCAGAGAAGGCCAGGTTAGCCTTCTATATGGGGGTTTGCAGCTATTCAGTTCAGCTAGATCAAGTTGGGTTCTAGTTCATCCTATGGAGGCTGGACTTTATTGGACTCAGTTACTCCCAGTGCCACCTGTTGCATATTGTGTTGGTTTCTGGACTAAGCTGACTGTGTTCTTTCCCCTGCCACCATCTCTACCATGTCTGAGTTCTACTGAGGCTTCTTCAGCAGTCTCTCCTCATACTCCAGAAAGATGAGTCCTCCTTGCAGGCTCTCCACATCATTTTGGTCCAGGGCATTGCTTCACCCATTCTTCTCTTGATTCCCCTATTCCAGTACTTGTTTTGGATCATTTTTGTTCTTCTATGGTTGTTTTCCTTGAGAATTATTTTAATTTTTATTTATTTTTGAATAGATTATTAAGCTTTTTGAGGGGAAAAGAGACAACATTCATAAAAACTAGTCAACTCATAAAAACTAATCAACACATCAAAAAAATATGATGTTATGAGATACATGTGAACACTTATACACACACACACACACACCCCTCTGAAAAAGAGTGGGGGAGGAAAAAAGGGGGAGGAAAAATATAGTTCTTCGTTGGAGCCAAATGTGTTCTTATAATTTTATCACTTTTATTTTAAATGGTTCTGTGTATGTTATTTCAGTTTACTTTGTTAGTAGTCATTGTGTAGAGTGTTTTCCTTATTCTTCTTATTTACCTTTGTATCAGTTGAAGAAAATTATTCCATGCTTCATTACATTCATCATGTTCTTCTCTTCTTAGAGTACAGTAATAAAATCTCTAATTTCTAACTCAGGGAAGTATAAATTTTCACAGGAACACTCCTCCCTACCACTTTAAATTATAAACAAGTTATTATAAGTTTTTAGAAACTCAATTGTGTGACATGGTTGCCAATTAATTAATTAATAATGCATCCCTTTCAGTAAAGTCAGGATTATACATTCTTTTAACTGCCTTCCCAATCAGTGAGCAAGGACTTAGTGATACCAACCTTATGAACTGGATAACTTAGTTCTTGTTTCAATTACAGAAATTTGACATTGGATTGCAGGAGAGATTCCTCCATAATCACTTATTGTATAATGTAGAATTAAAGTTAGTCATTTCTATGTACTTTTTATCATTTTATTGAAGTTAAATGCTGCAGAGAGATTTGATGGTATGAAAAATCTGGACCAAGGATTATTAAACTTCAAAGAAAGTGTTGTCTAACTTATTGCAAATCCCTTGGTAGCATATAATTCATTTTATAAAATTTATTAAAGAAATACAACCAGAAGGAACATTTTATTAGTGAGAATAGGGCATCAAAAATTTAATTTCAGTCAAATTTTGCTACTATTCTTCTGTCTAATCTATCCTATACTTCTTTTAGTAGCAATTCTTCTACCTTCTTGATCTTCTATATGCCATTCTTTTCTTACAGTTTACAACTTACAACTTACACCATACAGTATTTCTTAAATGCTTATTATGTGTTGGACATGCTGCTAAACCTAAAGAGGCAGAAAGAAGCAAAAGAAAAATAATCCCTGCCCTCTAGGAGCTTACATTCTAATATTCTAATAGGGAAGGAAACATATAAAAGAAAGATGAAAGGGGGAAAGAATATCTCCTATACATCATGTCATAAAAAGGCTGACAGCAGTAGTTGGCCCCAGAAAGAAATGGAGTGAACATAATTGTTTTGTGGTTTCTTTCTTTAAAATGCTTCCAGGAAGAAACAACCAGTCAGAAGGCACTCTAGAAGTGTTGTGACCTTCCAAGAAGAAAAAGCTTTTGGAGCACAGTTGTAAAAGTAGGGATAGAAGGTTATTGAAGTAAGGTGATGAAAGAAATTCAATCAGGACCATATACCTCAATCTATGGTCCATTTTAAGGAAAGGTCACAAGCATATTCACATTCACTCCTCCGTTCCTCTTTGGGGCCCAAACTAATTTTCCAGAGTTTTTTTTCACTTCCATGTACATCAGTGTCCCTCTCCTCTACCTTCAGCTTTCTTTTATATTTTATATTCTTCCCATTAGAGTATAAAGTTCTTGAGGTTAGAAATACTTTCTTTTGCTTCAAGTTCATAGACATTTTCTTTTTTTTTATTTTTGGTCTTATGAATCCTTTATACTCAGAAGCAATTTTTTAGAAACATGATTTTCTACTTCACAAAGTTTTTCTTTAGAAAACATTTTGTAAACTTTCAAATAATGTAAGATGTGTTAATAATATTTGGAATTTAATTATTTGAGTATTAATCAAAAGAATAAGGCTATTTGCTTGCTACATCCCATCTAAATTTATACTCTCAAATTTCATATGCTTTACTGATAATATAGGTTAGAATGAATTTTAATTTTATTACCCACTTGTTCTCCCTAAAATTGTGAGAGACATAAGTAGAATTATGAAGTAGGTAAAATTGCCTTTTGGGCTGCTTAATTTCTACCTTACAGGTCTACTTCCTGATATTAGTAACTCTTAGCAGACAACCTATTCTCCCTATGTGTCCAGGGTCCCAGGTTGAACTATCCTATAAAGAGTTTAGTATTCTTTCAGATGACATCTTCCATGCCTTCTCAAGAGGAAAAAGTAGGCTTCATCGATGTAACAAGTTGGGCTCCACCCTATTGAAGTCCTATCTTGTCTGTGATTTCCTGATTTCTCAAGTTCTCAGTGATCTCAACTCTGAATTTCTATAGTATTTATTATCCATGACTGATTTGTTGCCTATCATATACCACGATCTACTACTTCTTATCCTTCCTATGTAGAGTCTCTGTTCTAACTTGATTGTAGTGTCTTCATGAAAGGTAGGAATCATCTTTTACTGCCAACACAGTGTGCACTCAATTATTATTTACTTTGTTATTATTGGAGAAAATGACAATGAATTCAATTTAGCTTAATTCAACAAAGATATATCAAATATCCATTGTGTACAAGACTTTATGCTTAGTGTTGGGAATAGAAAGTCAAAAAGGAAATGGTCTCTGACATCAATACTTCAGCCTAAAATCACAATTTGGTTACATTTAGTAAATGAAAGCATATTATCTTTTAACTTCACTAAAGGTAAAACAATTATAATAAAATAATAATTGCTAATTATTGAGTTTGGGGTAAGTCATTGAAGGGCTGAATTTTTAAAATTATTTTTGTTAGTTACTGTTATTCTTCTCATTGGTAGTTTTTCATGTATTTTTGTTTAGAAATTAATTAATAATTGGCCTTCCCAGAGGGAATTTCAACTTTGGATAGCATATACACCACTTCATTGTGAAAACATTCCTGCAAGCTAAAAAGTATATATCCTGGAGTAAGTCAACAAATCATTAAATGTCCTTTTTCAGAAGCTAGATTTGAGTCATGGTCTATAACATGCATAGTCATCTTTCACTCAGGTGTTACTAACAGAAGAGAGCAATGGCACAAGGTTATAGGCAATATTTTTAAAAATCATCAATATTTGGCTTTATATAAGGGATTTTCTATTTATATCAGTAAGTATTTTGGATCTGAAGATTCTTTGTGCTAAAAGCAAACTATTAAAACAATCACTCAAAGTAGTTCAAATAATAGGGAGCTAATAATAGCCCCACCATACTCCACTCCTTTAGAAATTAATTTGGATTATTATGTTCATTTCTGACCACCAAAGGTCAAGGAGGGCATAGATAAGCTGAAAACTATCCTGGTCAGTGAATGACCTTGATGGTATCCTATGAAGATCTGCTTAGGAAAATGAACTTATTTAATTAAAGAAAATAAGATTTGAGAGTAGCCTACATGATAACTTTCTATAAGTGATGGAAGGAGTGTTATGAAGAAAAAGAATTCAATGTGTGCATGTCAGCTCCAAAGGGCAATACCATGACTAATGGGTGGAAAATGCAAAGAGAAAAAGGTGAGTGGGTGGGGCAATTTAAACTTGTTGTCAAGCAAAACTTCATAACAATTAGAGCTATCCCAAAATTAAATGGACTTTCTTAAGGAAGGGTGGGATCAAACCTCATCCTTGAAGATCATAAAGCAGAAGCTGGACAATCATTTGTGGAATGTGTTACAGTTTATTTTTTGCAGAGGTTGACTTAAATGATCTTTTATGGTCTCTTCCATCTCTAAATCCGTGATTCTTATCATTCTTCCTCCTAATTCTATTTGGAGAACAGAGGATCACCAAATAAAGTGCCAAAGAACCAGCCTAAAACCAAGCTCATTTTTAAATTTACTGATTCATATCTATCCCATAGAGAGGTTACTGAAGTTATTGCAATCACTCTTGACAGGCAACACGATCCTACATCAACAACACACTTCATTAAGCAAGAAAAGAAATACTGTAGCCTTTTCCATTCATGTGTTTATTCAAATCAGTTTTTATTCAGATTGAGTTCCAATTTTATCCCTTATTAGGTTAGTTATGCCTTTCTTCTTCCAGATTTCTAAGTCCTGTCTTTCTCTTTCAAAAATCTATTGAAATAACCTCATTTTCATGAAGATTTTTCTAAATGGGAAATGGGTAACAGGAATCCTCTTTCCCCCAAAATTAAATAAGTGCCACCTTACAGCTCTCAGAGTGGCTAATATAACAAAAAAGGAAAGAAAAGGAAAACTATAAATGTTGGAGTGGATGTAGAAAAATCAGAACCCTAATACCCTGTGAACTGGTGTAATTGATCTGGAGAGAAAGCTGGAACCATTCTCAAAGGAGATCAAACTGTGCATACTACTTGACCCAGCAATACCGCTACTAAGTATGTATCCCAGAGAAATCAAAGATAGGGGGAAAGGACCTACTTGTACTAAAATATTTATAACAGTTATTTTTGTAGTGGCAAAGAACAGGAAACTGAAGAAATATCTACTAATTAGGGATGGCTGAATAAGTTGTGGTATATACTTAAAGCTATTGTGTCATACCATAAGAAATGACAAACAAGATTATCACACACACACACACACACAACCCTGGAAAGGCATATGAAATGATACAAGGTGAAGTGAGCAGAACATTGTACACAGTAACAGCAATAATATACAAGGATCAGCTGTGAATGACTTGACTATTATCAATAAGGCAAGGATTAAGGACTACTCCAAGGGACTCATGACAAAAAGACTATCCACCAGATACGCACTGACAGAATTGAAATTCAGATTGAAGTATACCATTCTTCACTATACTTTGTCCATAAAATTTTCTCTAGCATATGTGATACATGTTTTCTTTCTCAACATGATGAACATGGAAATATGTATTGTAGAATAATTATCTATATCATGTTACCTTCTATCTTGAGAAGAGTGAAGTGGGAGGAAGGGAGAAATATGAATTGAAAAATGATTATTAAAAATTATACTGGCGGACTTCCGGGTAAACATGGCTGCAATCTAGACTTGACTTGCTTCCCCTCCCCGGCACCGAACGAAATAGACTACCTCAAAAGAGCATAAAAATCACCTTTGGAAGAACAGAGGGACTCTCCAGTACCCCCACAGAAATGAAGGTACATGGGGTTTGAACATTTCCACACTATAAGGAGGAGGAAAAGCTCACACAAAAATGTGAACTGAGCCTCCCCTTCCCCCCACCAACCACTAAACTAGAGTAAGCTGTCAGAGCGCTCACTGGGATAGTGAGTGAGGAGCATCTCTGTCTGGGGGGGGGGGGGGCACACCAGGGTCCTTGGGATCTAAAGACTGCAAGGAAATGACCTCTCAGGGTGGTTTCATGGGAGAATCCTGCACTGAGCACAGGGGGCTGCGGAACAGAACTTCGGGGCAGTTGCACTGAGCAACTGGGTGGAGCTAAACACCTGGGCAGACTGCGCTGATCGCCTGGGTGGTTGGGCTGAACACAGGGGCTTCACACTCTAAGAAACCTCCGAGGCTGGGAAGAACTAGTCTGAGGCAACCTAAATTCACAGAAAACCCGCCCATATCACCCAGACCCCAGACCAAAAAAAGAAAGTGGAATAAAACCACCAAAGGGATGGCTCACATGTCCCAAAATCAAGCCTCCAAGAAGAAAGGGGGGGGGGGGGGGGGGAAGTGACTATTGAAAACTTTTATGGAGGGAGTACCCAAGGAAAAGAAGAGAATGAGGATGAAAACCAAATAAAATCAGAACATGCCTCCCAAAATGGAAACTATCCACAAGCTCTGGAAGATCTCAAACTGGAGCTTACTCAAAAGATGGAAACCTTCTGGGGAAAAAATGGGAGAAAGAGATCAGCAGTCTGATAGACAAGACTTCACAATTGGAGAAGGAACTGGAAGCATCTAATAGAACGGCAGACAAAGCTGAAAAGCAAAACCAGTCCCTAATGACCAAAATTAAGCAACTGGAAGACAGCGAGCATGCCCAAAACATGGAAATCTTTTGGAAAGAAAAATGGGAGAAAGAGATCAGCAGTCTGATAGACAAGACTTCACAATTGGAGAAGGAACTGGAAGCATCTAATAGAAGGGCAGACAAAGCTGAAAAGCAAAACCAGTTCCTAACAACCAGAATTAAGCAAATGGAAGAAAGTGAGATTACAAAACAGCAAGAATCAATAAAGCAAAGCCAAAAAATTAATGAATTAGAAGAAAACATAAAATATCTCACTGAAAAAGTCACAGACATGGAAAACAGAGGGAGAAGAGACAACCTCCGAATTATCGGTCTCCCAGAAAAACCAGAGATAAACAATAACCTCGATATTATTCTACAGGAGATTATAAAAGAAAATTTCCCCCACATTCTGGAGCAAGGGGGCAAAATAGAAATAAAAAGGGTTCATAGAACACCCTCTATACTAAATCTCCAAAAGACAACCCCCAGGAATGTAATCGCCAAATTCAAGAGCTTCCAAACAAAGGAGAAAATCCTACAAGAAGCCAAGAAGAGGAGCTTCAGATATAGGGGGGGTCCCATAAGGATCACACAGGACTTATCGGCAAACACACTAAGAGACCACAAAGCATGGAACGCAATATTTAGAGAGGCAAGAGAGCTGGGTCTCCAACCAAGAATCAACTACCCAGCAAACCTGACTATATACTTCCAGGGGAAAGTATGGGCATTCAACAAAATAGGAGATTTCCAAGCATTTGCTAAGAAAAGACCAGAACTTAGTGGAAAATTTGACATCCAATCACAGAAAGCAAGAGAAACATGAAAAGGTAAATATGAAAGAAAGGGAAAAGGAGATAAAACTTATCTTTTTCTTTAAGTCAAATTCTCTTCTATAAGGACTACATTTATATCAAATTATATATATTAATATGTGGGGAAAATGTATTGTGTAACTCTCAAAAATTGTATGCATCATAAGAGTAGTTAGAAGAATCATGCATAGGGAAATATTGGGGCATCAAGAAGATTTGGTGAAAGAGGGGCAAAGAAAGAAAAAGGGAGGGGGGAATCATCAATAATACTAACATTTACTTCAAGAAATGGGGGGGGGGGCTAAATAGAATAATCTTTCCCATACAAAGATACACATGGGAAGGGGAGGGGAAGAACTCTCATATGAGGAGAGGAAGAGAACATGAAGTAGAATTACTTAAACCTTACTCTCAGTGAAATAAAATCTGAGAGGGAAGAACATCTAGATCCAGTGGGATCCTGAATTCTATCTTATCCAACAGGGTAAGAAAGAAGGGAAAATCAAGGAGGGGAGGGGGAAGTGTGTATAAAAAGGGAGAGAAGGAGAAAGGGGAGGGGAAGGGAGCATAAAAATGGAGGGGCTAGAAAGGGAAGCATATCAAGGGAGGAGACTAGGGGGACTGACCTAAAGTAAATCACTGGTTCAAAAGGATATAGCTAAAGAAGAAAGTTCAGAACTAGGGGAAGATATAAAAAATGCCAGGGAATCCACAAGTGACAATCATACTGTGAATGGGAGGAACTCACCCATAAAATGTAGACAAATAGCAGATTGGATTAGAACCCAAAACCCTACCATTTGTTGTCTTCAAGAAACACATTTGAGGCACATTGATACTCACAAGGTTAGAATTAAAGGAGGGAGCAAGACCTTTTGGGCCTCAACTGATAGAAAGAAGACAGGAGTTGCAATCATGATATCTGACAAAGCCAAAGCAAAAAGAGACCTGATCAAAAGGGATAGGGAAGGTAAATATATATTCTGTTAAAAGGGAGTATAGACAATGAGGAAATATCACTAATCAACATGTATGCACCAAATGGTATAGAACCCAAATTTTTAATGGAGAAACTAGAAGAATTGACGGAGGAAATAGACAATAAAACCATATTAGTGGGAGACTTGAACTAACCACTATCAAATTTAGATAAATCAAACCAAAAAAATAAATAAGAAAGAGTTAAAAGAGGTGAATGAAATCTTAGAAAAATTAGAGTTAATAGACATATGGAGAAAAATAAATAGGGACAAAAAGGAATGCACCTTCTTCTCGGCACCACATGGCACATTCACAAAAATAGATCATACACTAGGTCACAGAAACATGGCACTCAGATGCAGAAAAGCAGAAATAATAAATGCAACCTTTTCAGATCATAAAGCAATAAAATATTGATCTGAAAGGTTACATGGAGAGCCAAATCAAAAATTAATTGGAAATTAAATAATATGATATTCCAAAAGCGGTTAGTTAGAGAAGAAATCATAGAAACAATTAATAATTTCATTGAGGAAAATGACAATGGTGAGACATCCTTTCAAACCTTATGGGATGCAGTGAAGGCAGTACTTAGAGTAAAATTCATATCCCTGAGTGCATATATTAACAAATTAGGGAGGGTAGAGATCAATGAATTGGAAATGCAAATCAAAAAACTTGAGAATGAACAAGTTAAAAACCCCCAGAAGGAAACCAAACTAGAGATCCTAAAAATTAAGGGAGAAATTAATAAAATCAAAAGTGATAGAACTATTGAGCTAATAAACAAGACTAGAAGCTGGTACTTTGAAAAAACAGACAAAATAGACAAAGTGCTGGTCAATCTAATTAAAAAAAGGAAAGAAGAAAGGCAAATTAACACCATCAAGGATGAAAAGGGGGACCTCACCTCCAACAAAGAGGAAATTGAGGCAATCATTAAAAACTACTTTGCCCAACTATATAGCAATAAATATATCAACCTAGGTGATATGGATGAATATCTACAAAAATATAAATTGCCTAGACTAACAGAAGAAGAAATAGATTTCTTAAGTAATCCCATATCAGAAACAGAAATCCAACAGGCCATCAAAGAACTTCCTAAGAAAAAATCCCCAGGGCCTGATGGATTCACCAGTGAATTCTATCAAACATTCAAAGAACAACTAACCCCAATACTATACAAATGATTTGATAGAATAAGCAAAGAGGGAGTTCTACCAAACTCCTTTTATGACACAAACATGGTACTAATTCCAAAGCCAGGCAGGCCAAAAACAGAGAAAGAAAATTATAGACCAATTTCCCTAATGAATATAGATGCAAAAATCTTAAATAGGATACTAGCAGAAAGACTCCAGCAAGTGATCAGAAGAGTCATTCACCATGACCAAGTAGGATTTATACCAGGGATGCAGGGCTGGTGAATTCAATGTTAGGAAAACCATCCACATAATTGACCACATCAACAAGCAAACCAACAAAAATCACATGGTTATTTCAATAGACGCAGAAAAAGCCTTTGATAAAATACAACACCCATTCCTATTAAAAACACTAGAAAGCATAGGAATAGAAGGGTTGTTCCTAAAAATAATAAACAGTATAGATCTAAAACCATCAAATATTATCTGCAATGGAGATAAACTAAATCCATTCCCATTAAGATCAGGAGTGAAACAAGGATGCCCATTATCACCTCTATTATTTGACATTGTACTAGAAACACTAGCAGTAGCAATTGGAGAAGAAAAAGAAATTGAAGGCATTAAAATTGGCAATGAGGAGACCAAGTTATCACTCTTTGCAGATGACATGATGGTCTAATTAAAGAATCCTAGAGATTCAACCAAAAAGCTAATCGAAATAATCAGCAACTTTAGCAAAGTTGCAGGATACAAAATAAACCCACATAAGTCATCAGCATTTCTATATATTTCCAACACAGCTCAGCAGCAAGAACTAGGAAGAGAAATCCCATTCAAAATTACCTTAGACAAAATAAAATACTTGGGAATTTTTTTCCCGAGACAAACACAGGAACTTTATGAACACAACTACAAAACACTCTCCACACAACTAAAACTAGACTTGAACAATTAGAAAAACATTAACTGCTCATGGGTAGAACGAGCCAATATAATAAAAATGACCATCCTACCCAAACTCATCTATCTATTTAGTGCCATACCCATTTAACTTCCAAATAATTTTTTTACTCATCTAGAAAAAACCATAACAAAGTTCATTTGGAAGAACAAAGGATCAAGGATACCCAGGGAAATAATGACAAAATACAAAGGAAGGTGGCCTTGCAGTCCCAGATCTCAAACTATACTATAAAGCAGTGATCATTAAAACAATTTGGTACTGGCTAAGAGACAGAAAGGAGGATCAGTGGAATAGACTCGGGGTAAGTCACCTCAGCAAGACAGTATATGACAAATCCAAAGATCCCAGCTTTGGGGACAAAAATCCACTATTTCATAAAAACTGCTGGGAAAATTGGAGGACAGTGGGGGAAAGATTAAGTTTAGATCAACACCTCACACCCTACACCAAGATAAATTCAAAATGGGTGAATGACTTGAACATAAAGAAGGAAACTAAGAAAATTAGGTGAACACAGAATAGTATACATGTCAGACTTTTGGGAAGGGAGAGGCTTTAAAACCAAGCAAGACTTAGAAAGAATCACAAAATGAAAAATAAATAATCTGGAATATATCAAATTTAAAAGTTTTTGTACAAACAAAACCAATGTAACTAAAATTAGAAGGGAAGCAACAAATTGGGAAACAATCTTCATAAAAACCTCTGACAAAGGTTTAATTACTCAAATTTACAAAGAGCTACATCAATTGTACAAAAATCAAGCCATTCCCCAATTGATAAATGGGCAAGGGACATGAACAGGCAGTTTTCAGATAAAGAAATCAAAACTATTAATAAGCACATGAAAAAGTGTTCTACATCTCTTATAATCAGAGAGATGCAAATCAAAACAACCCTGTGGCATCACCTCACACCTAGCAGATTGGCTAACATGACAGCAAAGGAAAGTAATGAATGCTGGAGGCAATGTGGCAAAGTAGGGACATTAATTCATTGCTGGTGGAGTTGTGAATTGATCCAACCATTCTAGAGGGCAATTTGGAACTATGCCCAAAGGGTGATAAAAGACTGTCTGCCCTTTGATCCAGCTATAGCACTGCTGGGTTTGTACCCCAAAGGGACAATAAGGAAAAAGACTTGTACAAGAATATTCATAGCTGCACTCTTTGTGATGGCCAAAAATTGGAAAACAAGGGGATGCCCTTCAATTGGGGAATGGCTGAACAAATTGTGGTATATGTTGGTGTTGGAATACTATTGTGCTAAAATGAATAATACAGTAGAGGAATTCTATGGAGTCTGGAATGATCTCCAAGAAGTGATGCAGAGCGAAAGGAGCAGAACCAGGAAAACATACACAGAGACTGATACACTGTGGTACAATCGAAGGTAATGGACTTCTCCATTAGTGTCAATGTAATGTCTCTGAACAATCTGCAGGGATCTAAGAAACACTATCCACAAGCAGAGGATAAACTATGGGAGTAAAAACACCGAGGAAAAACAACTGCTTGACTAAAGGGGGGAAAGGAGATACAACTGAGGAGAGACTCTAAATGAACACTCTAATGCAAATACCAACAACATGGAAATGGGTTCGAATCAAGAACACGTGATACCCAGTGGAATCGTGTGTTGGCTATGGGAGAGGTGGTGGGAAGGGGGTGGGAGGGGAAAGAAAATGATCTTTGTTTCCAATAAATAATGTTTGGAAATGACCAAATAAAATAATGTTTAAAGGGGAAAAAATGAGAAAAAAATTATACTGGCATGTAATCAGGAAAAATTTAAATACTAGTTAAAACCTTAGAAATGTTAGTTTTGGAAGAAACCTTAAAAATCATACTTTAAAAATCTACTTCATAGATGAGGAGAGCAAAGCTAATAGAATTAATCTGATTTGTACAAGGACATACAGTGAGTCGCAGACCCAAGACTTTAATCCATTCTTCATCTAAATTCACTACACAGTTTCTTCATATTATTCTTTCTTCTCAATATTCATTCTTTCCAAATAAGTTGAGTATTTGTACCACTAAAGAGAGATAAAATACTCTTAGGTAAAATCCAAATCCATGATCTTGAGCTTTATAGGCCACTATCTTATTGAACAGGGCAATGGTATGAGCAACTAAGCTGGTAGGAACCACGTTAACTTAGTATGATGTGCATATATGTATGAACACTTAACAGACCCCTACTGGGCAACATTCAGTAAAATTCTCCTACATAACTTTATTTCCCATGTAAAATGATTAATATTACAAATATCCACTGCAATTATAGCATATCACATCTATATCAGGGGCTGGAATAAATTGTAAACCCACCAAGGAATACTTAACGTGGCATAAGTTTTATATTTATCAACTATTGACCCTAAGTATTAGTTGGCTAAATATCTTGCAATAAAGTAATTTGATATATAGAAAATGAGAAATTAAAGTTACAGAAAGGGCCCAAACTTGCCTTTGACTTCAGACTGGTGTAGTTGACACTACTTATAACTAATATTTAAAAAACCTACAAATTTTAATTTCTATATTATATAAAAACTTGTTTAAAAGTGGGTATACTTAAATTTTAGAGGAGGAACATACATTTCTAAATCAACACTAGAAACAACTCACTTTCTGTAAAATATTCTCATTCTTCTACAGCATTAGGCTTTCTTCCTTTCATAATTTTAATGAAGCATTTTTATTCTAGTGGTAAAATATTCATACTGCTCATTGGAATTCAAGAGATTAAATTTTGTACAAAATTATTTTACTGCAGTTTGGGAAACTAATTAAAGGGGCTTTTTTAAATTTAATGAGATAGAGAGAACTTAGTCATCATAATTAAATAAGGAAGAGGATTGATGGCTAAGTAAATTCAGAAGAATCATTCACTTTGGATAAGATAGATTCAATTTTGCCAATGTAGTCTATCACTGAGTGAAAAATAATGAGTAGAAATAAAGGCAATTAGTAGTCTGTTTTGTAATATGACTTTAAAATTTCATTCTTTTATTGTTAAGTAGCAAAGACATTTAAAATATCAATATAGAAATGTTAATGAATCTAAATATATAGACTTTTTTAAAAATTTTACTGTTTAACATGTGGTTCTATTCTTTGGGAGTGAGAGATGTGGGGTAAGGAAATATATGGATTTTGGTGCTTAACACATCACTTATCAGGAATCACTTATCTGGAAATACCCACAATTAAAACTACAGTTTGAGAACCAGGAAGGAAGTAAGAATATCTCAAAGCAGTCAAAGTAGCTGACCCCAAATCTATACATGAATGCTCATGCACTTAATTCATAGAAAGTTCCTTGGACCCTTACTTACTATATATCTATTTTGATAACCAAACAAGTTGATCATACTCCTTTCTCTGTGTTCATCAGATTAAAAGTATTAGATAGTAAGGAAGGGACAGTAGGGAATACACCAATACTCAAAATGGTCTGTAATCTCATTAGTCAAGAGTCCCCTCATAGATACAGATTGTAGTCCATCCATGCTTCTCAATACTGTGTGACTCTTACTTTTGTTCCTCCCTAAATATTGCCACACAGGGTGCAACTAGGGTTGTCAGGACCCTCCTTACTCTCTACAACACTCTAACCGCACTAATGGAATACTCTGCTGTCCATTTGTCATCACTTGATCTTTCCATAAGATTTGTCTCTCTTCCCTTTTTTCATGTAATTCTTTGATAGAATAGTTTACTCCTGGTCTTCTTCAGAGTCCCTTATTGGCTATATGTTCTAAGTTAATAATCACCCACCATGTAATTTTCCATTTTGGTCAGCTAGGTAACACAGTGGTTGGAGTAATGGCAGTGGAGTTAGGAAGAGCTGAGTTTAAATTCATCCTCAACCACTTAACATATGACCCTGAACAAATCATTTAACCTCTGTTTGCCTCAGTTTCCAGTTCTGCAAAGTGAGGATAAAAATAGCACTTTTCCTCACAGAGATGTTGTGAGGATCAAATAAAATAATAAATGTAAGGTACTTAACCCAATGCTAGGCATTTAGTAGGTGCTATATAAAATTTTATTCCCATTGCTTTCTGTGTACTACTTATCTTCAGTTTTTTGGAGAAAGTTGAATTCCATATCTTTTCATACTACACAGCAACACCAGAAAGATGTTAGCTATTTCTGGGTAAACATGGCTGTAGCTTAGATTCAGGAATCATACCTCTTCTCAGTGCCTACTGATATAGATTGCCTCAAAAGGTCAAATAAACCAAATTCATATGAATGAAGGGACTCCACAGTAGGGCACAGCATTGAAGGTAGGTCTGATTTGGGCATTTCTACCCTATAAGGGGATGAAATAGCTTCCACCAAAATGCAAACTAATCTACCCTCCCCCACCCCACCTATGGAGCCAATGTGCTAGACACAGAGCCAGGGCTCACTAGATTCAGTGAGTGAGTGAGGGGCACCCCTAGGTCCTTGGCAGATGACTAAGACCCCCAAAGAACTACCCCTGAGAGCAGCTATACTAGAGACCCCAACAGGTGGAAGAGCACAGACCTTGGGTGAAGAGATAGCATAGAAAAGGTCTACAAACAATAGAAGATCCAGAGATTGGAGAAGTGGCCTGGCCTCAGGCAAAAATCTAGCTCCTTAGCTCCATACACAGAGAGCCTGCCCTCCTCACTAAGATTTCTGACTGGAAAGTATAAGAAAATCCACCATAGTGATGGTAAAAAATGACCAGGAAAAACAACTTCCCAACACCAAGAAAAACAAGATGGTGGCATTGACACTGGATAATTTTTATGGAGGAAAAATCCAGACTACAGAGGAAATAGCAGAAGTGGACATATAAATCAATGCATCAAACCTTCAAAAAAAATGGAAGTTGGCCACAAGCCATGAAAAACAGGATAGACCAAACTGAGAAGGAAAATCAAAAGATAATAGCAGAAAACCAGTCTTTAAAGACCAGAATTGGGCAATTGGAAGCCAATGATGTCACAAAGCAGCAAGAATTAATGAAGAAAAATCTAAAGATTGACAAAATAGAAGGAAACATGAAATATCTCAGTGAGAAGATGACTGACCAAGAAAACAAGTCTAGAAGAGACAATTAGAGAATCATTGGTCTACCTGAAAACCCAGAAATAACCAAAAACCTTGACATCATACTACAAGAAATTATCCAAGAAAACTGCCCTGATGTTCTTGAACAAGAGGGCAAAATAGACATTGAAAGAGTTCATAGAACACCCTCTACACAAAATCCTCAAAAGCAATCTCCAGGAATATAATTGCAAAATTTAAGAGCTTCCAAGCTAAAGAAAAAAATTTACAAGAAGCCAAAAAGAGACAATTCATAGATAAAGGAACACCAATCAGAATCACACAAGATCTGGCAGCTTCCACACTAAAGGACCACAAGACTTGGGATACGATATACAGAAAGGCAAGAGAATTGGGTCTTCAACCAAGAATCACCTACCCATCAAAACTGACTATCTACTTCCAGGGGAAAGTATGAGCATTCAACAAAATAGACTTCCAAGTATTTGTAAAGAACAAACCAGAACTAAGCAGAAAGTTTGATAACCAAACACAAAGATCAAGAGAAACATGAAAAGGTAAATAATAAAGAGAGAGGAAGGGGGGAAATGTTTTTTATTTATATTTTCTTCTGTAATGACTTCATTAAGATCAAATTGTTTATGTTAATATATGGAAAATGTTATTTGAAACTTTCAAAAGGTATTTTCACTATAATAGTAATTAGAAGAATCATTCATAGGTAAAGATTGGGGTAATAAGTGGTATAAGATGATATTCAAAAAAAAAAAGAAAGAAAGAAAAAGGGATGGGGGAATAGAAGATGCCACCAAGAGAAACTTGAAGGAATAAGATAAATAGGATAATCGGTATCACACAAAGTGGCACATGGGAAGGAGAGGGGAAGAATACTATTTTAAGGAGAGGAAGAGAGTACTAATAGGAAATACTTAAACCTTACTCTCAGTGAAATCAGTTCTGAGAGGGAAGAGCATCTAGATCCATTGGGGTATATAATTCTATCTTACACTACAGGGAAAGTGAGAAGGGAAAAACTAAGGGGGGAGTATAAAAAGGAGGGAAAGAGGAAGGGAGGGAATTTAATAAACACTAAAAACATAAGAAGAAGGGAACAAAAAGAAAGGGGACAGAAAGGGAACTATAAAAAGGGTGGGGATTAAGGGAACTGACTAAAAGCAAACTACTGGTCTAAAAAGATATAGCAAAAGAAGAAAGGACAGAACTTGGGGAGGATCTCAAAATGTTCCGAGGTGGTTATCATAGCCAACCATTCTGGAGAGCAATTTGGAACTATGCCCACGGGGAGCTAAAAGACTGCATACCCTTCAATCCAAGCATAACAATGCTGGGTTTGTACCCCAAAGAGATAATGAGGAAAAAGACTTGTACAAGAATATTCATAGCTGTGCTCTTTGTGGTGGCAAAGAATTGGAAAATGAGTGGATGCCCATTGGTTGGAGAATGGCTAAACAAACTGTGGTATATGTTGGTGATGGAATACTATTGTGCTCAAAGGAATGATGAACTGTAGGAATTCCATGTGAACTGCAGTGACCTCCAGGAATTCATGCAGAGTGAGAGGAGCAGAACCAGGAGAACATTATACACAGAGACTGATACACTGTGGTATATTCAAACATAATGGACTTCTCTATGAGTAGCAATGCAATGATCCAGGACAATTCTGAAGGACTTTTGAGAAAGAGCACTATCCACATTCAGAGAAAGATCTGTGGGAGAACACAGAAGAAGAAAAAAAACTGCTTGATCACATGGGGTCAATGGGGATATGATTGGGGTTATAAACCCTAAATGATCACCCTAGTGCAAGTATCAATAATATGGAAATAGGTCATGACCAATAACACATGTAAAACCCAGTAGAATTGTGCATCAGCTATGGAAGGAGGTCAGGAGGAGGGGAGGAAAAGAACACAATTTTTTTAATATTGGAAAAATACTCTAAATTAATTCATTAAATAAAATTTTTTAAAAAGATGTTAGCTAAGGTGCTTTATCTCCTTGTCAAGGAAATTAATTTACTTAATGACATTTATATCATAATTTGTAAAATTTGACTTCTAGATAAAATCATTATAGTCAATATCAATGTCTTTTCCATTATTTTAATATTTCCACTATTTTAATTTTAATAATTCCACTATTTTAATAACATTTAAATAACTCAAAATTAAATCTCTTCAATTATAAGCCATATATTTTTCTCAGTATTATTTGTTTCATGGTTTATTACACATTTTGGTCACAACTGTGATGACAGCCTGAGTTTACAATTGACTATTCAGTATCATGGCTTGTTCTGTTTTTAAAATAAATATTTGGGGGAAAGTGGTCTCTAAGATCTCTTCTCATTCTGCATCTAAGATCCTACAATGCAGAGATAACTTATATCATCATTAAAAAACCTCTTTTCTATCTATCTTTTTTAAAACCCTTACCTTCTGTCTTGGAATCAATACTGTGCATTGGCTCCAAGGCAGAAGAGTGGTAAGGGCTAGGCAATGGGGGTCAAGTGACTTGCCCAGGGTCACACAACTGGGAAGTGTCTGAGGTCAGATTTGAACCTAGGACCTCCCATCTCTAGGCCTAGCTCTCAACCCACTGAGCTACCCAGCTGCCCCCTTCTATCTATCTTTTAAAAGGTAGGCAGTTTCATTTTTATTATGTCATGTAGTGTTTCCATGTCCAATACTAATCAATTCTTTTTAAAGTAATTATGTAGAAATTGAAGAATGTATAACAAAGTATTTGTCCTTTCTCAGTTCTTTTTCTCTTGAACCATTTACATATATATGTATATACATATACATACATACATATATACATATATTTCTCCCCTTCCTTATCTTTTCCCACCTCTGCAATGAAGTCACCAAGTATCAGAGTACATATTGATTTATATTGTCAACTCTTATCAAGCTCTTCTGATAATTTCTCTTCCATTTAATCCTCAGTATTCAAATGATGTTGGTGCATAAACTTCATTATTTTGATCATGATTTTTTTGCAAACACATTAAAACTACAATATGTAATGGCCCAATGTCAAGGAAATAATTGTTCTTGTGGTCTTTGCATCTACTTATTAGTAAAACCTATTCAAACTCTTTTCTTCATCTCTCCAAGGAATATCTCTGATCCATCATCATGTTCAGAAAAAAATCAATGGGAAAGAAATTTGATATTTAGCATAGAAGATAGACTGAGGTTACCAAAAATATACAGAGATATTCCCATGTCCTTTATTGTTTTATTTCAAACACTCCTATAGGAAGAAATTACATCCTAGAATGACTGTTTCTCCAAATTTGTTGTTTTGGGTAGGCATATATTCTGCCTTATTGTTTAAGGTTCTCAAGGACAGGACATTTAGCTTCCATTTTTAACACATTTCAGTTTTCATAATGGCTAATTACAGAAGGATAGGGAAGATAGGTGATTCAATAGATTGAACACTGGGTTTGAAGTGAGCAAGATTCATCTTCCTGAATTCAAATATGACCTCAGTCTCTTACTAACTGTGTGATCCTGGGCAAGCAGTTTCCACTTCTATAAAATGAGCTGGAGAAGGAAATGGCAAAAAAATGTGACAAAAAAAAACCCAAAGGGGTCACAGAGAGTCAAACATGAATAAGATGGCACAAGAAGAGGATTATCTTATGGGGTTATATTTTCTACACACCCCTTCTCACTAACTCCATATACATATACTTTTTTGTGTGTATGAAAAGTCTTGGACTGTCACCCTTTTTCTAATTCACTTTAGCTTATTCTTTAAAGGATCATTGCTTCAATTTCTCTAGTTTACTCTCTGTTCTTTTGCACTTGTTGCCTCTCTCCTACCCCATTCCTGGAATGCACTCCCTCCTCATGTCCTCCTCCTAGAATCCCTAGTTGTCTTTCTGGATCAGCTCAAATAATACTTCATACATAGGAACTTTCCTAAACCCCAAAATTTTGGTATCTCTCTACATCATCTTGCATTTATTTCATATTCCCAATTGGCACAGAGTCAGCTGTGACTGAAAAATGACTAAACAACAACAAAATATTCAAATATTATTGTGTAACAGGGGTTTATCTGTAGACATCTGCAACAAGGCCCTTTATAATTATTTGTAAGCATATCTTATTTGATGGAAGGTAAATTCCTTGGAGACCAGGACTACTTGATTTTTGTTTCCCTAATAGCTAGCATAGTGCCTTATACATTATATCTAATGCTTGTTTATTGATTGATTTGGGGGTTTTTTCACTGAATATCATATACATATAATAATATACATATAAGAATTTTCTTAGGAAAAAACCTTTCCCTTTCATCTTAGAATCAATACTGTATATTGTTTCCAAGACAGAAGAGCAGTAAGAGCTAGGGAATGGAGTTAAGTGAATTGTCCAGGGTCACCTCGCTAGGAAATATCTGAGGCCAAATTTGAACTCTGGATCTCCCTTCTCTAGGCAGGCCTGGCTCACAATCCACTGAGCCCCTTAACAATCCCCAAATAATGAATTTTAATACATTTAAAAAAAAACAATCAAAGAATGCCTCTCCAAAAGTTTAAATGAGGTTAATATTACATAAAAATATAATGGTTTATAGAGTTTTGGGAAGTCTCTGATTACACTACAAATATCCTTTGTTGAATTAGCAAAAACTGAAAGTAGATAGAATTGGTCTCTTGGGCTACCACTGGAGTCTGTGGTGTCTGAAATTGTTATTAATAACAATTTATGGAAATCTGTAATTTCTGGGAAGCATAAGAGCTAAAGGGAAAGTCTAATTCTTAATGGTTCCCAAGAGCCTATCTATGAAAGGAGGGTCTGGTACACTTGTTGTTCTATGTTAAATCCACAGTTTATTCAACTCAATATAGCCTAACAAAAGTGCCACTAGAATTTTGGTGGATCTTATTGCTCACACCTTGGGGATAGGAACCTTCTTAGGAGTTATTTGATGCAGATAAAGAAATATTTTCTAGATGAGCTAAAAGAACTATTCCTCCCCACCATTTATCTTTTTATCTTTCAGAAAATGAGAACAATAAAAAGGACTTCCTTATATCTCTCTTTAAAATGTGGGTTCTTAACCACTTAAACTAGGGTTTCTGAATTTTTAAAAATATTTTGATAATGATTTCAACACACTTCATTGTCTTTGAATCTTATGCATATTTGGTTAATTTAAAAATATTAGCTTGAGAAGGGAACTGGGTATCTAAATGTATAGAGTTCTGTACTTTAAATCAGAAAGATTTATGTTTGAAATTTGTTTCAGATTCTAGATATATAACCCTTGGCAAGTCATTTAAAATCTACCTTGATTTCATTATCTGTAAAATGGGGATAATCATAGCACCTAACTACAAATTCTGTTGTGGCAATAAGATAATTATTTTAAAGCATTTTGCAAAATTTAAAAAAAAACTTTTTTTTTTAATTTTGAGTCTGTTTAGAACATTATTCCTTGGTTACAAGAATCATATTCTTTCCCTCCCTCCCCCAACCCCTTCCCATAGCTGAAGTGTAGTTCCACTGGGAACTCTTTATTATTTTTAGGAACAACCCTTCTATTCCTATGCTTTCTAGTGTTTTTAATAGGAATGGGTGTTGTATTTTATCAAAGGCTTTTTCTGCATCTATTGAAATAATCATGTGATTTTTGTGGGTTTGTTTGTTAATATGGTCAATTATGTAGATGGTTTTCCTAATATTGAACTATCCCTGCATTCCTGCTGTGAATCCTACCTGGTCATAGTGAATAACCCATGTGATCCCTTGCTGGAGTCTTTTTGCTAGTATTCTATTTAACATTTTTGCATCTATGTTCATTGGGGAGATTGGTCTATAGTTTTCTTTCTCTGTTTTTGACCTGCCTGGCTTTGGAATCAGTACCATATTTGTGTCATAAGAGAAATTTGGTAGAACTCTTTCTTGGCTTATTTTGTTAAATAGTTTGTATAATATTGGGATTAGTTGGTTTTTGAATGGTTCATAGAATTCATTTGTGAATCCATCTGGTCCTGGGAATTTTTTCTTAGGGAGTTCTTAGAAGGCTTTTTCAATTTCTTTTTCTGATATGGGGTCATTTAGGTATTCTATTTCTTCCTCTGTTAGTCTAGGCAATTTATATTTTATAAATATTCATCCATATCACCTAGATTACCATATTTATTGCCACATAATTGGGCATAATAGTTTTTAATGCCTGCCTTAATTTCCTCTTCATTAGAGGTGAGCACTCCCTTTTCATCTTTGATACTGTTGATTTGATTTTCTTCTTTCTATTTTGTAAATTTTAAGCATTATATAATTTCCATCTATCTACTGTTATCATTTTAAATTCTAATATTACTACTATTTGGGGATCTATAGGCTTCACCAGACTGCCAAAAAGATCAATAATAGGAAAAGGTCAATAATCCTTAATTTAATAATTCATGACAAAAACATGCATAAACAAAGAACAAGAATTAGAAGTTGGCCAGAGGTCTACACTGGGAATTGGCATACCTTATTTAAAAACAGTTATATTCATGTTAAAACTCAGAAGAGGAGCTAAAATAATCAGGAGTATGATTTGAAGGGTTCCTAGAATATCTCTCCCGATAATGTCTAATGTTCTTCAATTTCTATTTTATTCTTTTTTTATTTCTCACAAAGACAAAAAATATTTTTATAAAGTATATCACATCAAGTACTTACCCACTGGGAACCAAGGTAAACCAAAGTGGAACTAAAGGCAAGAAGTGGGCAGTCAGGAGGACAAGACCCAATGAAAAAATACTTTTTTTTAATTGTATTTAATTAGATGATTTAGAATATTTGTCCATGGTTAAGAGACTCATGCTCTTTCCCTCCCTTTGCCCCACAACCTTCCCACATCTGGCGCACAGTTCCACTGGGTTTAACATGTGTTATTGATCAAGACCAATTTCTATATTATTAATATTTGCACTAGGGCAATCTTTTAGAGTCTATTGTATTAAATACTTCTTAAAATTCTACTTTTAATACTACTATTTTGTTTCTTATTTTATGGTTAGTTTTTGTGGTAAATCCTACTTTCTCAGTACTGCAATATTCTGTTTTCTACTCTTCAGTATAAGTTGATTTTATAAATAGATTTGGACTGATCTTTATTTTGTTCATTAAAACAGAGATTTAAACCAATTATATTTAGATCTTATTTACCAATAAAATTCAGTTCATTCTACAAACTTCTTATGCTTATAAACTATAGCTGGAAAGTAGAAGGCTAGGATTCAATTCAGTCAGTCAATAGACATTTATTAAGCACTTGCTATGTGAAATGCAATTGGAATAGATTGGTGGTTCAGAGGTTAGAGAATCAAGTCTTGAGACAGGGAGGTCATGGGTTCAGATGTGGCCTTAGACACTTCCTAGCTGTGTGAACCTGTGCAAGTTACTTAATCCCAACTGCCTATTCCTTACCACTCTTCTTTCTTGGAACTGATCTTGAAATCTATTCTAAAACTGAAGGTAAGGGTTTTAAAAAACAAGCTCTGGGCAGGCACCAGGAATTCAAAAAATAGGGAAAAAATATCTCATCTTCAGAGAATTAACATTTTAATAGGGAGGACAACATGCAATTACATATGCACAAGTTATTTACACAGTAAATGAGGGCCTCTGACACTTATTAGTTGTGTGACCCTAGGCAACTCATTTTACCTTGTTTGCCTTAGTTTTCTCATCTACAAAATGATCTGAAAAAGGAAGTGTCAAACCACTTTAGTATCTTTGCCAAGAGAACTCAAAATGGGGTCATGAAGAATGAGACATAACTGAAATAAATGAAGGACAACTTAACAATTTTTAGGGAGTATCTGGTCCTAGGAGTACCAGGAGTTAAAATTCTACTTATATATCCAATTGGCAAAAAAAAAAGGATTATGCTCATCTCTTGTTGTTGTTGAGAAAAAAAGCATAGGATTTCTACTGAATACATAATCTTTCTGGAGAACTTCAAATTTAAACCAGTGACAGTTGTGTCTTAGCCCAAGAACTTGACACAATCTGCTTAGATAATAGAGGAAATATGGTCCCATGGCCATGGAAAGTATAGGTGTTATAGTGAGAGGTTCATGGGATCCACCATCATACTTTACCCATGTACCCAACCTCTTGTTTTCACTTTAGAGTTCACCATGTTCAGCTGAATTATTTGGGGGCATCTAAAAAAAGTATTCGAGATAGAAGAAATTAGAATTAAAGGTAATAGCAATTTTGAAATTTCTATAGTTGTGGAATATTTTTGGCTTAGCCTAAAGTGTGAAAGAGGAATAGTGTGGCTTAAGAGTTAGATAGATTTCTTTTAAACTATCATAGTATTTAGGTATTAAATAACCGACTCAATAAATGCAGCCAACTTATTGCCATCTCCAATTTCTCAGTGATTATGGCTTCTCAGTTGGTTCATGTTTTATTCATGATTATATGTTTAATTCTTGTCTAATGTGCTTTGTACCAAGATACTTTGTACCACCTAAAAGGAATAAAAAACCTGGAAGCCCAGGGATAAAAATAAAAAAGCTTAGGACTCATTGCTTTTTTTTCTTTATTTTTTTTTGCTCTCATCACTCTCCTTGGACAACACTTTAAGAGACCAGAGTATTTGCATTATTTCACATCAATGTTAGATGTGTCTTATCTTCAAATCATTTCAGCATTTTGCAAACATTTTTCTCCTGTCTTTAACAATTTACCTTGTCCTTAACATCAAATATATGGGTTTGTTTCTTTTCAAATGCTGGCTAAAGAGCCAATGATAGACAGAGATTGTGACATGGAAATATTGTTTGCAACCCAAACTTTATTAAATGTTTGATTTTATCTGTTACAGAACATGAAAAGCAGCGGTTATGCAAGAGTACCGATTATATGAATTTGCATTTCAAAGTAAAATGGTTTTATAATGAATATGTGCGAGAGCTCTCTGCCTTCAAAGATGCTGTTCCTGAATACTCTTTGTAAGTAGTGATTTTTCACCCCTAAGTTTTATTCTCAGTACATAGAGCTCAAGTTTGCCTCAGTTTTCCAGCACCAACATTCCTTTCCTGTAGTCTTCTTGTGACTGGAGAGAGTCCAAATATTAGCAACTATTTGATTTTCTTTCATGGTTGTTTTTGTTTTGTCTTTTCCATTCTTATTATTTACTGAAGATCATACTAGATAATGTGTCCAATTTAAATGTGCTGATCAGATGGAGGGAGAAAACTGGAGTGTAGTACTAACAACATAAATTTAGTTCTTAAAGAAGTAGAATTGAGGTTACTCTGGGACTGAGGAAGGGATATATGAAATATATTGCTCCTTTTTTTTTTTTTACCATGTACCAAGGTACTTAGAGAAACAATTTTTTCCCATAGTACTTGCAGAAAAAATGGACTTATCTAGAAAACTCATTATGATTTTTTATGAGAGGTAGGGATAGAGTGGTATTTAAAATTAAATTTATAGTGTTTTTATTTTGATACAACTACCAAAATAGAGATATTCTCCAAAGCACTTTCTTTACAGAGAGAGAGAGAGAGAGAGAGAGAGAGAGAGAGAGAGAGAGAGAGAGAGAGAGAGAGAGAGATGCATGCATGGAAAATAATTGCTTTAAATCTTAATGAATTGTTTTTTTGTGGGCCACCATCCAAATGAAGAGTTATTTTTGTTTTGCTTTTTGCAGATGGTTTGAGCCTTTTGTCATTCAGTGGCTCGATGAAAATGAAGATGTGTCAATGGAGTTTCTTCATGGTGCACTAGGAAGAGACAAAAAAGATGGAGTAGGTTTAACTTTCTATCTTTCTATTGGTTGTAGACAAGAAAAAGCTATCTTTTTAAGTAGGCCTGTGATTTAATTAAAAAAGAAATGTCTCAGGGCAGAAAATTTCTCTACCAAAATGGAGGATTAAAATTAAATAATTAGTGATGATTTGAACAACTCTTATGTTTTAACATTAAGTAACACAAGGCAGTAGTGTAAAGTGGTTAAAGAACTATTTTCAGAGTCAGAAAGGACTTAACTCTGGCTCTGCCTTTAAAATATACTGGCTCTCTGCTCTAGGTAAATTACTTAATCCATTTTGCCCAGGCACCTCTCTAGGACTATGAATTGGAGAACAAATACCATAATATCCACGGTCATTAACCTGAAGATAAATTGAACACTGAAGCTAAAAATAACTTTGGGTTCCTAAGACCTTATCCCAGAATCCAATGATATGCTAGTATCCCAGAGAACTTGGCTGAGGTTCCAAGAGGCCCTTCCAATCCATTTGGAAGAAATATCATGAACATGAGTTGCCTCTGGCTCACATGTAACCATTGGACATTCTATGATATTCAAATACCATCCCTCACAGTCCCCTTTCCAGAAAGTGCTAAAATCATATATAAATAAGACCTTAATTCAGCAAAAAGAGAATTCAAATAGTCTAAACTTTCCCTTTTTTCTTGGATCCTCAGCAAATGTAGGTGGAGGGGATTGACTGCTTGGAAATAAGCATTTTTTATGGTGGGATAGAGTTGGAATATATGACATTCATCAGTTAATGAATAATGATGAATCTTCTATCTCAAATGTTCCAGCTTATTAGAATTGTTTCTTCTTTCTCCTTTCTCAGTTCCAGCAGACCTCAGACCATGCCCTCTTCTCTTGCTCCGTGGTAGATGTCTTTGCACAGCTTAATCAGAGCTTTGAGATTATCAAGAAATTGGAGTGCCCTAATCCTGAAGCATTATCCCATTTGATGAGAAGATTTGCAAAGGTAGATTAAAAATGGTCAATCTCTTTCTCATTTCTGGGTCTGTGAAATTTCCTCATTTTCATGACTATTGCCTGAAATAATGTTGCTATGTTGCAGCATCTGAGGCAATAATCAAATTTTAATTTCTTTCTCATGACATAGTATAAAGTTTTTTAATTGTCTTCAGTTTTGTTCCTCGGCATCATAGTCACTTATTTCCATATTATATGCATATCATGTAAAAATTATTGGTGTTGACATTATTAGATCATTTACAATTAAGGAGATTATAATGAATAGCCACACTTTTCAAAGATGCAACTTCCCATAAAAGGTTTTGATATTTCTGCCTTACTGCAACACATGCTTATTAAGAGGACCACAGATGTAGTCTTGGGCAAAAAAATGAAGAATGCTGTATTAGGAGTGCAGGGTCAAGTTTTAGCTCTTTTAGAATCATAATTTGGTTCACTGAACCTCATAAAGGTGATTGGTGTTAAAGCCATTATTTGAACACGGGTGCCTAACTTCCAGTCTATTCAATACTCTTTTTACTCCCTCTTGTATTGTCTATAAGAAGAAAATTTATGGAGTTTATCACTCTAGTTCCTTACTTGTGAAATTATGGAGATTAAATCTTTACAGTTTCCTTCTAGCTCTAACATTTTCCTCTTCTCTATGGATAAGCAAATATACACATACATGCATGAATTTTAACTCCTGAAACTCACTGGGGAATTAAGACCAATGCATGAAACAATGGCAGGGAGAAGTTCATATGTAGCTTTGTTAAAATTAGTTTTATTTTTAAAAAGGGAGAGATAGCTTCCAGCTGTAAAAGTGTGAAGACTCTTCATTGCCCAGATGGAACTTAAGCTAAGTTTTGAGGCATCAATGTACTTTGAGAGGTGAAGAAGAGAGAGAAGATATTCCAGGACACAGAATGAAGATATTAAAATTCAAAATGATCATGACAAGTATGGAAATGGTCTCAGTTGAGCTGAATGTTTGTATAGGGTAATAGCAGTAATTCCTGATATTTAGATAGTACATTAATATTAGAAAGAATAAGTATGTCATTTGATGACAGAATGTGTTTGGTCCTTCAAACACACTGCTGTCAAACTGAATGTGAAACAGGGTCACTAAACTGTACATAAGGCTCCTTACAAGTCACATAATGACTCAGAAAACCACATAAAATATATGTATACAAATATGAACATATAGATATGTGTATGTATATATGTACTTATATGTGTTCATATATTATTTTTACATATACATCATCTATATGTATCTGTATGTGTAATGAGGAACCATCCTAGAGGGCTATTAGATATTATAACCCACCTAGGAACTCTTTAGGGCCAGTTAACCACCAAACCCTCGGCTTATGGAAACAAAGTTTATTTTAATAAAAGGAATAAGGGAAATTGGTAGGTATGACCCTAAAACTCTTCAAACTACCTCCACCCAACTCCCAAGTCCCCTGCTTAAGGAGAGCCTTCTGTTTCTTCTCTGGGCCCTGCCTACAGCTCCCTGTCCTGTCTAAAACCCTTTCCCAAGCTATCTGAAAGCACAATCTTCCCACCAGTAATTAATAAAGAAAGGGAAAAAATGCTGGGTTTTGCTGCTGAACTAAGTAACCCAAAGTTGTAGATGGAAAGCTTTGGATGACCTTAGCCAAGAGGAATTCTGGCAGCTGGACCACTGGCAGATGATCTTTTGGACTCAGGGAAAATTGGTTTTCTCCAAATAAATCCTCTACCTAGTTGTAAAAGATTTCTCCAAGAAATCCTGACTATGCAAGGAGAATCTCTTAGAGCAAAACCCTTCCAGAAAAACAAGACGTACATCCAGCTCAGATGAAATCCAAGAAGGAAGTAAAGTTTGGTTATTTTCAGTTTTAGACTCCCACAATTCCTTTCCTACCCAGAATTCTTTCTCAGGGCTTATCTAAAAAATGTCCTTCTTTTTTTTTAAGTAACCCTAGAAAACCAGTCTTATCCCCAACTATTTTCCTACATGTCTATGTGCATATATATATATACATATATATATATATATTTGAATTACTATATCAACCCATTAAAATCATAAAATACATTTTAATCTGTTTTCAGCCCTACTTGGGAGTTTCATGGACCAGGGCTACATATTTGTTTTAATTTAAAAGCATTTAAAAGCATTTCTATTTAAAAAGCAGTCTTAAATGCTTATATTATGAAGATATATGATATATATGATATATAATATATAATATAAAATATAACATAATTAATTTATAAATCAAAAGTTAAAAAATGGAAATTAAATAATACAGTTCTCCAAAACCTGTTAGTCAAGGAACAAATCATAGAAACAATTAATAATTTCATTGAAAATCACAATGATGAGACATTCTTTCAAACCCTATGAGATGCAGCCAAAGCAGTACTCAGGGGGAAATTTATATCCTTGAGTTCATATATTAACAAATTAGGGAGAGCAGAGGTCAATTAATTGGGCATGCAAATTAAAAAACTAGAAAGTGAACAAATTAAAAATCCTCAGATGAAGACTAAATTAGAGATCCTAAAACTCAAAGGAGAAATTAATAAAATTGAAAGTCAAAGAACTATTGACTTAATAAATAAGACTAGAAGCTGGTACTTTGAAAAAACAAATTAAATAGACAAAGTACTAGTCAGTCTAATTAAAAAAAGGAAAGAAAGAAACCAAATTGACAGTATCCAGGATGAAAAGGGAAACCTCATCTCTAATGAAGAGTAAATTAAGGCAATCATTAAAAACTATTATGCCCAATTATATAGCAACAAATATGGCAATCTAGGTGATATGGATGAATACATACAAAAATATAAATTGCCTAGACTAACAGAGGAAGAAATAGATTACCTAAACAACCCCATATCAGAAAAAGAAATTGAACAAGCTATCAAAGAACTCACTAAGAAAAAATCCCAAGGTCCAGATGGATTCACAAATGAATTCTATCAAACTTTTAAAGAACAACTAGTCCCAATATTACACAAACTATTTGACAGAATAAGCAAAGAAGGAATTCTACCAAATAAATTTTATGACATAAATATGGTACTGATCCCAAAGCCAGGCAGGTCAAAAACAGAGAAAGAAAACTATAGACCAATCTCCCTAATGAATATAGATGCAAAAACATTAAATAGGATACTAGCAAAAAGATTCCAGCAAGTCATCACAAGGGTTATTCACTATGACCAGGTAAGATTCATAGCAGGAATGCAAGTATGGTTCAATATTAGGAAAATCATCCACATAATTGACCATATTGATAAGTAAAGTGACAAAATCACATGATTATCTCAATAGATGCAGAGAAAGTCTTTGATAAAATACAACATCCATTCCTATTTAAAACACTAGAAAGTATAGGAATAAAAGGGCCTTTCCTAAAAATAATAAATAGTACATATCTAAAACTATCAGGAAACATCATCTGCAATGGGGATAAACTAGAAGCCTTCCCAATAAGATCAGGAGTGAAACAAGGATGCCCATTATCACATCTATTATTTGACATTGTACTAGAAACACTAATGGTAGCAAATAGAGAAAAAAAATAAATTGAAGGCTTTAAAATTGGCAATGAGGAAACCATACTATCACTCTCGAGGATGATATGATGGTCTACTTAAAGAATTCTAGATAATCTATCAAAAAGCTAGTCAAAATAATCAACAACTTTAGCAAAGTTTCAGGATACAAAATAAACCCACATAAGTCATCAGCACTTCTATATATTTACAAACCATATCAGCAGCAAAAATTAGAAAGAGAAATTCCATTTAAAATCACCCTGGACAATATAAAATAGGTGGGAATCTCTGCTGAGACAATCACAGCAACTATATGAACACAACTACAAAACACTCTCCATGCAATTAAAACTAGATCTAAACCATTGGAGAAACATCAACTGCTCATGGATAGGAAGAGCTAACATAATAAAAATGACAATCGTACCCAAATTAATTTACTTATTTAGTGTGATACCCATTGAACTACCAAAAAACTTTTTTACTAAATTAGAAAAAACCATAACAATGTTCATTTGAAAGAACAAAAGATCAAGGATATCCAGGGAAATCATGAAAAAAAATGTGGAGGAAGGTGGCCTTGTAGTCCCAGATCTCAAATTATACTATAAAGCAGTGGTCATCAAAACAATTTGGTACTGACTAAGAAACAGAAAGGAGGATCAGTGGAAAAGACTAGGGGTAAATGACCTCAGCAAGACAGTCTATGATAAGCCCAAAGATCCCAGTTTTGGGGACCAAAACCCACTATTTGATAAAAACTGCTGGGAAAACTGGAAGACAGTATGGGAGAGATTAGGTTTGGATCAACATCTCACACCCACACCAAGATAAACTGAGAATGGGTGAATGACCTGAATATAAAGAAGGAAACTATAAGCAAATTAGGTGAACACAGAATAGTATTCTTGTCAGAACTTTGGGAAAGGAAAGACTTTAAAACCAAGCAAGAGCTAGAAAAAAATCACAAAATGTAAAATCAATAACTTTGATTACATCAAATTAAAAAGTTTTTGTACAAACAAAACTAATGCATCCAAAATTAGAAGGGAAGCAACAAATTGGGAAACAATCTTCATAACAAAATCCTCTAACAAAGGTCTAATTACTCACATTTATAAAGAACTAAATCAATTGTACAAAAAAATGAAGCCATTCTCCAATTGATAAATGGGCAAGGGAAGTAAATAGGCAAATTTCAGTTAAAGAAATCAAAACTATTAATAATCACATGAAAAAGTGCTCTAAATCTCTCATATTAGAGAGATGCAAATCAAAACAACTCTGAGGTATCACCTCACACTTAGCAGATTGGCTAACATGACAGCAAAGGAAAGTAATGAATGCTGGAGGGGGTGTAGCAAAGTTGGGACATTAATTCATTGCTGGTGGAGTTGTGAATTGATGCAACCATTCTGAAGGGCAATTTGGAACTATGCCCAAAGGGCAATAAAATACTACCTGCCCTTTGATCCAGCCATAGCACTGCTGGGTTTGTACCCCAAAGAGATAATAATGAAAAAGCCATATACAAAGTATTCATAGCTATGCTCTTTGTGGTGCAAAAGATTGGAAAATGAGGGGATGCCCTTCAATTGGGGAATGGCTGAACAAATTGTGGTATATGTTGATGATGGAATACTATTGTGCTCAAAGGAATAATAACATAGAGGAATTCCATGGGGACTGGAACAACCTCCAGGAATTGATGCAGAGTGAGAGGAGCAGAACCAGGAAAACATTGTACACAGAGACTGATACACTGTGGTACAATCGAATGTAATGGACTTCTCCATTAGTGGCAATGCAGTGATCCTGAACAACTTGGAGGAATCTATGAGAAAAACCACTATCCACATTCAGAAGAAACAGTGTTGGAATAAAAACACCAAAGAAAAACAACTGCTTGAATACATGGGTTGAAGGGATATGGTTGGGGATGTAGACTCTAAACATCCTAGTATAAAAGACATCATTGAAATAGGTTCTGATTAAGGACACAAGAAATACCCAATGAAATTGCGCGTCAGCTGTGGGACAGGTGGGTGGAGGGGAGGGAGGGAGGGAAATAAAGTGAGTATTATAACAATAAATAAATAAATAAATGATTTTAAAAAAAGAAGTGGAAATTGATCCCACTTCCCTCCAGGCTTCTCATATAATGTCATTTCTATTATATAATGTGGGAATATAGAGTTAAAGAGATTAATAATGGAAGATAGGGTTGAAGATCTAAAGTAGGTATAATGATGGAAGACCTCAGAAAATACACTGAGTAACTTGAAGTTGAGATAGCATAATACAATGGAAAGAACATTGAATACCATGTTCACACCCCACCTATACCATTTTCTTATTTTAGTGACTTGGAAAAATCTCTATATGTCTCTGATTCTTTCTCAGATTTCTTATGTCTAAATAGTAGTTATGACACTAATCAATACTACTTACTTCATAGATCTGCTGTGAAATTAAAGGACATGAATATAAAGGATTTTATTAACCATAAAATCTATATATCAATATCAACTACTATTACTATCTTATAGATCATTGGGAGTCACTGGACAAAGTAAAGGTCCAATATAGTAAACAGACTATTTTAGGAATTGTGGATTAATCAACCTTTCTATGCCTCCAGAGGCATAGTATTCTTCAGGGGGATAGCCAGGAGCTGGGGATCTCATAGAATCTTCAAGGAGTTTTCATCTGAAGCATGCTTTTTAATCTGATAAAGATCCCTTTGTGCTTCAGTTTTTATGCCTGTAAAATAAAAAGGATGCTCTTCTGCTCTTATATAATAGTCCCCAAGCATTAGATACTACTTAAGAATGGCTTTCTAGGCAGCAGATTTTTCCTGATTTGTAACACACAGATGTTTGTGCCACTCCTGCAATATAAACACCAAGGGAAATAGCCATTCAAAAAAAAATCTGAAAATAGGATCTTATCAGCAGCTGGGTTCAGGATGTCTGCCAGCAAGAGAAATAAATGAAGTAGCTACATGTGAATCCTTTGGGTGTTGGGGAAAAAACACTTATCTGGGAACTAGAGAACCAGAGCTCTTGGGCTAGTTAAACCATTCAGTGGACTATGAGGTGGCATGGTAGATAGAACCCTGGATCTGGAGTCAGGAAGACTCATTTTCTTAAGTTAAAATCTAGTCTCAGACACTTACTAGCTATGTGACCCTGGGGCAAGTCACTATGAGAAGACAATACATTTTTTTTTACCTCCGGTAATATTTATTGAAAAAAGGAAGTGGTATTGAATAAAACAGTGGATACTGAAGATTTTGTAATGGGGAATGGAGGACTTGAAGAGAGAGAGTGAATATGGCTGCCGGTGAGGTAACAAGAGAGAGATGCCCCTTGCCAAGAGGCTATTTTTGAAAAATGGGGTTCCTGAAAAATGGACCACTTATGATAGCCTGAGGGGATGTCTTCTCTATAGAATGATATTGCAGAGACCCCAGAGCAGGTCAACATGGACCCTCCTGAGGGACAGGACTCTCCCCAGACCAATGTCACCCAGCAGGGGTCCAATAAGAACTGTTTATAGTTCAATGGCTGTCATGAGGTTCAGCTCCCTCTATGTCCCCTGAAATGTTAGTCCTCTTATCTGACTGTGATATTCAAATAAAGATAAAATTTAATAACAAGCTTAGATTGGGGAGGTATTGGGTATAGTTTTTCTTAAATTCAAAGTCTTAGCAGTAGACAGAAAGATAGAGAAAAGTTCTAACCTTCAGAACAGACAGGTTGGGCTTGTCTCTTCAGGTTGACACCTCTAAAGACCAGCCTTACTGTTCACACTGCTTCCCTTAAGTACTTCTGTTGATGACAGGATCACAGGAAACCAGGGAGAGCACACAGTTGGGAAAATCAGGAAAATAGAGGCACTTTTATCCAAAGAAAGGTAGAAAGCCCCATCCACTTCCAGGGCCAGGAAGAAAGTGCTAGTCACAAGACCAACTGCCAATCCCAGTTGCCCCTTTCCCCACCAACTGTCTGTCTTGTCAATATCTTCTCTCTAACAATCCACCTGCTATTGTTCCAACTCAGAGGAAGACAGTCCAGAACTTGCTGTAGTTTTCCTTTCCACACTCCTTAATTGACTCACTGTTACTTATCACTGTCTTTTCCAAACCTTTTTCATCTCTCTTCAAACCTTGCCTAGAATAGAATGATTTTCTATTCATGTAACTGTAATTGAATAACTAGGCTATGACCCAAAATCTTATAATTATAACAACAGTATAATAAGTGGAACAACTGTTCAAAGTGTCAGAACCACACTTAGTTCATTCCTTTAAACATTGTTTTTGACCCAAAGCAGAAGAAAAATGTGATTTTTTTTCTTAATCATTGAAAACTGATCCTTGCCTCATACTGTAGCTACAACTCCACTGAGGCATCAGGGATGTAGTAGCAAAATCACTGGATTTGGAGGCACAGACTCACAAAATTAGACAGGTGAAGGAGAGCTCTTCCTGATACATTCTGTACCTGGGGGGAAAAAGTATTTTGTAGAACATTGAACAAAGTAATTATCCAGTCCTTGCTTGAAGACTTAACTTCAGAATTTGAGATTGCATAGTAGATAACTAGCCTCAAAGCCAAGAAGTCTTGGGTTTAACTTTTCTGACAAATATGGGCTGGGTAAGCAAAACAAATTGTTTAAACTCAGTATTTTGGGCAATTCCTTAAAGCTAAACATTATGAAGAAAGTTATAACCTGAACTGATAGAAGGGATTTCCCCCTGGGAATTCTCTGTACTAATAAAATTACATATCTATTTATCTATCTTAATAAACTTGGGCAAGTTGTTTATCTTCTCTTTGCCTCAGTGTCCTCCTATTTATAAGGGTAATATTTCTATTTTTTATTTGCTTCATATAGTTAATAAGGAAAAAGTATTTTGTAAAACTTATTATTAAAGTTCCTTTATTAATTTACTGTGGCAGCTAGGCAGCAATGGGATTGAAACTCATCTTCATGAGTTCAAATATGGCCTCAGAGATTTACTAGATGTATGAACCTGGCCAAGTCACTTAACCTCAGTTTTTTGTCTCAGTTTCCAATCTGTAAAATGAACTGAAGAAGTAAATGACAAACCACTCCAGTGTCTTAGTCAAGATACCCCTCAAATAAGGCAAGAAAGAGTAAAATATGACTGAACAACAACAATGAACTAATGGACCACATAGGCTATACATGCCTGTATATGTAGTTTTTAATTTATCTATAATTTATATAAAGCAATTCAACAACATTTTATTATATACCTAATAGGTAATAATACTATGAATATAAAAATGAAAATGCATCTATCCAAAAGGAGCTTGTGTTCCACAAGGGCAGGAATTCTTAACCTGAGGAAATAGTAATAATAATTATTTAGTTAGCATTTATATATACAAAGAACATATAGATTTTTGTCATTTTATCCAAGAACTTGATTTTTCATTATTGTGATCTTAGTATTTTGATTTCAATTTTGATTGGAAAAAGTAAGAAGGGATTAATTCTAGACATAGGAAATAGCTTATTTGGATGAATAGAGGCTGGAAATAGAGTACTGTATAGGATAATTTTAGCATTGTGGCCTAAACTATATTAATTATTGGTCGCCATGGGATATTCCAAATAAAATACCCAAGACAGCTGGAAATTTATGGTGATTTTAATCAATATAGAGGAAAGAAATTAAGGAGAAGGGAGAGGGAAAAGATGTAGGATTTCTCCTGCCTAGCCTGTGCCAAGAAGAAGATTAGAGGCTTCTAGGAAGATAAAGTTTGGAGAGTAAAGGAGGAAGGAATCAGTCTGAACTCCAAGAGGGCTCAGCTAAGATGCCTGAACCTGAGTTAGCTCAAGGGAAAACTCAATGCCAAAACCCAGACAAATAGCTGCCACTATGCCAAGATGTCAAAACACTTAGCACACTGCCAGCCAAAGCCACATCTCCGGGAAAAGAGGCCGAAGAGAAGAAGTAACATGAAATATATGGACAGTTTTACATCACTTTCCTGCATCTCATCTGTACCAATGGTAGTTTAGCTTGACTTAGGACAGCCCAGGGGTCTGTCAGCTGTTTCAGCACATGTCTGTTAAAGGCCATCCTCCTGAATACTTAATCCTTAAGTATGGGTATAGACATTCCTGATTTTGTTAAAGAGAGTGTCTTCATTGTAATGATCAGGAGATAGCTAAATCTAATCTTCACAGTAGTAAGTTTAGGGACTCCTTAAATTCAAATTCTTTTGTTATATAGAGTTTGGGAAGGAGAATGATATGCCATTACATGGGAGTCAGACAGACTGTAGCTCTAAATATCAGTCAGAAGTGTTTGTATTTTTTCATCTGAAC
Organism: Monodelphis domestica; assembly: GCF_027887165.1. Classification (NCBI taxonomy): domain Eukaryota; kingdom Metazoa; phylum Chordata; class Mammalia; order Didelphimorphia; family Didelphidae; genus Monodelphis; species Monodelphis domestica. The sequence goes on from NC_077227.1 coordinate 190,904,224, forward strand.
TATTCAATTTGACACCACTGAGGATTCTTGAGCAAAAGGGAGTAATGTGGTCACAAAGATTATTTTGGAATTTAAACAGAGTGATGAATTAAAAGGCTATTATTGAGTAACTTGACCTCTAATCAAGCTTGGTGTGTTTAGTATACAACTAGGGATGCAAAAGATGTAAATGAGGGGGCAGCTGGGTAGCTCAGTGGATTGAGAGCCAGGCCTAGAGATGGGAGGTCCCAGGTTCAAATCTGACTTCAGACACTTCCCAGCTATGTGACCCTGGGCAAGTCACTTGACCCCCATTGCCTAGCCCTTACCACTCTTCTGCCTTGGAGCCAAACCACAGTATTGGCTCCAAGATGGAAGGTAAGGGTTAAAAAAAAAGATATAAATGATTGTTGAAGAGAAGGCTGAGCATAATACAATGTACCTAGGAAAGGGTCTGGATTTATTAAAGAAGAACCAGTGTAATTCCAGAGATAATCTTTAGGAGTTAAATGTAGAAAGAGGAGCAGCAGATCTGCATGAGAAACTAGCACCTCAGCATGTCCTTGATTTCTGGTTTGCTTCCTCAGAAGCTACTAGAATGAGTATCCTTGGGTGAGACTGAGTCCTCTCTCTTGGCTTGAGGTTATCATTTCTCTCCCTCCCCAGTGAAAAGTTTAGTCTCTTTTAAATTAATTAGTATATTCTATTCTATATAACTTCTCTTATTTCTGTTAACTATTTGTTGGATAAATGGATTTACTTGCTGTTTCTTATTTATGATAGATTGTCTTTACTGCAATCCCTCTTTGGTGGTAAGGACCAAAGTTGGTGAGTGAAAGACTTACTCTTCCCCTTAAAGGGACTTTCCTTCTAAGCTGACTCAACCCCCTAGATACAAAATATTTGAGAGCAAAGACATAGATATAATTCTACCTCACAATACTTTTAGAAGACTGGAGGAAATGATCTTTAATCAAGCATTTAAATTTACATATTCTGAAGGCATTTTATATGAAATAAAAACAAAATTCCCCCAAAGCCTTAAAGATATGAGAAAGCACTTCACTTTTCTCTTTTTGTGAGTGGAAAAGTATGGAACATTGTACATAGCATCATTTTAGGTCAAAGATGTAAGAAATAATTTTGCTGAATTGTTCTTTTTTCTTCCTCTTTTAAAAAATTCTTAATTATAAAGAATGGCTTCTTGGAATGGGGAAAGGAATGAATGTAGGGCAAAATCTAGGCAATAGAACACAAATTATATCAGCTAAGATCTATTTTTAAAATTAAAGAAAAATAGAATGGTTCTTATCTTGTCTTCTAACTCTTGACTTTGTCTATTCTTCACTCCCTATTTCTTCCCCTTTCTCTACATTTGTGATTCTAAATAATATTCAAATTACGAAAAGGATCAAATTGTCTTAACTGCCCAACTACACTGACATTCTAAGCTTTGCCTTTCAAATGCTAACTCTTTTAAGTAGGACTAATCAGATTTAGTGATTGAAGACATTAAAAAAAAGGTCAGTGATATAACTTACAATGAAAAGAATATCTTTTAAGTCTTTTGAGAAGAAAGTATTTATGGAATGTGTCTTTTCTGATATCATTGGAGGGGGGCATATTTGGAGACAAAACTCAAGTGAGTTTTAACAGAAAAGAAGTTAATATTCTCCTTCCCTATTAATTCATTCTAACAAAAATCAATTCAGTACTTGCTATATGTAAGGAGCCATGCTAAGCACAAATGACGGAAGGAAGGAAGGAAGGAAGGAAGGAAGGAAGGAAGGAAGGAAGGAAGGAAGGAAGGAAGGAAGGAAGGAAGGAAGGAAGGAAGGAAGGAAGGAAGGAAGGAAGGAAGGAAGGAAGGAAGGAAGGAAGGAAGGAAGGAAGGAAGGAAGGAAGGAAGGAAGGGAGAGAGAGAGGGAGGGAGGGAGAGAGAGAGGGAGGGAGGGAGGAAGGAAGGGAGGAAGGGAGGGAGGAAGGGAGGAAGGAAGGGAGGAAGGAAGGAAGGAAGGAAGGGAGGAAGGAAGGGAGAGAGAGAGGGAGGGAGGGAGGAAGGAAGGAAGGGAGGAAGGGAGGGAGGAAGGGAGGAAGGAAGGAAGGAAGGAAGGGAGGAAGGGAGGAAGGGAGGGAGGAAGGGAGGAAGGAAGGAAGGAAGGAAGGGAGGAAGGAAGGGAGAGAGAGAGGGAGGGAGGGAGGAAGGAAGGGAGGAAGGGAGGGAGGAAGGGAGGAAGGAAGGAAGGAAGGAAGGGAGGAAGGGAGGAAGGGAGGAAGGAAGGAAGGAAGGAAGCAAGGAAGGAAGGAAGGAAGCAAGGAAGGAAGGAAGGAAGCAAGGAAGGAAGGAAGGAAGCAAGGAAGGAAGGAAGCAAGGAAGGAAGGAAGGAAGCAAGGAAGGAAGGAAGCAAGGAAGGAAGGAAGCAAGGAAGGAAGCAAGGAAGCAAGGAAGCAAGGAAGCAAGGAAGCAAGGAAGGAAGCAAGGAAGCAAGGAAGGAAAGAAGGAAGCAAGGAAGTAAGGAAGGAAAGAAGGAAGCAAGGAAGCAAGGAAGGAAGCAAGGAAGGAAGGAAGGAAGGAGGGAAGGAAGCAAGCAAGCAAGCAAGGAAAGAAGGAAGCAAGGAAGGAAGGAAGCAAGGAAGCAAGGAAGGAAGCAAGGAAGCAAGGAAGGAAGCAAGGAAGGATTAAAAACTAGTTAGGATCAAAGAAAGACATGTTCAGAAGTAGCACATGAGTTGGGCCTCGAGTGAAATTGAAATTGTAAGAGATGGAGATGAATTGGGTGTGAGTGTGAGTGTGTGTGTGAGTGTGTATGTGTGTGTGTGTGTGTGTGTGTGTGTGTGTGTAGCCAAGATTAGAATAGCCCACAAAATAACATGAAGGCAGAAGAAGGAACTAAGGAACTTTGAGTTCAGGTTATTTGTAGGTCACCTTGGCTAGAATGTGATGTATGTGAAGGGAATAATATAAAATAAGCCCAGAAAGGTGAATTGAAAGTTATCTAGTTTCATTTATAGTCAAGTTGTCATTTTCCCTGTATTTCCACAAGCTTTGTGGAACACCAGAGGTTTTTGTGTTGGTCAAGTTTTAACATTCACTCAGCGCTAATGACTGAGTTGTAGTAGGCTCTTACAGTCAGAATGGTTTGTCTTTTTTTTTTTTCTGGTGGAGAGAACTATAATGAAATTACATCTACAATCTCCATTCTCATTATGAAATAGTGATTTGGGAAATAACTCCATAGGTAAATCCCATAATAATTTTCAGCATTACGCTTAAAAATGTTTGAACAGCAGCATTTGTAATATTTTGGTATGATCAGCCATCTGTTTTGCTGGATTTATTAGACTGCTTCTTGATAGGCTTTTGTTTTACAAAAGCAAGCTTCTCCTTGAATTAACATGCTATTGTAAACTTCTTTGTTTCTCTACAAAGCATAGTTTGTGTTTTTATATCCAATTCTATGTCCTCAATGACTTTTAAGAATCTATAAAGCATCATAAAATAGTCACAGTTATCTTTGCAAATAGTGAGTACATTGTTTGTGAGTAAACCTCCTTTCAGTTTACATTTTATCATTTTAATTCCTTAGATTGTTAACAATGGCAGATTTTGAACACAGGAAGAAAATGTTGGTGAAAATAAATATCTTGTATCACTCCTTCTCTCTCCCTCTCTAACTCTGTCTTTCTCTTTGAGCCATGTACTTATTTGCGAGAGGTAAAGGAAGAATAAATTAGGAATTAGGATGATGATAAAATAGAAAACATGATTTGAAAATTTAGAAAAAAAATTTACAAGTGAAAGTGGAAAAATTGTTACAAAAATAATTCAGATGTAAAATTCTTTGCAGATAAATTTTTAGAAACTCTAATAGTAGTACTCAATAAAATTGTTTGCTGTTGTTTTTTTTTACAAAATTCCAAGGAATGCATGCATTTAAGATTTAACATATAACTAAGAAGTCATTAGCCCAATTAGCATCTGATATATGAAAAATTTAAGAGTAGGTCTGCAAGGTTAATAGTTAGAAAGTAAAACCTATTAGGAAAGGTTAAAAAGAGCTGATGTTCTATATGAACAAAAGAAAGCGGAAGGATGATTTAATAATAACTTTCAACTATTAAGAGCTTTATGCATAAAGGATGATGGCCAGATGTTCACTATCTCCTCTGAGAACCAACAAAATTAAGCATCCTTAAGATACATACAGCAAGAGAGATTTAGGTTAGCCATAATGACTTTCTCACAGAGGAGATTGTTTCCTTTGTAATAACAGGTCAGTGAGGAAGATTGTAAAACCTCCTTCTCTAGGGTCCCTTGGGGGAAAAAAAAAAGTATGTTCTCCTCTCTCTGATTTTCTGTTTAATAACAGCCATTCCTTAGGCAATGGGATTGATGAAATAATTTCTCAAAGTTCTCTCCAATCATGATTGGAGAGAACTTTGAGAAATTATTTCCATTGTGATAACAATTATTTGGAATTCATATATATGTATATATATGTAAATATTCAATTAGTCAGATAAAAAATGATTCTTTGTTCTTTTTCAGACCATCAGTAAAGTTCTACTCCAGTATGCTGCAATTATCTCCAATGATTTCAGTTCATATTGTGATAAAGAAAATGTGGTGAGTAAAAAATATAAATATGAATCAAAAACATTATATATAACTATATCTTTATCAAAAATATTTTATGTTATTTAAACAAAATTAAAATGTACACATGGAATCTTTCTACCTTTCTCCTTGTATCCCTGTCCCCTCCAAAGTATTTTCACTTGTTCCTTTGATTATCACTTAGGAGTATAAAAACCAAGAATGTAGGGGGAAAATGTGTTAGTAATAACAGCTGACATTTGTGGAGCATATATGGCTTGCCAAGTTCTTTACATATATTTTTTCATATACTCTTTTCAGCAATCTTGTGAGATAAGTATCAGTGGTATTCTTATCCCCATTATACAGGATGGAAATAAATATTCTGAGAGTTAAAGTGATTTGTTTGGGATTACACAGTGGGTAGAATCAAATCCATAGCCTGGAATCAAAACCAGGTCACTCACGACTCCAGCTTCAGCCTCCTTTCCTGTACATCAAGCAGAATAGTTGAAACTAGGTCACAGCTATTCATCTTGGTGACCGAAGAAGAAGATGAAACTTGGGGTCACCAGTTGCCCATGTGTAAATCCAGACTCAAGAATTTATTGTCTCTGTGACCTTGGATAAGTCAATTAATCTTTCTGTTTTATTATCTGTGAAAAGGGGCAGAAGGGGTGAATGGGAACAATTTGTTCCAACAGCCATGAAAGTGGGGAAAGTAGGCACTGTGGAGTGCCTAGTGCTTGCTTAGAAACCCAAGAAACTAAAGTCATCCACTGCATCCCTAGCTAATCACCAGTCATCCTGACTTTTGTTTTGCCACTGGAATTCCTTGACTCAGAGCAAGAATAAGGTTGACAACTTTGTCCAAATCTGCCTCATTCAAATTCAATTTATGTATAAATCAAAACACACCAGTGATGTCATTTTGGTTCTTTTCAAGTAAGAAGGACAACAAGCAATAACCAGTACCTACCTCACAGGAATCCTAGCAGAAACAAATATATAATCACAAATTTTAGTAGATAATACCATTTGTTTCTCACATATAGTCCAAAAATCTTAAAGCAATTTTAAATTGCATATATAGTATTTTATAAACCATAAAATGTTCCATAAGTGTCAGCTAGGAGACAATGTAGTGAAGAGGCTACCCTTTCAGTCATGAGGAACTGGATTCAGGTCCTGACTGACACATACTGTAATTTTTTAGTCATCGTAATTTCTATATGCCTTCAGGACACTTTATTTCTTTTTTCTTTTTTTTTTAACCTTTACCTTCTCTCTTAGTATTAATTCTAAGACAGAAGATCAGTAAGGGTTAGTCAATCTACTCAAACAGGATCACACAGCTAGATGTATCTGAGGCTAAATTTGAACCCAGGTCCTCCTGACTCCAAATCTGGTGATCTATCCACTGTACTACCTAGATGCTTTGGGCTACTTTCTAAGATGATAATTTGCAGGGAAGATCCCAATCTGCATTGGTTGATGCAGTTTCCTTATAAGGAGTTCCCAGTGAAATCACTACTCTTGTATGGAAATAACAATAAAGTCAGATGTTAGTATTAAAAACACATATTTAAAGATATGAGTTAGGTATACATTTTCCTCTTTTCCCCCAATTTTCCTTCTTAATTGGGAAGTTGTTTTTTCTCTTTCTCTGTAAAGATAATACTTTGTTTCTTCAAATATTTTTGTTAAATCTACTTGAAGACAACTCTTCCCAATATCTAGCTCTCTTTTCATCATCAAGTGACTTCTTGTTCGTCACCCCATTCCTTAATTTGGGGGTTTTAATTAACTTGTTAATTTTTTCTTCCTTCTATGTAGCAATCTAATTTTTCTCTGCTTTTCTCTCCTTAATTTGAGTAGTCAAGTAAATTCTACCTTTCAATTTGTTTTGTTAGTTTTTGTGTCCTTTTCTGACTCTTTTTTTTTAACCCTCACCTTCCATCTTAAGGGTCAATACTATATATTGGTTCCAAGGCAGAAGAGTGGTAAGGACTAGGCAAGGGGGTAAAGTGACTTGCCCAGGGTCACACAACTAGGAAGTATATAAAGCCATAATTGAATCTAGAACCTCCCAACTCTAGAACTGGCTTTCAATCCACTGAGCCACCCACCTGTCCTCTGACTCTTTTTCTAAAAACAATTTCTGTTCTTTTCTTTCTTTTCCTTTCTATTCTAGATTGTATTCTTATATTCAACTTCTTTTTACTTATTTATTCTTTCTTTAGTCTCTGTATTCCTTATGGAATCAAGGCTTATAAGATTCCTATTTTGAGTTCCCTCCTCAAGAATTAATGTTATTGCTTTGTATAAATTTCCCCTATCCCTCTTTTCCTTTTATCCCTTCCTTTTAAAATACTAATTCCTGGAGGAGTCAGAAAGAATAGAAATATTTCCTGGCAGTAGGAATTTTCCTTTCATTTCCTATTTGCCTCTGGTTGTGCAGCTCACTACCACTCCTTTCCTTCCCCTACATCATTTCCCCCCATTTGTCACAGAATCTCCCCTCTTGATCTAAGTCCTCCTTCTCTTTGAGGTGTCAGTTGTCACTCCCACCATCAGAATCACCAGCCCTAAGACCTCTGATTTCTCTGCTCCTGAAAAAGGATGCTATCCATTGTGGCACAAAACTGGTCACTGTAATCACTGAATCTCTGCAGATTTGGTAGGGGGAAGAAATCCAAGAGACATCTGATGACATAAAATTACAACAACAAATATTGTTAACGTTATGAAAATGTATTTATAATGTACACAAATATAGTTATTTCATATGACATGCATCTCAAGATTTCCCATGTTATTGAGAAAATTAGAAAGTCCATAAAAAATCAAAAGCCATATATATTCCCAGATATAAATACTTGTAATATAAGTTGCATGTGCAATCCAGAATTAAGGACTAGGAAGTTAAAGCAAAAACAAAGCAAAATAAAATGTTATATACTCTGCTTTCTACATTCCACCCAGCTCAAGAAACACCACTCTCTAAGTAAACATGATTCAGAATGTAACTGGAGGTAAATTTAAAGAATGAAATGGATTTTATCCTTGAACAATTCTTGGTTGAAGTAAGCCTTTTAAAGATGATTGAGGAAATGTCTGTAAGATCCAAAACAATCTCATGAACTAGTGAAAAGTCCTCTCATTTCCTATATAAGATCAACTGGCAGAATTTGAAATGAAGTTATCCTTATTTAACTACAAAGAATGGCTAGCATAAAGAGAAGTGTTGGCACTAGGACATGTTCCAAAGTAATCTCTCAAAAAAAGAACCAATGGGAATGGAAATTTTCTGTAAGTATAGAGAAATGTTCATTATCTTGTTCAACAAATTAGTTTTTAATTCCAGGAAAGAGGAAAAAGAGATGCTAGTCTTTTATTGAAAATCCAATGACATCTCATTGATACTCTACTATGATGACTAATGATGACTAATGACTCTTCTAAATTCTAAAAGAATCTGTTTCTTTTTAAAAGACCACAAACTGACATGCTCGCTGAACAGTTCCTAGCTGTAGTGAGCTGGCTCCTTTGCATGAGCAGGAAGTAATCAATAACAAACCTGCAGACAAGAAGGAATACTAGGACTTATGATCTGCCCAGCTACTATGTCCTGAGATCCTACTGACTTTAACATATAGTCTGCTACTATATTCTCCAGTCCCTTGCCCACTGCCATCTTACCTACAGATGCACTATGAGAACATTTGGGCCACAAATACCTACCCTTGGAATTTCTGAGTCTTTCCATCTGCCTTAGAGATGATTTCCTCCTTATTAAATGTATTGTGTTCTGCAATGACAGTGGGGTTTCTTTAGGTTCAAGGACTGACTGTCTCATTTTGCTATTTGTATTCCCAGCACTTGGTACTGTTCTTAATAGCAGTTAACTAAAAATCATTTGCTAAATATTCTCTTTATTCATTCATTCATTCATTCCCTTAAAATGCATATAGTATAAAAAAATTACTGAAATTAGTGGTTTAACATTCAGAGTGCTTCATAACCTTGCTCCCTACCATGTACTCTTTAATCCAGTGACCCTAGATGGCTTTAAATTCCACAAATAAAATCTTTTATCTCATACTTCTTTCTCTCTGTATTGTTGCAAAGCCTAGAATGCTATCCTTCCTCCCCTCCAGTTGCTGACCTCCCTGGATCCTTTAAGGACCTTCCAAAATCTTCTAAAGAAAGTTTTCTCCAACCCTTCTTAATTCTAGTCCTTTATCTCTTTTAATTATTTACTATGTTTTCCTGTTTATAGCATGCTTTATACATATATACATATATACATATATATATATATATATATCTTCTTTGTATCCCCAGGGCTTAGCATAGTGCCTGGCACATAAATGGTGCTTAATATATGTTTATTGAATGATTGAATCCATGAAATTTTATGAAGAATTTTAGAAATATCAATGATAAATACCAAACATCAGTGATAAAAACTCCTTTAGGGTATTATAGTGCTATTTAAATAAAAGTAAATATATTTTGATATATTACTAGTGTTCAATATTTTAAGAATCTGTCATTTATAATATGGGCACATTAATAAAGATCTCAGATCATACATATTTTAATATTAGCCTTGAAATTAAAGAAAAAAGTCATCAATGTAGAGCCAACCTAGTAATGATCCTGTCTGTATTTACGTATTGGTTTATGGATAGTAGACATGTATAATCCATCACTGGGTCCATGCTTGAAGCTTTTCTAGCTTGATGGGGCCTAAGAAGATCTGTACTTACCTAATTCACTGCCATAAACTTTAGAAAACTAGGGTACCTACATTCCACATTGGGACATTAGAACACTAGTGTTAGAATGATTTTTTAAATGAGTTAAAATATAGATGTATATTTGAAGAATAAGTGTAGTAGCGAACATTAAAATAGAACTTTAAGGTTCACAAAACATTTTCTTTACAACAACCCTGTGAAAAGATTATTCCTTTTTATAACATTTATTCAATAAACTCTTATTAAGTACTTTTGATAAGTGCAGAATACTATCATATATATGTTTAAGACAAGTATCCCCATTTTGCACACATATACATTTATGTTATAAAGCTGTTTAACACAAGCAGAAAAATTACAAATTTATTTGAAATTCAAAATAAATTCTGAGAACACACTTATTCTAATTTTGTCAGACAGTTGAAAAATTCCAAACTGAAATAGAAAATGAGGCTATGTATAATAGTACTAATTTTGGTAAGCTAAAAAGGAAACTGAATTTTATTTATATAGACTCACCCTGCATACATAGTTGTAGAGGCCTAGAGTCACTGTCTTGGCATATTCATGAGGAAGTTGAGTGATTTGACCTATAGGGTTCTTCTCAGTCAAAATGATTTCATAACTTCCTTTCCTTTAAAATTCCTTTCCTTCTTCCCATCTTTTCACTTCCCCCCTCCCCATTTCTATTTAGGTTTAGTCACAATAATGTATCTGACATCTATATAGGCAAATTGAGCTTGAAATAGTACACATGCCAGAAATTCCAACACAAACCCTTCTCAGAGCCCTCACAAAGGTTTTCTGATCATGCTGGATGATTTATCAAATTGGCTGAAGCAAACCGAAGGAATTTCCTCACTTGGGCTTACTTCTATGATTATCAATCTGATTGATTATCTTCATTTACCTGAATAGTATTTGTAATGATGCTAAAATCAAATTGTCCTGGAATCTTCCAAAACTAAGACCTTCCTCTGTGATCACCAGAACTTAGAGATTTTCTAGTACATAGCATAGTATCCTGGCATAAATGCTTAATTAATACTTTTTAATTGGGTGATAGATGTCAGTTGGGTCTGAATTAATCAAGAATGGGGAAGTGAGGATAGGGGGTGGCTCAGTGGATAAAGAGCCAGGCCTAGAGTCAGGATGACCTGGGTTCAGATCTGGTCTCAGTCACTTCCTGACCCTGGTCAAGTCACTTAACCCCAATTGCCTGACTGCTCTTTGGCCATGGAACCTATACTTAGTATTGGTTCTAAGACAGAAGGTAAGAGTTTAAAAAAAAATAATTAGAATCACCCCAAATTCTTTAAGAGTAATAAGCAATAATAAATTGCTAATAGTAATTAGCAATAATAAAGTAAAAAATTTAATCTAGACTTATTATTTCGAGATTCAACAAACTTGTCGGTCCACTTTACAGATTAATCAATATTTCACGAAAGATAATTTCCCAATCCCAAAATTGAGCAGTGGAATGCCAGTCAATTCAAATAGAATAAGCATCCCTAATGATCGATCTTTAATAATGCCCTTCAGTCAGGTAAACAAGGATTTATTACACACCTATTATGTGTCAGATAGAGTACTAATGTGCAAGGATACAAAGAAATGGAAGAATAGTCCCTGCCTGTAGGGCAGCTCACATTCTAAAGGGACAGAAAACATTCAAACAATTATGTAAGTATTATATATAGTTAGGGTATACTAAAATTTATCTCAGACAGGAGTAAATTACAATAAGAGGGAGTAGGAAAGGTTTCTTGTAAAAGGAAAAATTTGAACAAAAGCTTGAAAGAATCCAGGAAAGCCAGGAAGCAGCAAAAAGGACCAAAGGGGCTTTTGCTATAGCAAGGTAAAGATGGTCTAAATTTGCAACACACCCCCACTTTCCTTTCCCTCTTCAACCACCATGATTATTTCTTAGATCTAGAAGCATTCCAAAGCCTAAAGTTTATAATTTAGATATAAGCCCCATTATAATGTTGTTAGAAAGGGGAATAAAAAATAAGCCAAAATGAGATTAAAACTGGACTCCAAATATAGATCGCTTATTTTTAAATAATCTAGATACTTTCCCAATTTTATTTCATTAATTTATATGAGTCCTCAAAGTTAGGTTAATATGCCTTTTCTGTTTTTCTAATTTGATATAAAGGGGATTAGAGTAAAAGCTGTCTCATGATTGAGGCTAAGGTAGATTTGTATTAGTTCCTCTTAGTGCTGAGTTATTAATTTAATTAAATAAAAAGGAAATGTAAATGCTTCAGAGTTAAAGACTACATTTTATTTTCTTAATACTTTTTTTTTTATTTGAAGGACTGGGTTTCTCAATCTCACTCAACCTAGAAATAAAAGGACTTCTCATAGGTCAAGTCCATCTCTGATCAGAATTGGAATTTTGACTTGTTACATTTATAACCTCAACCTAGTAGTTATATATTACCAAAAATATATTACAAAATATTCACCATATTCATGCCAAACTAATGAAGATAGTCAGCTTTTGATCCTTGTAGCTCAGAACTCCTGAATTCAAGAGAACCACCCACCTCAGACTTTCTGATAGCTAGGATTTTACATATTGCAACTCCATTAATAATAATTTTAAAGGAAAGTCTATCAAAATTGCATTTATCTCCTTTTAGATAAACATGACCATCTTTCACATATAATTCTAAAATATTCACTCACCTACTTGCTTTGAGTGAGCAATGATTTATGACAAATAAGCAGAAAAAAATGACTGATTCAGCTGATTTTAAAATATTTAGTATCACAGCAAGACTTTCCTCTGATAAATCCTGGTTTTGTGACCCTGAAAAAATCATTATTAAGTCTTTTTCTGATCTAGGATGAAGATAAATTTCAGGGTCTATTATAATCCTTTTGGGTATCAGTTGGCCTAGTTCACCACTGAAGAAGCATGTATCTATGAATGTATGTGTGTATGCAGACATATACATATACATATAAATATATCTCTATTTAGAGAGATATAAATTGTACTTTATCCCAGGAATCATACTTGGCTATAAGAAATAGGTGGAATATTATTCTAGGTAAGAAGAGCAATGTGAGCAATGATAAAGAAATGGTACTACATAAAGTATGTTGGAGGTATAGTAAGTAGACCAGTCTAAAAAAATGGGGAAAGAGTATAAAGGAACAGTGGGAGATAAGGTTGGCTATAGGTAGGGAACATTTTGTGTAAAGTTTGAATAAGTACTCTGTCCTTCAACCAGTGAGGAAGAAAGAAAAAAAAATTTAATTCAGATATATTAAATTATTATACTAAATATATTAAAACTAATATTTTAACAGTTCCTGGCTCCTCCAAAGGCTTAGAATTCTCTCCCTCCTCATTTCTACCTTCTGGCTTCCTTGGCTCCCTTCAAGTCTTAGCTAAAGACTCACCTTCTTTAAAAAAAAAAAAAGCCTCTTCTAGACCTCCTTCCTTTTAGCATCCTCTCTCTATTTTTATCTCCAATTTATTCCTTACGTGTTATGTTTATACATAGTTGCTTCCATATTGTCTCCCCCATAGATTTTGGACTCTTTAAGGGCAGGGACCTTTCTTTGTATCTCCCTAGTGCTAAGGAGTGCCTACACACACTAGGCATTTTATAAGTAATTGTTGACTTGACTTATATTTCCCTTCTGTCTGCTCCCCTGTCATGTAGTTAAAACAATATTGCTAGTTAATAAATATCTAGTAAGGAATATTCTAATGTTATGAACACAAGAAGTCTTAGTAGCAAGTCTCTCTTAGTCTAAGGATAATAGTTTTTCATTCTCTTCCCTTTGAGGGCAGCTAGGTGGTACAGTGGATAGAGCACTGAACTTGGAATTCTCCGTCTTGAGTTCAAATCCAGCCTCAGACATTTGCCACTCTGTGACCCTGGGCAAATCATTTAATGTTGTTGGTCTCTGTTTTTTCGTCTTTACTAGTGAACTAGAGAAGGAAATGGCAAATCACTCCAGTATCTTTGCCATGAAAACCCCAAATGGGCTCAGGAAGTGTCAGACACAAGTGAAAAGATTGAACCACAACATATCTATGCATTCTCGTGTTTTTCGTACAATCTTTATCTTACCTCCTATGAAAAGACATTGTCAAGAGAGATGATTGGTGAAAAAGAAGTTGGTTCATTTTGCTGAATTTGCTGGACAGGGAATGGTAACTTGCCTGTCCTTACTAAACTCACTCATTGAATGTAATTTCTAAATGGCTTCTTACCCTCTTTCCCTCCTTCTTCTTTGTAGCCCTGTATTTTGATGAACAACATTCAACAACTGCGGGTCCAGCTGGAAAAGATGTTTGAATCCATGGGAGGGAAAGAGGTCGGTAATCCACCCCACCCCCAGCCCTGCTGCATTCTATTTAGAGATCATTAGCAACGTAGCTCTTTACAAAGGAAGCTTCACCATCACATGTTCAGTTAGTTTACCCAAGAAAAGAAAAAAATCGGAGTGTATGAAATTGAAATGCCAGTAACTATGAATTCGGCATTAACGATGAGTCATATGATGGAAAATCAGTTTAAGTCACTGAGAGTTGCAGGTGCAGGAATGGGTAGGCATTGTGTGGAGAGATGTGGAGCTTTCTGGTGTATGTCTATACATATACACACATATATGTACTCACATGCTAATGATCTGTAAAGTTTCCTCCTCTGATAGATGTTTAATGTTGTACTCCGTAGAGCCAGCTTGATATTTATGTTGTTATTGAATTCTATTTTGTGTGTGTGTGTGCATTTTTAATGTATCAATGTGATTTGTTTAAATCCGAAATTCTCTGTCCAAAACGTGCTTTGTGTTTTGTCTGTAATTTGTCATGTCTTTGTCCAATACTTTTGACTTGCAATGCCCTGAGCAGAAGAAAGAAGGAGAAAGATTCTCTTATGAGGTTTGTGATAGTAAGCATCTTGACCATTTTTTTTTCTAAAATGAAAAACCATTGCATTTCCTACTTCTTGTTATTTGCTCACATAGCTCAGGCAGATCATTTAAAACTAGTTGCATACTTTCCCCTTCCTGCCACCAGCATCACCCTACCCAGCTTAAAAGTGGGAAGGCTAATGTTCATCTGGGGGTCAGAAGAGTTTGTGCTCAGAGGAAGAGCCCTGAGGAGTGGCTCTGTTCCCTCTACATTTTGACTAAGGGGGAAGGGCAGAACAGCTCAAAAATTACATTAAATCATTTTCTTGCAATCATGAGTACATGAAATGTTTGAAAACTGAATTTAAACTCTAATATTGGCAGCTGATCTTTTATAAATTAAAGAAGCTGTCAAATTCTTCTTCTAAGATCTTGTCTCTTCTTATGGCATATTGTTTCTAATCACAAGTGGCACTTATGTTTATTCCCATCTCAGTATTTCCCCCTCCCCACCCCTATGAATTATCTGGCCAAGTGCTGGGCATTGGGTTAATTTTAACACTGCATTTGATAATTAGAATCAACTAGATGAGAAGCATTGATTTCTGCATGTCATGGGGCAAAACTTTATAAATGGACTTTCTATGAACTACATTTTCCTTGCAGTCTCTGTTCAATTTGTATAAAAAAATAAGTCTCTATTCCCCAAAGTGTTAAAAAATTGCAAGCTTTCAGAACATAAATCTCATTCTCAAATTCTTCTGCTGAATTAGGTATTCACAAGCACTTGAAGTTCATAACCATAAGATTTCCCTTTTCATTGCAGTGATCTGTTTTACATGCAGGGTTTAAATATCTTCATTATTTTGGAATGTCTTGGAGAAATTGCTCATTTCTTATGGGAAATTTTATCCTCTCTTTCATGAATTTTTAGAGGCACAGATCTTTTAAGGTTTCTGTTTTATTTTAAATACCATCTTTCCTTCTTAAAGCTGCATTTTACTTGTTAACCTCAGGAATGGGTTCCAATATAAATAACATTCTTCAGAACCATATATTACTCATGGGAATGTGAAACAGGGAGAAATCATTCATTTATGAAAATTATACTTGCCAAAAATCTGTGGAGCATGGAACAACAAGAGCTAGAACAGTCATCAGGATACCTGAGTTCTATTCCTGTATCTAGTACTTATTAATCAACTCAAAGTCATTTATTAAATAGCTACAATGCACCAGATATTTTACTAGTCACTTGGAAGACAAAGTAAAAATGAAATAGTACTTTTCTACCCTCAAGGAATTTACATTCCCTTTAAGAATTATTGACTCTCTTGGATCATGATCCCATTGGATAAGTCATTTAACCTCTGATTTTCAGTTGCCTCATCTGGAAAATATAGGCATTGAACTAGATGATGAAATAGAAGAATAAACTGTCTGGAAACTATAAACTGTTCTCTGGCTTTTAATTAGAGAGAGAGAGCTGCTAATGGGACCTGAAATTGCTTATTTATAATTGAGGTAGAACAGAGAAATTCTGAGGGATGTCACACAGGAATACTGCCACACAAAGATGCTGCCTATAAGAGAATGCTCTAGGGTCTGCTCTGGGGTTTGTTCTGGGGTTCTGCCTATTGATCCCTACTGATGGCTGATGGATCAATCTATTTCCTAACTTCCTTCCTCCCTCACTTCCTCCCTTAACCAACCCTCTCTACCCAGTTCTTCTTGAAGCCTTTGACTCCTTCCCTCCCCACTTGAGCAAAACTATATTCTCTTTTCCTTTCCTTTTTCAAGTCAGGGGGTTCATTGGGATAACAGGATGGGAAACTGAGGTAAGAGGGATGAGGATTTCCCTAAACTACAGGGATAATTTTAGGAAGGTTTGAGGAGGTATTCCAGTCACAAACTGTGACTCTAAGACAGTTAGGGAGAAGGAGGACACCTGTTTGAATCTTCTTTCTTCTTCACCAAGAAAAGTCTCTTCTTCAGCCTGGCTTATCTCCTTTCTCAGCTTCAACCCCAGAGAAAAAACAAAGTTCACAGTCTCTCAGTTTCTCCTGGCCAGCTCAACTCTCAAATAGACCATCAACTCAAAAGCCAAGGTCCTTTTTTCTTATCAGCTTCAACTACCCAGAGTCAGAGAGACAGAGACCAAGTCCAAAAACCAAGTCAGCCCCACCAGGATCTTTTCAGTCAGGTTTCTCCTTCTTGTCAATTTCAACTGTCCAAAGTCAGAAAACCCCCACAACCAAGTCAGCCCCCACCAGAGTCTTTCAGCCAGATTTTCAACCTCCAGAGAAAGAGAGTGACTCCAAGTCCAGACCCCTCCCTCTGGCAGCTTAAACTGCCAACTCCTTGGAACATTCAGTTGGAACCCTGGTTCTTGCATCTTGGTTTACAAGTCCTCTCCATGCTTCTACTACAATGACTTCTAAGATCTTTTTCAGCTCTATTATTTTATGGTTCTAATAATACTTTGCATTTAAATTCAGAGTTTACGAAACTCTGCATATGTTATTTCATTTCACCCTAGTATCCAGATTTTGAGGAGGTAATATATATTAATATGGCATTTAAGATTTACAAAGCACCTTCCTTGGGACAAATCCTATAAGGTAGTTAGTGTCCGTTTTATCTTCCTCATTTTACAGATTAAGGAACATAGTGGTTTGACTTGGGTCATACAATCAAGATGCCAAAATCAAAACTTGAGCTCCTGTCTTCTGATTCCAAACCAGTATTCTTTCCAATAAGTCAACTATTATAGGTATAGAAAGCTGAAGCCCTGAAGTAATGCAAAGGACTGTACTTACCAATAAAAAAAAAGACACTGTCACTTCAACAGAATTGTTTAATGACATCTGTTCCAACTTTATCACTTAAATTAAGTTTCCCTATCTTTAAAGTCAAAAATCATTTTTTGCTACCTAAAAGAAGAAAAGTTTGTATTTTATCCTCTCTTTGAGAGGAGTCACTCTCTTTCTCATCTCTATATCTCCTCCTGGTAGACAATTTAAGAACCCTCTCCCTTAAAATATCCTCTGAAAGAAATTTAACATATCACTTGGTATATGCTCAAGTTCTTTATTGATTAGAGGCATAATGCTAATTTTCAATTTCTTTCCCTTTACTCTCATACATTTACATGGCTCTTCTACTTCTATTTCTCCTTTACCTTTTTTCTTCTTGTCTCTTTCTACTCCTGTTGTTTCTCTTCTTTGCTTCTTTTATTTCTTCCATGAGAGCAGAGAAAAATATGAAAAGTCCATGTCAGGGAGTGGAGCTCGAAAGAATGACAGAGAAAAGCAAGACAGACAAAATGGATTCATTCAAACCTGAATGCCTTTCACATAGGCAAGGCCATCCTTAAGAAGTACAAAGCCAGGCTATGTCCTACTACTTAATCTTTCTCCCACATTCAGTTCTCAAATACTCCTATATCTATATAGATCTAATATGGTAGAAGTGAGCATCAAAGGATATCTTAATGTTGGAGAAAAAAAAAGGAACATGACACAAAAGAACATATATCTAGATTATGTGTACTTAGCACCATGTGATGATACTGTTTCTTCCTCCATCTATTTTACCCCATTCTCTCTGAATTCCTATGTCTTAAGCCCATTGGTCCTGCAGATCTTCCCCACAATTTAAGTCAACTTATAATAGCTTGGGAATGGTTCAGTCTATAGTTCAATAGCCATAATCTATCTTCATTATTTTTATAACAAATGTTTTATTTATATGATATACTTTTTTTAATTCTGAAAGAACTTCTTTAGCACAAAAGTTTCTGTATTGTTTTCATGGGTTATCTTTTTTTAATATATTTTGTCTAAATTCTTAGAGTAGTTTCTTCATTTGTTTGGAAAATTGGGGAAAGGAGAAGAGGTATGAAGATGACAGAAGAAAGAGAAAGGGATGTCTTAATCTACTATTTCCCATGTTCCTTGACCCCAAGTATTATCCTCAACTAATAGCAATTAATATGAACAATAGGCTCTGGGATTGCATTAAGGTATAAAGAACAGATTCAGACCTTAAGGAACTGACAATTTAGGAACATGGGAATTGTTCATAAAAAGATAATACAATGCATCGGCTGATATGTGCCAAATTATAATAAATACATTAGGAATTTAAAGGAGAGAGGTATCACTGAGTGTTGAATAAACTAGCAATGGTTTTCTAAAGGAGATAGGCCTTGAGCCTGTCATCAAAGTCCAGATATTGAGGAGCAAAAATGAAAGAGTAGAAATAATATGCAAAGGGAAATTATACGTGTTAAACTAGAATGTACATGATGGTATGAGGATGTTTGCTGGAGAGGAAGGGTAGTTGGGAGTGATCAATTTGGCTGGAGTAGAGGGTTCATATAGAGAGTGATATTATCAGGTTGGAATAATGTGTTGTGTTGGGCCAGATTATGGAGGTTCTTAAATTCTTGGCTAAGATATTTAGATTTTATTTTATGGGCAGTGAAGGCCTCCTGCACGTTTTAGAGCTGGGGGTGGGGGAGAGGTCAATAAGCAAGTAGTATTTTCAGGACAGTAATCTAGCAGGGATATGTAGGATGGATTAGAGGGCAGGAGGATAAAAGGCAAAGGATCTGGTTAAAAGACTATAGAAATTAAACCTTACAATTTATCAAGAATAAAGCAAAGATTCCAACAATATCTTAGAAGCATAACAAAAAAGGTTTCATTCCTTGGATTTTTTGCTTTCAGCTAAAATAGGAAGAAGACCATAATGGGAATATTTCCTTTTTTTTTTCAAGTTAGGAGTTGAGAGCTTTATGCAAATTATTTATTTGCTGAAGGGAAAATTGGCTCAGAGTCTAAAATGAGATGAAATCATCATATAAGACTTCTCAATTCATCTACAGTTTCAAGCAATCTCCCCCTTGGCCCAGAAGAAAAGCCCATGCAGGAGATTGCCAATGAAGTATTTTAATTTTTTTTTAAAAAGAATCTCAAAAAAGGCATTTCTCACTAATGAAAACTTATTTTTCACATTCATACATGCCTCAAAAATGATAACTTCCCAATAACTACTGGAGTGGACAGGTTACTAGACCTAGGTAAGATTTGAATTGAAATCCTGCCTTAGCCAAATGAACCAAGTCTTTTTTCCATATCTATAAAATGAGGCTAATACAGAAGCACTACCCACATGGGATTATTATAAGACTCAGGTGAGATGATGCTTTGTGAACTTTTTAAAAAATGCTTTATAAATGTTAGCAACATTAATGACAATTAAGAATGGTAGTGATGATGATCATAGATTTTCTGATTCTCCCCTTATGACTCTACAAAGCACAAATCATTGGGCCATCCATAGCAGAGAGGGAAAGGGTCCTTTCTGATGCCCTTCACAACAAACATTCCCATGCAGTAAGTGAACTACACTTAATGGGAATCTGTCAGAATGTGTATTGAGTGGCCACAGTACACATCTATGCTCTGTCTGCAGTCCCAAACAGAACTCTACAGCAGTGTTCACACCTATCCAATCCCACCCAACAAGCATTTAGTTGAGTATCTATCATATGCCAGGGGGGAATGTAGTAATAACATGGTAGGTGTTGAGATGGTCTTAAGAGTTCTGGGTTTGTCATACACCTGTGACACTCCGTGTGATCTTGGCTAAGTCACTTAACTTTTCTAATATTAGTCAACTCTGGTCTTTTTTCCCCACCAAATGTTTAAGGCACTGTGCTAGGTGCTACAGACAGACACAAAGAGAGAAAAATTGGAAAGAAAGTAGCCCCTGCCTTCAAGGTGTTTATACTCTCTTGGGAGAAAGGTAACATTTACACAGATGATACAATGAAATTTGCAGAAGAATAGGGCACCAAAGTGTAGAGAGGATCAAGAAAGTTTTGCAGTAGCTGCTGCTGTGAGCTTTGAAATCAATTAAGGCTTCTAAGAGACAGAAATGAGAAGTGAATGCAGTCTAGGCTCAGGCAGAGATTGAGAGACCAAAGATGAAATGCCAGGGGTAATCGAGTATCAAGTTGGACAGTGAGTTAGAACATGGAGTGCCTGAAGGGGAGCAATATATGCCTGGAAAAATAGGCTGAAGCCAGATTAATGCCCTTAACATTTTAAAGCTAGCCTGTCTGGAACCCATTCAAAATCTATCACACATATTATTAGAGAAACTTCAATCACACAGTCAACAAGCATTTGTAAGTGCCTATTATCTGCCAAGCATTCTGGGCTAGGTATGGGGAATACATGTATGGAAGGGAGGCAGACTTTAGGACCACTTCATTACTGTGTTCTTTTGATTGAAAAAAAGCTCTATATTTTTCAGATCGAACAGTGAAAATTCAGCCCTTTCTTGCTAGCTTACAGTGTAAGATAGGGTGTTTTTTCTTTATATTCTTATTGCTACTCTATTAATAAAGGCAATTCCTTTTATTTGAGCCCACAAATCATCCAATTTAACTCCCCAGAACTTCCTTCAATAATAATTTAGTATTATGTGCATAAACAATTGCTTTACTCCTCAAAATTTTCATAGCTTTCCTTAAATTTGAGGAAGATTGAATGGGAATTCTTGAGTTTCTCCATGACCAAGGATGAAAAGCAGTAATAGTTTATATAAATTACTTATCATATTATTTATATAATACAATTTAAAAACAGACTTCAACCAATTTGGCCACCATCTACTGATACCTATTTTATGTTATGACTGTATGCCAGAGCTGTAGAGTATATCTAAACCACATAATTACATATGGAACAGCTCCTCTGGGTCACCTCCACAACTCAATACATATAGGTTTGCCTTTGCCATTTGTATGCCTGGAGGGAGAGGGTGACTAATCCCAGGTTCAGGAGTACCATGTTGTCTCTTTCTGAGGAGGAATAGGAACAAACATTTTTTTAAAGAAAAACACAGGTTCAAATCAAGAAAACATCTAATGCCCAGTGGACTTACGCGTCGGCTATGGGGGGTGGGGGAGAGGAAAAGAAAATGATCTTTAACGAATAATGCTTGGAAATGATCAAATAAAATATATTTAAAAAAAATAACTCAAAAAAAAAACAATAAAGAAAAACACAGCCCAAAGAACTCATACATCTAGTCCTTCAATTCTCAATTGACATTTTTCTTTTCTCGGTGCTCTCAGGGGTGCCTTATCTTTGCTGGGTGAGCAAGTCATCTATGTTTTGAAGCTATTGCTCTTCCTTGTTTGACTCTTAACTTCCTTAGACAGTTCTCTTGAATCCACAGAGAATTCTCTTTTCTGCTTTCAGAGCTCATATCCCCCACTTTCTATGCATTCTGATGAAGCTATTTCCCTGGGTCTTTGTCTCCTACCCATGGAATAGCTCTTGGAAAAGATATTGTGGTCAGTGGAGTAGAGGAGAAAATCCAAAGTCTGTTAGAGAGAACTTCCTTGTCTTTCATAAAAGTATAACAAAGGTTAGGCACATTGTACACTTTATTTTAATCTATTAAACTTTCATTGCTTCTTTCTATGATTATATCAACTAGGATAGGAGTTGGGGGGTGTAAAATCAACTCATCCCCAACCCCAAATACATATGTGACTTTGGATAGAACTAAGTTGTAGCACAGGTGATACTTATCAGAGGTGTTGAATTTCAACACTATTTTCACTCACAATTGAATGTATCAACCTATGAAGATGTTGATTACTGCAAAAGATAAAGGGGAAAAAATCAAGGTATTAGAAAACTGCCTTCCCCTAGTAACTAGAGTCCTTGGAGTGGCAACATGAAATAAAATATAACACTGGGAGAAACTAGGTGCCTCAGTGGATCTAGAGCCAAGCCTAGACTAGTCCTGGGTTCAAATATGACCTCAGACACTCCCCATCAAGCCACTTAATCCCCATTGCCTGGCCTTTACCTCTTGTGGCTTAGAACCAATATACAATATTGTATATTGAGAAGACAATGCTTATTTTAAATAAGCATATAATAAATAATAAATTAATTAATTAAATAATATATTTAATATTATATTTTACATATATTGGCTTAGAACCAATATACAATATTGTATATTGAGAAGACATTGCTTATTTTAAATAAGCATATAATTAATTAAATAAATAAATAAATAATAAATAAATCATATTGCTTAGATCAGAACCATAACTAACCCTGAGCAAAAGAGGTGCTGTCTCCTTGACAATCCCCCTCCCTGGACCTGACATATCATTTCAACCCTAGAAATGTTGAAGGCCAGGATTATTTGGGGGAAGAGCTGTCCCTCAGCTAGGTGGTTCAGTGGATAGACTGCTCAAGGAGAAAGGAATACCTGAATTCCAATCTGGCCTCAGACACTTACTAGCTTTGAGACCTTGGAAAAATCAACTCACCTAGGTTGTCCTTAATTCACTGGAGAAATGGCAAGCCACTCCAATATCTTTTTCCAGAAACCCTCATGGATAGAATTGGGGTGCTATGGTCTACAGGGTCATGAAGAGTGGGATGAGACTGAACAATTGAACAACAATAGCAACCTAGCACAATACTACTCTATCACTTGCAATTTCTACTTAAAGTTACTACTACTAGACTACCACTAGTCCTTCACTACCATCTCTACTCCTTCCTGAACTTGTCTTGAATATGAGCTAGACAAAGACATAGGAGTTATGAACCATTGACATGACAATTTATTTTAATAACACTTCTAAACTTAATTAAGTGAAGTGAAGTGTTGACCAATGTAAATCTTCTTGGTATACACACATTAGAGGTCAGTGACTGACAAATGAAAAGTTCAGTTATTTGTACCTCAGGCCCTACAAAGCTTCACTTGTCCCTTTATAGTACAACAGCATTTGCAGAGAGCTTCGGCATAATTTATGTCTCCTATACATCACTGAGTAAATCATATATCACATGGTTCCTTATGAACAAATAGATGCATTGTAATCTCAACTCTCATAGCATAATTTTTTAACCTTCATAAGTTAGAACTGGCAAACAAACAAAAAAAAAACAATTTTCTTTCTCTCAATTCCCCAAATGTATTGCCACTACTCAGAGAAAAAAAAATTAATTTGGTCTCCATGGTCTCCTTTGGTCTCCAAGGGATTTTGTACTATAAAAGTATTCCAAAATAAAATTTCTTTTCAGAAAGTTGTGACCTGTTATTTACAAAGTTTCTTAGAAAATATTTTAGTAGTTGATTTATGAGAATTATGTTATACATGCAGAAATAATGAACACGTCAATTTTCTATTTCTTCATTCAAATATATATTTATTATCTTTCACAAAAATGCATTTGAAAAATCACTCTCTAAATTGTAGGACATTGAGTTATCTTAAACCCTGAGAAAACATCAGCTGGGTACATAGAAACTGTAAAACTAAAAACATTTTTTAAACTAAAGAGAAAAAAAAACACGAAGTTTTCATATGAATTTACAGTGGTGGAATCTGTGCTTTATCACTTTGGTGGCTAAATGGAAGATGGATTGGAGTGGAAAGACTCTTGAGGCAAGTACCAACCAGTGGGTCACCACAATAGTCCAGAAGTGAAGTAACAAGGTCTGAACCAGAGTGGTGACAGTGTCAGAAGTGTAGGGGATTCAAGCAAGATTGCAACAGGGAAATAAATAGGTTTTAGCAACAGATTGGATGGAGTGGGGAGCAGGGGGGAAAGATAGTGAAGAATCAAAGATGACTATTCCGCTGGGAACCCTGGACTGAGAGCACAGTATTGCCTTCTGCAGTAATAGGGAAGTAGGGGGAGGGGAAGATTTAAGGGAAAGGCATTCAGAACAGAAAATGGCTGTTGTTTTTTCTCTTTAGGAATTGTCAATGATAGTCATTCCATTTTTTCTTTTCATTAATCCCTTTGGAAGGGTATCTGCATGTGGCATACTTACAAGTGAATAACCCTGTAATACATTAAACTCTCCATCACTTAACCTATCAGTTCTCTAGGCAACTCTCTAAAACTAAAAGGGGCCAAGAAGTTGCTCATCTGCATTGATAATTTTCTTTTAGAAGTTCCCTATGCCAAGAGAATCACACACACACACATAAAACTTCAGTAATGTAGATTTATATTCTTTATTTTTTAGGCTGTGATTTAATTTGCATCCCTAAAAGTTAGTTCATAAATCCAAAAGTCTTTTTCCTTTAACTCTTATAGTCTGTCTTGGAATTGATACTAAATATAGATTCTAAGGCATAAAACTGATAAGGGCTAAGCAATAGGGCTTACGTGACTTGTTAGAAAGTATCTGAGGCCATATTTGAATTCAGAGTCTCCTGGTCCCAGATCTGGTGCTCTACACTGTGCTACCTAAACTATCCCTGGCTCATATTAATAAAGAACTTTAATGTTTGTAAAATTATTTGCTTACATCTATTAATCATATCAACACTCACATACATGGCATTATTATCTCTGTTTTACAGATGAGAAGACTGAGATGTAAAGAAATTAGGTGATTTGCCCATGATCATATAGTTATCAAGTTTCTGAGAAAGGATATGAGCCTAATTGTTCCTGATTCAAAGTCAAGAACCCCATTGACTAAGCCATACCTCGTCTCAAGAACTAGCTCATTTCCAGATTTGCCATTTGATACAAGACTATACACTATGACTTTATTAGCAATGACATTTTGTAAGGATCACTTCATGCTTACACCCTAGTGGTCTGGATGTTCTACAATGCACGAACTTTAAATTTTAAACTAAAACAGCATATATATTTAAACTAATGTTAAAATATTCATGTCCCCTAAATGGGAGGAGAGAACACTCCAAAAATTAAGGGTTGTGTTAAAAAAGTCATTTTTAGTTTTCTTGTGCTTATTTTTCATATTGCTAAATGTACACAGTCATTTCGGCTGTGACTATTTCTACAGGAAACTAGCCAGAAGTTTCTCAGTTCAAGTTTTGGTATTTCGTCTCATTTACCCATTTCATTTTTCTTAACACAAATATTATATGATTCAACATATAAAAACTTAATTAATACAAAATGGGTTGACTCATATAATAAAATATGACAATCATTTCCATCTACTTATTACATTTTACTTTTTTAACTTTAAAAATAATTTGTTAAAGTTGTTCTCCTCTGTGGGAGAAGACCACTTGCTCTCCTAAGTAATGATAGCCTTTCATGCACAGTTGAAAGAAGGCCTCAGAATACCCAGAGGTCCTGGCCTTTACTTGAACCCTGAAAGCATGTTGAGTGCTCTATGGCCAGTACTCACAACCTTAATATATCTCAAAGAACAGCAGGATAAAAATACCTGATGATTATGGATACCTTAAAAGGACTTCTTGGTTTTTCTCATGTATAACATGAAGGAATTGGACCGTGAGTTCCCTTCTACCTCTGTCTCTAGAATTTTTAAATGCTAAATCCTAAATATCATTTTAGAGAATTCAGTTTTTAAAATGCTTCCTGTTTATCTTTGTGATATTATTTAACTGACATTTTTGCTTTTTTATATATTTCTGGCATCATAGAACAACAATAAAGAATAGCATCAAGAGATCATTTTCTTCCTGCCATGCCTCCTCCCACCCCTTCCCATTTCAGAGGCACATGGTAACTCCAATGGGCCTAGACGTCTTCTATGTGGATATTCCCTTTCACAATGTAGATCAGAACCCATCTGTGCCAGCACACGAAACAATACTCCAAATAGTACCTAGTGGGAACTGAAAACTATTCAATTTTATAACCATTTGTTAGGGCAGCTGGGTGGCATGGTGGATAAAGTCCAGGCATGGAGTCAGGAAGACTTAAGCTCAAATCTGGACTCAGACACTTACTAGCTAGATGACCTTGGGCAAATCACTTGTACCTGTTGGTCTCAGTTTCTTCATCTGTATTAGCTGGAAAAGGAAATAATAGATCACTTTGGTATCTTTGCCAGCTAAATTCCAAATGTGTTCATGAAGAGTGATATAACTGAAAGAACTGAACAGAGAGCCTGAGTTCAAAACTTACTTCTCTCACTTATAATCCATGTGGCCTTGAACAAGTCATTTAACATCTCTGTACCTTCATATCAAAACTAAGAGGATTCAATAGGGGCAATAAGCATCAAGAAGACCTGAGTTCAAATGTGGCCCCTAATACTTCCTAGCTATATAATCCTGGGCAAGTAATTTACCTTCTGTCTGCCTCAATTTTCTCAAATGTATAGTAATATTGAATGATAAATATATAAAGGAGATAGATATATAATAAAAAAATAATAACACCTACCTCCCAGGGCTGTTGTGTGGATAAATTAAGACATTTATAAAGGGCTTAGAATGGTACCTACCATAAATACTTAATAAATGTTCATTTCCTTCTCTCCTAGATCATTTCTAAGGTGCCTTCTAGCTCCAAATAATGCTCTGATTTATTGTTTTACTTATTTCCCACTTTGATCACTCCAATTTTACCTTTTCAAACAATAAGGAACTCAGACACTAGTGAAAGTTTACTTCCTGGGTCCAACTCACCCATAACCATCCTTCATTAATAGGGTAGATCTAAAATTCCCCATGTAAAAAAATACTTTGTTAGGCATTGTCTGTTTGAGAGGTTTGCCATAGTGATAATAGTTATCATTTTTTTTTAATTTGCAAAGTGTTTTAGCCATCAACATGACAAGATATCCTTTCACACAACTCTTGCTCTTCATATATTGCTTTTTTTTTTTAAATAATGGTACTTTATTCAAGAAACTTACTCAGTAGGAAACTGATGGCGGGGGCAGGGGGAAGAAAAAGGCTTTTCATCCACTAGCATAGAAATACTCCCATTGTTTCCACAGTGATACAGATATAGGCGAATTGAATGTGTTGTTCAAAAATAAAAATGAACATAATTATCAGGTTTCAAAGTTTATAATAGTATAATTAGACTCTGAAGAAGCCCCAGAACTTGACTGAGGACTTTTCTCCCATCTTTAATTAATAAACTTTATTTCTCCAAGAGAAGCTTTGTGTGTACATATGAGGGAACCACTGTCAGGCCATGGCCAGGAATACTCACACTGGAGAGAACATGAGTCCTCATCCCAAGAAAAAAATCTGAGGACACTTCATAGTAAAATCACCACCCCAAACTGTGAACTGAAGCCCAACCAAATAACATGTCTCAGGTCCCATCTCCTCAGACAACCAACCCCTTTGTTCTTTGGAACAGGAAGAGAGATGAAGATAGATTTGGGTTGGAGACAGCAAGAAGAACTAAATGAGAAGGAGTCCAAATGTCCAACTATCATTACTAGGAACTCTTAAGAAGTTTTCTTCCCTTGCTCCTACTCTCAATCCCAATGCTGAGATTGCTCTCTAGATTAAGGGTAAAACAAGCATAGGGTCAGGATTGAGGAGTTGGGGTCAAGTTCAGTGGTCAAAGTTGGGGAAATTTATACTGACCCGAAAAGCACTGGTCTTATCAGAAGATATGTGGTACTAATTTTTTATCTATAGAATTAGCCTATATGCAGCAAATTGATTACAGAAGAACTACAAGTATAGTAACTATATCACTATATTACCTAAATATTCCTAAAATTTGAGGCTATAATGAAATTCTACAAGAATGGAAATGTGAATGAAGTATTTGTCTTTCTCACTTATAGTCTCTCTCTCTCTCTCACACACACACACACACACACACACACACATACACACACAATTGTGGTGATGGTGTTTTCTGACCTACTAGACCTAGTGAAGCTCAAAATTTTATGTGATTCTAAGTCCCAGAAGCAGGAGTTCCTTTTAGCTTTCTAACTTCCTTAGTTCTTAATCTGTCTTTCTGCTAAGCATTATTTTTTCTAGTCTCTCCTTTCCATTATAATTGCCTGTAAAGCCTTAAATGTAGAGTACTGTGCTACCACAGAGAAACATCATGGGGTTGCCTAAAATTCATATCTTCATGGAATCTACTGGTTAAATCCCTATTAAGTCATTTAAAATACAGTTGGATCTTATTTCCTCAAAGACCTCCAAAGATACCTACTCTATAATTTGAGTTGTTGTTGTGTTTGTGTGTGTATGTATGTTTTAATAGATAATTCCATATTTGTTCATTCAGCAAGACATTTTTGCCAAGGTATAACCTGGCATTATTTTTTCACTATTTCCTTTTTTTGAAACCTAGTTTATTTTTTAATGGGGGCACAGTTCCTGCCTATACTATTTAGCATCATAAAAAGAAAATCTTTCAGATGAATATTTTATGAGAATATAGTTCTTACTTTCAGGGAGAACCTTCTCAGTCCTTATATGAGATGGCCACTGCAAGAAAATAAAGCTTGGCAGCCCATTTTTCTTTACTGAGTTGATATGAATATACTAGCAACTGTAAGAATGTGAAAATAGCTAGCACTGAGCCCATGGAAGACAGCACCAAATTTTTAACATAATATATAGTAGCAATTATAGAAATATTAACTGCATGCATTATGGACAACATTTATATCCATCTAAAGAAAATATTCACATATGCATATGTTTTGTATTATTTATAACCTCCTCACCCAACATATCAATCAGAAGTAAATTTTAGACTAGATAATATAATGAATGAAAAGGAATATCATGCCATTTTCCCCACAAACCAGCACAAAAAGGTTAAACTTAATGAAAAAATGCCTTACAAATGCATTAATTAAAATAACAAAATTAAAAATATATTATTATTAGGAGCAACTCAGTAGTAAATGGGTAGAGAGCCAGGTCTGGAATCAGAAGGACCTATGTTCAAATGTGACCTTAGCTACTTCCCAGCTGTGTGACCCTGGGCAAGTCACTTAATCTCAATTGCTTAGCCCTTAATCTCTTTTCTGCATCAATATTTAATATCAATTCTAAGGCATTAAGAATAGATAGATAGGCAGATAGATAGATACACATACACACATAATATGATATAATATTTGAAATATTATATGACAATATGCTATATGATAGAACATAAAACATAAGATATAATATAATACAATATATTATTACATATTACTTTTAACAGGATACAATTGAACTTTAGATCACTGATTGTTAATGAAAAGAAGCACAAGAGCCTACTGTAAAAGACACTATACTATGAAATATGTTTCTTTAGAGCAAGGATTATGTTCTTTCTGTCTTTGCTTTTTTAGTGCCCAGCACTATGCCTTGCTCCCATAAATACTTGACAAATATCTTTTGAATTAAATTAGGAGTCAAATGGCTTGGGTGCTACCTCTAAATCTAATATTCTCTGTGTGTTATTGAAAAATCACTGCACTAACTCGCTTCCTAAGTACCCTCACCCCTGAAAAGAGAAAATTTCATGAAATTACATCCATAATTTTAAACCAAAATCCTCTTATAAATTAAAAAAATGTTTTTTTCAGTGCTCCAAAATTAAGTAATGCTTTTTTATTGAGTAAAAGCCAAAATATATAAAATGCTATTAAATAATATAAAATAAAAATATCTTGCTCTGGCAAGATTAAATGTTTGTCTTGTTTAATTGACCTATAAAAAAGACTATTTCAAAAGTTCAAATATTGCTAGCCTCAAGAACTTTTCCAAATCTGTTGATAGAGATAAGTCAATCTTTCTTTTATTTGGTTGTCTAGGCTGAGTTACTTATCTTGAAGTCAATGAGTAACGTTAGAGCTGAAAATGACAACTTTCTTAAATTGTTGTTTCCTGTGCATTATCCTTAATCCTGAAAATATTGATGTTTTTAGGTTTCTGAGACCATAAAGTCAGGAACATGAATTTACATAACGGATGCCTCTAGGACAGCAGCTCATGAAAATCACTAAGGAAGAAAAGAAATGTCATAGACTCCTGTCTGAAATGATGATTACTTGACTATAAAAAATTCTCAGAAAATTTTTCTTTAGGCAATTAGAATAACATCTCAACAGGACTCTTCCAGGTAGAGATCATCTCTTAACATCTCTTCTAGCCTTAATTTTTTTCCAAATAGTTGTACTTCACAATCTAAAATGGAACACATGGATATGGATTCATATCTATGGGGGATAAAAAAACATAAGTTTAAAACAATATAGAGACTGAGAAAAACATGTAAGTCAAATTTAAGTGCATTTAGGAGTTGGGGGGGGGGAAATCCCTAAAAATGAAGAAAAGAATTAAACAGCCTCTTCCCTCATGTAGACTTTCTTCTGGGGAGCTATATAGTAGGATGAGAGAAGAATGGAGGGAAAAGGGAAGGAAACAGAGATTTATTAGGCTCCTACTATGTACTCTGCAAATATTATTTCATTTAATCTGCATAACAATCCTGAGGTAGATGTTACTATCCTCATTTTACAGTCAAGGAAACTGAAGTCATACTATTACTAAGTATCTGAAGTCAGATCTGACCTCAGGTCTTCCTGATTCCAAGCTGAGCTCTCAATCTGCTCTACTACCTAACTGCTGTAATATGAACATGTATAAAAAATGCAATATAATTTCAAGACGACAAGTGCTACAAATAAGGGAAGGATAAAAGATCTCATTTATGAAGTGGTACTCTTCAATTCAAAAGCCTTCAGTAACTTTCTATTGCTTCTGGAATAAAAAACTTATTCCTTGTGAGATTTAAAATGGTTTTTTTTAATTATTATTATTTATTATTATATTATATTATTATATATTTTATTATATATTATATAAAAATATCACATTTTTTTAAATGTGAGATTTAAACTATAGTGATTAAAATAGTGGAAGATATAAATTGTGATAGATATAAGAGAGGATGAGTAAATTTTGACCGCAGAAATATGTTTCACTACAGTGTCTTGGTTTTTAAATCAAATATAAGGTGGTCACCAGGGAAATATTCCCAATTATTCAAATACCCAAGTCAACTGGGTTTATAGAGATTTTAATTAACACAAATGTGAAATTAAAGAAAAAAGAGAAAGAGAGAAAAAGGAAATAAGTATGAAGGGCCTTAAGCCAATATGGCCTAGACCTGAGTCTTAAGAGAGAGAGAGATCAGTCAGTCAGTCTTTTAACACACACCACAAAGTCTGCCTAAGCAAGGATTCTAGTGACACCAGGCCAGCATCATCTCAGCTGCTTTCACCAGCTCCCTCCTTCACCTGAATGTTTCAGAATCAGTCCTTCCTTAATCTGAATGTTTCAGAATGAGTCCTCCTCAATCTGAATGTTTCAGAATGACCTCCAGCTCTTCTCTGAGCTCTTATTTTTAAGGGCAAAATCTCCTATGTCACCTCCCCTAAGTTCTTCCATCTACCAATCACTGTAGATGTTTTCCAAAAGACAGCCCATTTTGAATTCACAGCTGAGTAGATTAATCTCTTTAGTAAGTCAGAAAAAAATGCTACTGTGTCAACTAATTTCATTAAGAGAAAACCTCTGAGTAAGTTTTCACCTTTTAGGTCTAAGTAGTTTACAAGTTGCCCCACCTTTATAGGCACTTAGCATCCCATTGTATCAATTCCAAAAATAGGCATGGCTCAAAGAACTCCTTTCCTTTATAAGTATGGTTTTCAAGTACTTTCATTGTTTTAGCAAGGAGTTTTCTGCCCTAAAGCATTAAATTTTTTTAGTATGGGTGGAATAGAGGTCCTCCCATAGCAAGGAGTTTTCTCCCCTAAAGCAGTCCCAAGTAGGGATGGGGTAGAGATCCTCCCATAGCAAGGAGTTTTCACATTCAAGTAGAGTTCTCACTATCTGGTAGGGAATTATTTCAAGTAGGGAATTGGAGGATTCCTCAATGTGGATTAAAATTTTTAACATTCATAAGTCTGTGAAATTTTAAGGTTTACATCCTCCAAAAGGGATTTAATTAGTGTCCTATACTATCTGGTTTCATATTGCTTTTCATTTTTATCTCACATTACCCCTCTTTGATCTGTTCTAGCAAAATTAGACTGCTATCTATTTCCCAAAATTTGTACACTGTTCTTCATGCATTTCCCAATTAAACCGAAAGCTACTTGAGGGTTAAAGGTTTCCCTCATCTTTGAATTCCAGTATGCAGACCAACTGATTATTTGATTGTCTATAGAGCCTAATACAAGAACATAAATTTGACCTAAGATAGGCATCAGGGAGACAATGTGGAATGGGAGCCAGGATTCCACAACATGATAGCTTATGACTTAACTTATTTATTGAAAGGGTTAAATCAAAATCTGGAGGAAGGGAAATGGAAGGAGGGCAAAGTATAATTTTGTCTTAAAATGAAATTCGGAAATGCATATTTTGGAAAGGAGGAAACTAGAGTGAGGAACATTTGGGTAAAGGTCACTGAGAGCTGAAATTAAAGCAATATTAACATCACAGTCAGACACAAGCTCTGTGACCCTGGGAAAATCACTTAACCCTGTCTTGCCTCAGTTTTCTCATCTGTCAAATGAGCTGGAGAAGGAAATGGCAAACCACCATCTTTGCCAAGAAAACCCAAAGTGGGGTCATAAAGAATCAGATACAAATGATAAAAATAACTGCCTGAAAATGGCACAAAGTACAAAGTCACAATGGAAATAGATAAGCAGTTTGTGAAACAGATCACAGCTTGTATATAAAGTTATAATGTAGTGATAGGGGACTTCAATTATCCATGTATATCTGAAAAAATAAAACTCTCCTCCAAAATCAGGCCAGCTAATAATTCTTCAACCTTCCTGTGATAATTTTATCCCTTAAAAATTTGAGGAATCCATATGGAGGAATTTTATTCTAGATTTCATTAGCTAGAAGGAGTCAGTTGCTGAAGCATAAATGATGGAAAACAGGGAATATGGTTTAATAAATAGGGTCCCTAACTTGGAAATATATGAGTTCAAATCCTGCCTCAGGCTCTCATTCACTGTATGTCCTCTCTATTCCTTCAGTTTCATGAACTGTGTAGAGAGAGAAGAGTTGGACTCAGAGACTTCCAAGATCCTTTCCAAAACAAAATCCGTGATTCTATGATCCTAAAGATTGGTAACAGAAGAGAGACATAAACGAATTCAGTGTATGATTCGGGAGAGCAGATTTAATTCAGAGTTAAGAAAAGGATAGGTAAAATAGCAATAGGCTAAATCCTAGGAAAGGGAGAAATTTCTCAAGAATAAAAATCCAAAAGGAAAGAATGAAATGAATTCTTAGGATGAAAAGATCTCAGTAACTAACTAGTCCAACCTATATCTGAAAATGAATTCCCTCTACAGCATATCTGACAAGTCATTCTCTATTCTCACCTGTGCTTGAAGGCCTCAGGTGAAGGCCTTATAATGTTTAAGATATTTTTGGTGATTTTAATAAAAACAAAGATCATGTCTATCAAATGTGTAGAACATAAAAATCTAGGAGTGATAACTAATCTATCGAATGACAGAATCAGCATCCCCTATTGGAAAAAAAAAACTTAGACTAAGAATATTGATTCTATGAATATTGAATCGAATAAGAAAGAAATTAATTGGAATTAATGCAAAATGTTGCTCTGAATTTTTTTAAATCAACTTTACAGGTATAAAATGGAAGGCATATTGCTAAATAGCAGTCCTTTGGAAAAAATATACTATTTTTCTTTGAGGTTTTTGTTATTCTCTTTGATCTTTTACTGTCTTTACTTCATGTATCAGTACTATTAACATCGATTCAAATTACCCAATGCTCTATCCTTGGCTTTTTCTCCTTCTCCCTATATCATCTCTCTTGGTGATTTCATTCATTTTTGTAATTTTGACCTTTCTGCATTTTGACTGTCTCAGATTCCAGGACAATATCCCAGTTGTCTTCTGGATTTTTCCACATGGAAGTCCCATAAAATTTTCAACATATTTAAAACTAACTTCATTTTTGCTTTTATTCACTTTTCCTACTATATTTTTAAAAATTATATTATTTTTTTCTATAATCTTTGACTCATCCTAACCTATCATCTTTGTTCTCTTCTCCATCATATTATTCTTCTCCTCCTTTCCCCATACATTCACTCAATTGTCTCATTAATTCTAATTCTTCAATACCTTTCGTATCTGTTCCTTTCTTACCCAAATCATTCCAGTTCAGACCTTTATCTTTTCTTACCTAGGCAACTTCATTAGTCTCCTAACATTTTCCAGCAATATCTAACCACCAGATTATTCTTCCTGGAGCTCAATTATTCCAGCACTCAGAAACCTTCTAGCAAATGGAAATAAACAGAGCCTTATTGCTCTTTCCTTAACCTGATATCCAAGGATCAATCAGTTTAGATTTAACTTTATCAAGCACAACTCCCCCTCATGTACTCTGCAGCAAAGCCAATCCGGATTACTAGCTGTCCCCTAAATACTCCTCATGCTTTTTACCTCTTTGCCTTTGCTCATGCTGTTCTCCTATGCCTGGAATGCCTGCCTCCTCTCTACCCTACTAATCTATGCTTATTGGCATCCAATCTACCCTTCAGGGTCCAGTTCAAATTGCACTTCCTCTGTGAAGACTTCCTTGATTCCACCAACTGAAAATAATTATTTTTTTCTCCTTGTCTGATGTCATACATAGCATTTTATCCTCCTTGCATACATTTACTATATCCTATTTTTATTATATTTATTTGTGTAGTTGTCTTATTTATTAAACTGTATTTTAAGTTTTTTGAGGGTAAGGACACTCCTTTTTTATCTTTGTATTGCTCCCAGTCCTTAATACAATACAGTGCTCTTAGTAGGCAATTAAATGTATATTGAATGAAAATTTAAATACCATTTATTATGTGCATGATCTTGGGGAAAATGTTTAATTTCTCTAAGCCTCATTTTCCTTCTCTTTAAAAGGAGGGATTTGAATTAGATGATCTTTCAGTTCTAAGTTTATGACAACGTTAATTGGTTTGGAGACCAAAAGAGTAGTCATACAAGTTCTAGGACTAGACAGAGTGATGCTTAGAACAGAGGCATCATCTAGAAGATGAGATTTCAGATAGATGAGACAAGAGAAAAATTTCCAGCAAATATCCATATAAATGAGATCCCATAAGGGTGAAAGTGCTATTTACATGTGAATAGGTGAGAATAGGACCCTAACTGAATGAAGTCAGATTTCCAAGCTCCCTAAGGTTTCAGAGGAAGTAGATAGGCTAAGGCAGTCCAAAAAGGAACCTAAAACAAAGATCTTAGCTTTAATCCGTGAAATCTTATGTCCTTTACATGGTTCACATGCTATTTTCTAGTGTGGTGATGCAAAGGCAAGAAGTATTCAGCCTGAATCCAGTGATCATTCCAGCATTTTGTGCTATGCGAACCTACAATAATTCTCCCAACTTTGCTATGATTTCTCATAGCAACCTCTCACTAACACTGGGAAGAAAAAAAAAACAGAGTGATGTCTCAAGATAACTTCCCTCCATATCAAATCTTTCCTCTTAAAAACACTTTCCTCAGAACAAATCTAAGGACTAGATGTCTTGAACACAAAAGCTTTTGGCTAAAGAGCAGTTCAAAATATTTATGCCTTATTTACGAATTCATTTCATATCCCATTTTGGAAAAGAACAGAAATGGTGCAGGGAAGTACTGATTGTCCAACATGAAACTCCTGACCAATGCTGGTGGATTTGACTTTAGCTCTAAGAAAACTTACAAGCTGCCTAGCCTGTTCCATGGTTTAGTCTAAGCAATTGGATCACACTCAATTTACCTGCTTTTAGGTATTAAAACTCCCACACATTGCCCAGATTATAGTTGAAATCTGATTTAGATATTATGAAGACCAGAGCTGACTCAGCATTTCTTTCTTTTTTATCACTAATACTGAAATTATTTTTTTCAAACTACTCTCCTCTCTCCTCCCTTTTCTCTTTTTCCCCCTTATTCCTCCAGAGGGGCAAACACACAAACTAAATTCAGTCTTTTGTAACAAATAAATTTACCAAGACCAGTCTTTTTAAAATTTGCAAAACTTTTCACTTTGTAGTCAGTGCAAACAAAAAGGAAAGACCTAGGCTTTTATTTCAGTCATTCAATATATATTTGCCAAATGCCTACTATATACAAAGACAGGTTAGGGGAGAAGGATACAAAGAAATTTAAAATACAGTGTCTCCCTCCATGGAGTTTCTAATACAGGAAAGATAAAAGGACATTTACACAAATAAATTCAACACCAGGTAGATTGTGATATGCCATACTGCTTAAAGAAAGTGATCAGCTAAGGGCATAGTTTAAACTTTTTTGTGCAAGAATGCATTTGCTATCTCTGCTATTGTAATATTTCAAATAGATAATAATCCTGGGGAAATGTGCTATTATTGCTAGTAATCTGTACAGTGAAATGTTCTTTCTTTTTTAAAAAAAACTAAAATATATTATAACGTTTATGAATATTAGAGACAACTAGATAGAGTGATTTATAATACTGGGCTTTGTCAGAAAGACCTACTTCCCAATTCTACTTGCTCATTGACCATGGGCAAGTCACTTGATCTCTCTAAATCTCTGTTTCTTCATCTGTAAAATCAGGATAATAATAGCACATGCCTCTTTAGTAATATAGGTAAAGTGCCTTGCATACCTTAACTCAATTTATAAATGCTAGCTTCATTATTATTATATTGACATTGTTATTATTGTTGTTGTTATTGTTATTGCTACCATTACTTTCCATGGTTCAAATGACTTAGTGGAGAAGACACTTGCTACATGTGGATTTAGGGAGGAATTGGGTATAATGGAAAGCATTAGAAATCAGGAGAGGTATGTTCTAGTCTTAGTTATGGCAGACATTAGTGGTGTGACCTTGGGTAAATCTTTACCCCAAGTTTCACCTATAAAATGAGAGGATGAGGCCAGGTGATTTTTTAGGATCTCTTTTAGCTCTAACATTCTGTCATCTAATGTCATTGACAAAAGTAATGAATGATCATCTACAGATATTGTCTTATCACTATATGTTCTTAATTTTATATTGCTGTTCTAATTTTTGCAAGTTAGAACTAATTTCAGTCACTTAAACTAGGCTTAAGATAATTTTGGTGGTTCTTAAAATATGTCTGTAATCATATAAGCATATGCAAGTATAACTAAGGATTTCTAATTATCTGCTTAAATTAAATTTGGAAGTGTTCTACATTGAAATGAATTCAATTTACCTATTTAGAAATATGCCCCCTTCCTCAGAGTTAAACACAGCAACTCAACCTAAATCAATATAATTTTACATTTTTGTAAAGGAGCAGATGTTTTAAATAATAAATCTATGCTCAAAATCTTAAAAATATTCCAAAATAATTTCATAGGCAAATACCATAAGTATTATTGTTATTTTAAATGACTCATTCAATCATTTCTAACTTTTGGGGACACTAGAGTTGTTTGCCATTTCCTTCTCCAGTGGATTAAGGCAAACAAGGATTAAGTGACTTGCCTAGGGTCAAATAGCTTGGATTTGAATTCAGAACTTATTGATTTCAAGCCTTGTGCACTGAGTCACTTCAATGTCTTCTGTTATGAATATACTTCTAATTAAATAGATAATGTTATACAATAACAGTCCATATTATTTAAATATCTACAATGTAATATTGTCTCATAGTATTCATGATATAAGTAAAAACCAGTTATAATATACAATTACTTTGAAAGACAGAAAATGGAACATTTTCAAGGAACCCTTTATAACAGTCATTCCTAGTAGGGAATAGAATAGTATATGGGAAAATGTTCTCTGGAATCAAAGCCAGAAGATCTGGGGAATAACCATGGCTCTGTGACCCAAGTAAACTGAGCAATTCTCACTTCAACATACAGAGTCACAATTTCTTCATCTGATAAATGCAGTCTTTCCACTAGATGAGTGCTAGGGTCATTTGTAGGTTGAAATCCTCTGGTCCCTAAGGTATACATGGACTTGTTCCTTTATTGGATTCCTGTTTATCCTGTTATGTTTTTATAAGGTGAAATCAAATTAAAACCATCTTCATTTTTGGTGTTCAGAGGGAAGAAAGGATCACAAACCTGGGGGTCTAAAAGGAATAAGTGGAATAAAAGAGAGGAATCTTCATTAGCTCTGACTTGGTGACATTAATTTTAGTTTTTAGCTGATTGAACCAATGAATATGCCAGTGTTTATATTTTTTGTTGTTTTTTGACCATAGTTGGCAGTCTTCTTGAGTCACAATGTTTATCATCCTAGCTACAACTGTATGAACCCTCCAGGGTGTAGGGCCTACAGTGATTAACAAGAATTATCATTCCCTCCCTTCCCCAAACCTGGGGTAGTTAGGAGATACAGTGCATAGAGTCCTGGGCTTGAAAGAAGGAAGACTCATCCTTCTGAGTTCAAATCTAATTACAGGCATTTCCTAGCTATGTGACCCTGAGCAAATCAT
Source organism: Monodelphis domestica (assembly GCF_027887165.1). NCBI lineage: Eukaryota > Metazoa > Chordata > Mammalia > Didelphimorphia > Didelphidae > Monodelphis > Monodelphis domestica. Next base: position 190,942,782 of record NC_077227.1, read on the forward strand.
TTAACCTTGTTTGCCTCAACTTCCTCATTTATAAAATGAGCTGGAAAAGGAAATGGCAAACCACTCTAATATCTTTGCCAAGAAAACCCAAAATAAGGTCATGAAGTGTCAGGCATGATTCAAATAACAACTGATAATAGCCTCTTCTCATAACTCCAACTCTACAGTAAGAGGCAAGAGGAAGCTCTCATTCAAATGGTAAATACAGTGGGGGGGGGGGGGGGGAGAAGAAAAAAACCAAAAAAAAAAATGCTCATTAAGATCATTTCCAACTCCAAGGCTTATAGGACAATGATCCTCTAATCTTACTGTTTCCTTTCCCCCTCTCTTCATTTCTTCTCTGAAGCAGGAAGTAAACTGACTTGGGAATCAGATGACCTGAAATAGAAACCAATATCCTTGACTAATTAGTTGTTGTTAAAAAAAAAAACACTTACTTTCTTTCTTAGAACTAATACTCTACTGGTTCCAAGGCAGAAGAGAAGTTAAGGATTATGTGACTTGCTAGGAACTAAGATTAAATTTAACCCAGAACCACCCATCTCTGGTCCTGTCCCTCAATCCACTGAGCCTCCTAGCTGTTCCCCATTAATTAGTTAATAACCCTGAACAAATGATTTCAATGTTTTATAACTGTTTCTCATCTATAAAATGGCAATAATGATATCTCTGCTTATTTTGCTGGGATTTTTGAAGATCAAATAAGACAAGGGAGAAATACCTGCAGATGTTTTAAAGTTAGATTTAAAGATATAAATATTGATTGCAAGGTTAAAGAAATACAAATACTGTTTTTATCCAAAATTAGAAACACATGGAGTTAATTTTAATGCAATAAATATACATATATTTCCTTATAAGTATTTTTATATAAATACATCAACTCAAATTCAAAGTAGAATTTTTAAACTTTATTCTTCAATTTTAACCAATAAGTTTCTGGTAATTTCAACAATATAGGAAATAGCAACAGAAATAAAACCAAGAATAAGTATTTTCAAAATACTAATTTTCCATAAACACTCATTGAGACTTGAGGTTTCGTTTTCATTGAACAATTTCTATTGATTTTTATGAACATTGTATTGTACAAAAAAAAAAACCTGTTTGATTTGGCCTTTTGTTACTCAACTAATTAATTATTGACTCTAAGAATTAAATAATTGAATTCAGTCTCCACTGCATCTATCATCTTTCTGTGGAATGTCACTGCCTTCTTAGATATACTGATGTGAAAAAAGTATACCCGTTTTATGAAGTCTTTTCATGTAATGTAATATCAGATATTTAATCAAAATGTTGAGAGTTGAAGAGAAAGGGGAAAATATATATTTCATCTCAAGTAAGGCTAGATGTTGCCTCTGTAAAGATTGTGGGTAGATGAAGCATTGCTGTGTTGTGCAGAATTCTCCTTATCCTATTAAAAGAGAATCTGATCTCTGCTATGAGCTCCTTTTCTATGCAGAAACAAGTGCTGCCAGAATCAGTTCCAGGAGCTTTTTTTACCAAGGGAGGTCAAGTTGCTGAACTTGATGTAGGTAAGAATCCACTTCTGAGAGGCCCAGTGGCATTCAGAAAGTGAGACCCAGTGTAGGCCAATCCTGTCACAGCCTGCAGAAACATTTGGAGGGTTTGGTTCCTTTTTTAAAATTTATTTAACTTTAATCCCATTAATGGAAAAATATGAAAACACCTTCAAATATGAGACATGATACTCTTTAATAAAAGAAAAATTTTAAAAATATATCAAAAAATTGAAATATATTATGGAATCAGCCTTTGAAAATGGTGCTGTCCCCATTAATGTCTAGAGGTCCTGTTTGTTTATAGCTTTGTTGAGGATCCTATTATAGTATAAAGCAGCACACATTTATCTAGTATGCCATTTTCCCAGTTTTCTAACTTAGAGCCTACTAGAATCTACAGGATAGTTTCCTACTTGCCTTGAATCCCATTGCAATAGCATGCAAAGGCTTGGCTATTAGCTTGAAAAGTCTGTTGTGTTTTTGTGCATGCTGTGGATTTTAATCATCCTTTCATATATAAGGACCCTCATGGTTTATTTTATAATTTTCTTATCTGGGTGTTTCCATATTTGATTTCCAAAAATAAATGTGAGTCATATTATGTGTAGTTTATTTTCTAATTATCACAGTGCTTGCAAAAGAAACATGACCATGTTAACCTGAAGCCCCAATTAATATTATTTCTGGTCTCTTTGCAGCTAGATCCTGAAGCTAGTAGTGTTCTCAAAGAACTTCAGGTAAAACTCAACGGGGTCCTGGATGAACTCAGCGTAACCTATGGTGAAAGGTAATGAACACAACTGAGAAGTACCTAAAGCAATGATTTTCATGGTGTTGGGTTTAAAGCTAGAAGGGAGGAGACCCTAGACGTCATCTAGTATTTGATATATAAGTTTGGAGAACAGCTAAGTAAGCTAAGTAAGGAAAACTATATGAAGGAGTTGGGTTGGGACAGAGCTAGGCAGTGCAGTGGATGGAGTCAGACATGGAGTCAGAAAGACTCATCTTCCTGAATTTGAATCTGGCTTTAGATAATTACTAGCTGCATGATCCTGGACAAGTAACTTAACCCTATTTGCCTCAGTTTACTCTTTTATAAAATGAGCTGAAGAAAAAAATGGCAAATTTCCCCCTCGGTATATTTGTCAAGAAAACCCTAAATAGGGTCATGAAGAATCAGACATGGTGGAAACACCTCAACAACATGAAGGGGAATGATATAAAATAAAACTGGAAAGGCAGAGGTGGCTTAGGGGATAGAGTGAAAAAATTGGAGTAAAGAGGTCAAGGAAACATGGGTTCAAAATTGGCCCCAGATACTTGCTAGCTATGTGACCCTATAGGCAAGTTACTTAACCTCAATTGTCTATCCCCTTTTGCTCTTCTGCCCTGGAACCAATACTTGGTATAGATTCCAAGAGAGAAGTTAAAGGTTTTTAAAAACAAAACAAAATAAAATGAAATAAAACTGGATCAGTTGCATCCAGGTCATCAGTGGCCTCAAATACTAGGCTGCGAAGTTTGCATTTTCCCCCATGAATAATTATTCTTAACCAGGTATGCTCTGACTACAGTTAAATTTCAGGGAGACAATATATTTATATTATATGCCATGCATTGCATTAAGTACTGAAGATACAATCACTCTGTTTGGAGTATTATTCTCTTGGAGTAGAGGGAGACAACTTATGTTTATATATATATATATATATATACATATATATATATACACATATTATATATACATATATATATATACATATAATACCTACCCAAAAGAAGGTATTAAAAGTGCAGGAGATAATGAGCTAGTCATGTGAACAGATACATCTGGATTCAAAACCTGTCTCTGACATGTATTGGCTTTGTGACCCTTGGAAAGCCACTTAAAGCCACTTTCAATACTCCAGGCAAGGCTGAAATTAAAAGTTACTGAAGTGCCAATTAGCACCACAGAGGGAATCTTCTCACTCGCAAGTGAAATATATATATCAATGAAATCACAAGTTCAGTGCCTACTCACATTTTTATTTTTTTAAATTCAAATTCAAAGTAAATGGGGAACAGAGTCTATATTGCTACCCCCATCCCCATTTAAAAAATAAGAAAGCAAGATCTAGAGACTGTGTTATCATTTACTAAGGGTCATACAGGTAGCTGGAGATTGAACCAAGTAGCTCTGATCTCAAATCTTAAATTTGTGTCACTTGCCCCCAGAAGAAATGGGAAAGTTTTGGGGATGGGACAGGTAAAATTAGGGAGTAGATAAAATTCAATTTTTGACATGTTGAAGATAAAGGGTCATGAAATATCTAGGTAGAGATAGACATTCAACATAGAGTGAAGCAGCCCTACATTTGGGGAAGAGGATGGAGAGAACTGGGGCTGTATATAAGTGAATTATATGAACAAAAATGAGAATTCCCACAGGAGCAGATGTGAATGCCAAAGAATAGTGTGGAGAGAGAAGAGGACCCAGGAAATTGTGTATTTTCCATATATACATACTTTATGCAAATTAAACTCAAATTTAGACTCAGCCAAGAACTTCATGTTCTTGTGATTAGACTTGAAAGCAAGTATAAATTCTCCAAGAGGAACTTGCATTTTAGTAAGTGAGCAAAGGTAGCCTTCCCTGATCGGGAGGTTAATGAACTTATTAGGAAGTTTATATTCTCATAATGAACTTTACCTTATACTTGTACCTGAAGTATGTACAGTTTCCTATCAAACGTTTAAGTTCCTGGATGTCAGAAGTATCTCAAACTTCTCTGTATCTCTACACACAGTGCCTTAAATATAACAGGTCCACAATCATCATTTATGTATTTATTTATTGACCTATGTGTCAGATGGAGAAACAAATATTTTAGAAAAAGCCTTCTGAGCATTAGAAAGAGGTAGAAGACTAAGTAGAAGGAATAGAATACATCATATTCTTTTTCAGGTTCTGTCTTCTCTTCATGTCCTCACCTTTCCATGTGTTGTTATCCTCCCACCTTCAGGTTTGAAACAGCATAGTGTGATAGAGGACCATCCTTGAAGTCAGAATTTTAAGCTCTGCCTTTGACTCATGCTTCCTATGGAGCATTGGCAAGTCACTGCCTTAGGGGCATCTTTTAAAGACTGCAATTTGTGGATAAGTTGCAGATCTCTGAATTCATGGACCTTTTCTCTAATGTTAGCTCACTATACCAATGAAATCACAAGTCTATACCCATCTTCCTCTCATCTGTCATCCCCCCAAAAAATGCCCCACAGATTATTACATATTTTCCAGTTAGGGGAAGTTAGGGATCAGAAAAAGCTTGAGAGATTAGGATAGTTACAGGAATGTAATGATTAGCCCATTTTTGGACTCATTATTCATATACTCCAATAGATCAGTAATATCATCAATTTGGATATCCCTTCCAACAATGCAAATAACAATCTTTACCTGTCCACTCTGTGTGGATCTTTTCAATGGCATCCAAAAATTTGCCACTGGGAATGCACTAACATATTTAGGGAGTTCTTTTGATGGGAAGGTAGGAGTAGAACTCAGAGGTTCTCTCTATAGGTCAACCTATCTTCTTTTTCAATTATATATTTCCATGATGGCATTCTTTTTTTCAATTCTCCTTTGAAGTTCCATACTTGCTTTATGTTGCAGCTCACCCCTCAACATATACCTCAATTACTCTCTGTGATCATCATATAACAACACTAGTAGGATATTTGTATTTAAATGGTAGACTTTTGTTTGTGAGAGAATATTGGCATCCATTAAATTGTTGTATAATTCCTAAAGGGAATCCAGCATATCCTCTTGCTCCCATTTAATTCTAAACCTAACCTGCTGTTCATTTGTATCATCATCTGCCCCAGACATATGTAATGAACAAAGTCTCTTTGGAGACTGTGCTAGAATTTACCCCTACTGGCTCCCCAAGTTCTGCTTTCTTATTTTTAAAAAGAAAATTTTCAAGTTATAGAATCTCAGATATGAAATAGACTTTGAAAAAAATCTGAATGAGAAACATGATCAATACTAAAAATTATAATCTTCTGAGTGTTATCTAGTAATGGAGAATGATTTTATAAAAGTGAAATCCTACAAACCGGCAAATACAACTATCTTACATACATATACTTTTTATTTAGTGATTTGTTTGAGATTCACTAGAATTGTACTAATCCAGATTGATGAAGAAGTTTTAAGTAACCAGCTGTTTCTAAGCAAAGTTGACATATTCAAAATTTAACAAAGAAATTAACTTTTGGACATATACCTTTGCTTCCATTACTATGGCTCTATCTGTACCAAAAAAAGGTAGACAGGACTTCTTCAGTCAACTAATAAATTCATTTTGTGGTATCCACTTGAATCACATAAGCCCCAAAGTCTTCATTAGTAAGTAGCTCCAAATTATCCAATTCAACTATTTCCTTTGAAGAAATTAAGTATATAATTGCATAAAGATCAATTTTGCTTTGTGTTTTAAAGCTTACGACTCAATAATTCTGTCATTTGCTATTTTTATTGCTGTATCTTTATGGGGAATTCAGGGAATATTTGAGACAGACAATTAAAAGCCCAGATTCTTTATCGACAAACTCAGCACTTACTGGAGAGCTCAGACCCAAGCACTGTCTCTCAGGAAGCTGTACAGGCAACTATCTACATTACTGAAGTTGATTCTTTTATGTTTCTGCTAAATGTGCACTTGGCACCTGGAACTGGCCTGATATGATTCTGAATAAATAAAGCAATTAAGTACACTTCCTAGGAACTCTTTTGTGGTTGTTTGGGTCCTTAGGAGCTCATGAAGTCCAGGACTGGTTGGCAGTATTGGCTTATTTAAAATGAGCACAGAATAAGACCCCCTTTAATTGCAAAATGATTGGAAGGAGAAAAAGAAAACAGTCCTTGAAAGTGGAACTACATTGTGGATCCCAGGTGTGGATTCGCCATCATTTAATTCCAGAATAGAATAACATTTTCAGTGGTGACTTCAATATCCTTGTTGATGATACCCATAATCTTAGCTACTGTGGTGAAGTGGATCAATAATTTCAGGATATGGCCTACAGCAGTGGTCCCTGAGGGGATTCCATAAGCAGCATGACTTTTCACAGACTTAAAGAAAAAAGAGGATTTCTTTTACAAGACAACAACAACAAAAAAAAGTATACCTCTGTCCTTCTGCCCCTCACCATGACTCAGCTGCCCATAGGGAGATTACTTGTTATCCTAAAAATCTGAACAGTAGATTGCATGATTAAATATGAGCATTATTGGACTATAGTGCTCTTTACTTAAATTTATTTCTTTAGACACCACTAAAGACATTCTTTGTGTAGGCTTCAAAAATAGAGAGGAAGAGATCAAATTAGAAATGCATGACAAAGAGCTATCTTGTTACAGAAATATAAACTTTGTGAGCTTTGGATTCAACGTAAGAGGTTATGTGTTCCTTGATCAAGACACTAAATTTATCTGGGTTCAATTTTTTTATCAATTAAAATGAAGAACTAAATTGGATAATCTCTAAGTTCCCTTCTAGATCAATTCTAAAATCTGTTTACACTCTAAATTAAAAAGGCATGTTTACCTTTCTATTATTTCATTACCTTGAGATATTAATGATAGTGATGATTTGAAAGAGTCATTAGGGTGTTAATTACCTTAAAGATAGCAATATAATGAATCTATTAGTATTATTTATTTTTTTGTTGAGTGAGGAAAAGAAACTGAGTCTGGATTAGAGGATATTATCTTTGCTCCTTGTTTTGACAGTATGATTAAAATCAACTTACCCTATTTTCTCAGTACCATTTCAGTGGTATGAATATTTCATGCCCTTTTTTGTTTCATACCCTTTATGGCTTCCTTTTCCCCCCTACTATACTTAGTCTCACAATAATTTCTAAAATATTTTTGAGGATTTGAGAAGTGAATTAAAAAACGGAATCCTTCCATTGATGGTATTCCACCAGACTGAAACAAGCTCTTTATCACATTTCTCGATCCCAGGAAAAGGGAAGAAGGTAAAAAGTCCAAGTCAGTGGTCTAATTCCATTCAACAAGGTGGCTACAGCTACAACTTCAAAAGACCTGGGAAAAACAAAACAAAACAAAAGTTCTGCCTCCAATGTCTTTGGCACTATCAAGTGGTTCCACATCAGAAATGGCTAAGATTTTATCAGTGAAAATGGCATTATAGGAGGTGTTACCATCTTTGCTACTGCATCCTATGAACCTTTCCAATTGATTTGCTACTGAAATGTGTCATATATGTTGTCTTTCCCAATAGCATATGAGCTCCTTGATAGTAGAAGCTGTCTTATTTTTAGATACAAAAGAATTCCTAGTATTTAGCATAGTGCTTTGCACATGGTAAGCATTTAATAAGTTCTCTTTTAATTCACTCTACAATAATTTATTAAGTATCTACCATGAATAAGCATTGTTTCATAGGTATACAAAGAAAAATGGCAAAGAATATCACCCTCCAAGGGACTTAAAATTCTAGGGGAATTAAATATGCAAGTGTATAAAATACAAGAATTTAATGAGAGAGAGAGCATGAAAAATTAAGGGTCTAGTTTGTGTTGGAATTACACATAGTGATGTCATGAATATGCCCATAGCATTGAATTTTTAACTGCTTATTTACATATATTTCCATGTTTCTGGAGCACTTTAAGTAATGAAACTTGAGCTGACCCCTCCTTGTCTGTAAATCCCCTTCCCTCAAAAAAATCATGTCAATTAGGACATTTCACAGAGTGTGTTAAACATGGTCAAATTTCATTCTCAAATTCTGGGGGATTGTGTATATGTTTAGTTTCCAGCTTATAATTGAAGAATGTGTGAAGCAGATGAGTTTAGAATTGAATCAAATGAAAGGAAATGGAAATACCACTTCCAACAAGAACAATGCAGCTATGGATGCAGAAATTGTACTAAGACCTCTTATGGACTTCTTAGATAAAACGTAAGTACTTCAGTTATTTAACTACTATCTCAGGAATCATTTAATTTTGCTTCTATTTATGAAACCAGACTGTCAGCCTCTTGAGCCAAGGAAGTGTCAGATTTAATTTACATATATATATATATATATATATATATATATATATATATGTACTAGGTATAATGCCCTTCATGTATTAAGTGCCAAATAAGTGTTTGAATCAAATGAAATTAGTTTATTTTCTTTTCATTGTTCCATCCAATTTGTTATTTTGGGTTCAGTTGCTATGGGTTTGGTTTCTTTTACAACAATTTAACAAGAAATTAAGTGCCTCCTATGAGTGAAGTACTGTACTAAGAAATGATGATAAAAATATTTAATTGAAAAAAGAAAAACAGTGCCAGCCTTCAAGGAACTTACAATCTAATAGAGTGTGACACACACGCGCGTGCACACACACACACACACACACACACACACTTATACCATAAGATATAATATAACAAGAGCAAAGAAGGGGTTCTAGGCAAAATTCACTAAGAAATATGAATTGGGAAATAATTACCTTCACCAAGTTTCACTGAAGAGGTAGCATCTGAGTTTGGTCTTATATCAGAGGGATTTTAAAAGGCAAAGATGAGGAGGGGAAAGTAATTTAAGCATGGGAGATGCTCTTTGAAATGCATGGAGGTAGGTAGGAGAATATATTATAAGGCTGGAAAATAGCCAGTAGAACAGTTTTTAACTGATGTATCTTTGCATGATATAATTTTAAAGGAACAGCAAGATTTGACTGTTAATTAGTAAACCTAGTTATATGCACAATCGCAGAATCTCAAAGTTGAAATGACCTCCCTGGCCATCTTGACCAATATGTATTTGAAAAAAGAAAATTATTCCTACAATAAGCTGACAAGAGGTTATGCAGTCACTGCATGAAGTCGTCTGTCATAGAATAGTCTGTTTTCTATTGACTGATCTGCTTTCCTTTGAAGGAAGCAAGGGTCAAGAGATTAGAACTTGAAGACTTTCATTGGCCTTGCTTCTCTTATTATCTGAAGGATAAAAATACCCATGCTGTGAGAAGTTTGTGTAGTAGAAGTTTAGCAAAATTTCTGCTGCCCAGTGGGATGTCCTTTTGAATCAGTTACCTTGTAGAATAACAAGGAGGGGAATAACATCAATTTGAATTAATAATTGCATCCACAGGGGTTTCATTGCCTTATGATCCCTAGTCTGAATCACTGGACTAGCCTGAGCTAGGCTTGACCCAGAACAATGTGGATGAAATCAGCAACTCTTGAGGTGATATATTCAATAGTTCTAAGAAGGTGGATTCCTGCAGTCCCCTTAAATGTGTCTGTTTGTAGATTTTACCCACTTTTCCCAGTTCTGCTCTCTGGGGCAAAGTGAAAAAAGTATAATCTCTCTTTCATGTGACAATATTTCAGACCCTCAAGATGGTTATCATGCCCTCCTTGCCTCCTATTTTCTTTTGACCAGGCTAAGCCTTGCCATTTCCTTTAACAGACCCTAAACTTGAGGTCCTCCACTATCATCATGCTCATTCTTCCTATGGTAAGAGTTTATCAGTGACCTTCCTACAATATACCCCACAAAATAAACATATTAAGGTTTTAGCAGAGACTTGAAATAAGTCTGGAAGTCCAGGAGATGAAGATGAGGGGGAAGAATTCAAAACATGGAGTCAAGCCAGTGAAATTCCTAGAGTTGGGAGATAAAGTGCTTTATTTTAATAAGGAATAGCAAGGAAGTCAACATCACTACAGAGTAAGATGTAAGAAAACTAGAAAAGTAGGAAAGCCTGGGATATGAAGGACTTTAAAAACATGATAGATAATTTATATTTGATCTTGGACATAATAGGGAACTATTGAAGTTTATATGAATGATGTTGCAGAGTGGTGGGGAGAGGGGAGGAAGGAGAAAACATGATCTGGCCTGTCCTATAGGAAGATCAATTTGACAGCTGAGTAGAGGATGAACTAGAATTGGCAGAGACTTGAGTGAGGAATATTAAACAAAAGGCTTTTGTAGTAGTCCAAGTTGATAAGGACCTGCAATGTGGCAGCTACAAAGGATGGTATGAATGTAAAGATGAAAGAACTTGGCACAGATTGGCAATGGGGAGGGATGAGAATGAATGGTTGACATCTCAGTGGTGAACTTTGATGCCTGGGAGGTTGATAGTGCCCTCAACAGTAATAGGGAAGTTACAAAGACGAAATGGATTTGGGAAAAAGAGTTCTATTTTCTACATGTAGAGTTAAAGATATCTTTGAGAGGACATTGACTTGGTGAAGTCCCATAGGCTATTGGCAATGTGTAAATGGAGGTCTGATGAGAGTTTAAAGTTGAATAAACAGACCTGAAAATCATCTGCCTAGCAATAATCAAAATCATGGTTGCTGATAAGGTCACTAAATGAAATTTTATTGAGGTAGAAGAGATGGGGGCACAGGAGAGAGCCTTGGGGGGTCACCCAAGGTTACTGTGAATTTCAGATATATTCATATATAAAACATTGCATATTAATAATTATTTCCATCAAGCCTGATTTCATTCATATAGAAAACTCCTAATGAAGAGCCCCACCACCACCACCAATTGACATCAGAATATATATTAACAACTTATCTTAGATAATTGTCTGTGTACTAACAGGTTAAGTGAGTTGGGTCACATAGTGAGTAGACATAGATTCAAGACTTGAAATCAGTCTTTTTCTTTCTGGCTCTGAGATCAGCTGTCTATCTACCACTCTACATTGAATCTCTTATTCACAATTATGAAGGAGAGAATTATTGTACACTGAATTAGGTTTGTTGGGGGTAATACATGAACTCTTTCAAGCCAGAACTGTTTAATGAATTCTTCCTCTATTGCCTCAAATAGCCTGCAAACAATACTTCATCTTCCAAAGTGCCCAATTAATAATTATAGAGTAATTGAATTATTCAACAAGACCTGATTCTTATAATCTTATCACTTTACCAGGAGCATCATTACTAACAGTTTAATCAATTTTTATTAAAATTATGTAAATAAGACCTCTTGGATCTTTTTTTTTCTTGGTACACAAAGTAATATATTACTATCAGTCATGTATTTCTGGAAAAATAAAGGTTCTAGATGTAGTAAATAAGTGAACCCCAATTCAAACCTCGCCTGACTCCTCAGTGATCTTTTCTATCTATATGCCATTATATCAAAAACCTTTCATAGTAACCTTAAACAGAGTTTTCTGCATTTTCAAATCCTGCCCTAGTTCTGTCCATCTGGAATAAAAGTTATCAATTACCTGATTAATCTGCCCAACATGGTCCAAAATTGACCACGTGGGCTTAAGATTTGACCTGAATTTTCATGTTGAAAGATCTATACAACCTACATTAACCAAATTACTTATTCATTTCCCCTCCATCTTATTTTACATAAAAATTAGTAATTGAATAAAGAAAGTTTCCAGTAAGGCACAACGAAAAGAAAAGGCTGAACTTCAATTTGGAGGACCTTAGTTTCAATCCTGGTCCTGATGACCTGTGTCACAGTTTCCTGATCTCCAAAATAGTAAGGAAGAGTTTGCCCTCCATGGTCAATTCTACTGCTATATCAGCGATCTGTTTGCAATTTTCATTTATATACATATACTCCTTTAAGTTGTCCCTCTGGACTGTCACTAAATTGATGAACCCATATGAATAAAGTATGAGATTTATGTTTTTGCTATGTCATGAAAAGTATACCTTTTTATAAGTCAGCTCTAATAAAATCCAGTTTGTATGTGGCATAGATTTTATGAAAACCTCCAACTCTGTTTCCATGATTTTACTTCTAGCCCATGTTCAGGGTTAGTCTGCTGCTTTTAGAAAGAGTATCAGTCCCCAAAAGAATGCCAATTTCTAATTGGAAGTAAAAGATAAAGTAAAATAAACCCCTATGAAAAATTGGTGAATTCTCTAAAACCCTTGAACTTCATAAAAGCATGTTTTGTTTGCAGGCTCAGTTAGGCCATGGAAATCATAGACACTGGTTCAACATTACCACCAACAGCCTGAATGTTAGAGGGAATATACTATAATAGACACCCTAAAATAGACTCATGGGTAGATTTCATGGGGAATTTGGATAAGAAAAAATGACACATTTCTTTTCATTAACTTTGGTTTCCTTTTCCATCTTACTTTATTTTATGAATTTAACAATTTTATTCTGAAAAGGAGTCCATTGGGTTCACCCAAATGCTAACAAGGATCTTGACATAGTTAAAAAAAACTATGCTAAAATTTTTGGAATTGTAAAAATGGGTGACCTTGACAATTTCATCAGAGATGGACATAACATGTCACGGAGTACTGACTGTGGGATCAGTTTCTGGGTTCAAATCCCATGTCTGACACTTACTTGAGCAAGTGTTTTGACCTCTCAGTCCCTAAGTTTCATCATCCAGAAGATGAAGGGTTTCAGACTCAATATTTTCTGAGCTCTTTTCCAACATTCAATCTGTGTTTCTAAGCTATAACTGGATAATGACATACAAACTCAACTCTGTTCCAGCACAAAAAATATACCAAATTTCTTGACACTAGCATGGGAGGAATCACTGAGATCACTCTGCTACATCCACTTTACTCTGAAAGTTCCAGGTTGTGGAGTGCACTATTAAGTAAGCATTGTACTTGACTAGACTAGCGACACTTTGGTGTGATGAAAAGCACACTAGACTTGGAGTTAGATAATTTAGGTTTGAATCTAAGGATTCTTATTTCATATGTTTATAAGATTATGCCAATTATTTGACTTCTCTATTTCCTGATCTATAAAATAAGGTAATAATTTCTGTCATAGATGAAGTTTTGTGAGGGTCAAATGTGATGCATCATCAATTTGAGTATTCTCATCAGTGATCAGAAACTACTTATGACTTCCCAAAATGTGGGATTCTTATCTACCTCATCCCAAATGTTTACTACAGGGCAGCAGTTCAACATGCTGATGACCTTCAGCATGTAGGTTATCTATCTATTTGTTATCCCTCATTCTTACTCCATAATTAGACTATGTTTTTTTCCCTATCCATGTATTTCTTATTTTTATGCCACTTATCTTTATTTAGTTCTCATTTGTAATATATATCAGCCAAGTTACATTTACTATGAAATTTTCCATTGCTCTGAGTGATCTTCATCTTCATTTCTTTGGAAATTGTAGTCTGGCTGACATTTCTTTCAACATTGTAGTTTTCTCTGACTGTAGTTTTACTTCTATTGATGCCTAACTTATTATTCAGTTACAGTGTCTGAGAGAGATAGAGAAAAAGGCAGATAGAGATATTGATGAGTTGTCTGAGTATGTATCTTATTCTTGATAGTAAGCATTTTTCAGCACCTTTGTTTTTCTTGTGTGAATAGTGAGGCCAATATCTTTGAATGCTTATAGTTCTCATTTGGCAGGTTCCATGATGTTAATTGATTAGAGCAAAGTCACTTACAATTAGGAGCATCTGGAGCACCTCACTATCCTTGGAGAATTCCATTTTAAATTTATATTCTGTATCTGGACATTTTTCATAGCAGTAGCAAACACCTTTGAGAAGCTTGCATAACCTTGTTATGTGTGATCTCCTTGATGGCTCTATCAAGCAAGTGAGATACTCTCTAAAAAATAGATTTTTAATAGTTGACAAAAGTACAGTGGAATCTTGTATATTCTATGTGTTTCATGCATTTTTGGATATGAAGTGGGTTTGGCTATAAAATAGCACTTGTAAATGTGTGCCCCTTCCCCTCTTGTATATTTGTAAGTGGTCCTGAGATATTGGTTGCTGCTATGACAAAGGGCAAAGGCCATCAGTTCCACTAGCCCAATTTTACATTATTTCTCCAATTATGATTTGCATGGCAAGCAGGGGACATTATGAAGGTTGAAAGAATCTGTTAACCACAACTCTACCCAGTATCTATGATTTTTTTTTTTGCAGAGAGAAAGGCTATGGATCATTTGAAGGGGGTTATAATAGAAATTAAAAGGAATGGGGGGTCATAATTGAATGTCCATTTCTGACTGAGGAACCCTGAGTGGGTATGGGAGAAAATAAATTTTAAAACTAGACTGAAAAATGCCGAAAGGCTTTTCTTCCTCGCTGGCTATAGAGAACTGACCTTACAAGAGAAGTGAAGAGAATCCCTAGGGCTTTCAAACTATAAAGTTGGAAAACTCCTCTTCTTTCATGGGCTTAGTCTTCCTCTAAGGAAGAAGCTGCCTGACACTAAAAACCAGAAATCTAGTGACAGCATAAAGTACCAATAATTCACCCTATAGTACCTCTTGTTGACATAAAATCAACTAAGTAATCAGAAGTCCAGGTAGAGCTAGTGGAGCTAGTGACCTTTACCTTATATTCTACTAGCAACCAGAATGGTCATATTCTCTATATTTTCATCAAAGATGTTCTCAATAAATACATATGCATATATGCCCATATGCATATATATTAGGAAAATGGGTCCAAATATGTTAATTCACTGGAATTTCCATCAAAGAAATAGATGTAAATTAGCCACTCATTTAATTTGTAACCTTATAGAAGTTAAGTGACTGGCCCAAGGTCTCATATCTAGTATATACATATATATATAAACTCATATATCCAATATATACACATAGATAAAAAGTATGTATGTGTATGTATAGAGAGTTCAAAATATATATATAGAGAGAGATATAAATAGATAATTGGAAAATAGAGATAGAGAGAGAGATATTAGAGGCAGATTGTTACCAGGTCTTCCTAATGCTATGACCTGCTCTCTATCCACTGTATAACACTGCCTCTTATGTAAATATAATTCTCAAAAAATTTTCATATGTATGAGAAGATAGGCATGGTTTGGTGGTAGTTTATCCAATTGTTTTTTTTTATCTAAGGTTTTCACACATTTTTATATAGTTTCTTTCAGACACCTCGAAAACCATTTGTGTTACCTTCAGTATAAAATTCCTGTATGCATGGTTAAAACCAGTGATGGCAAACCAATGAAATGGGTACCAAAGATGACATGCAGAGCTCTCTCTGTGGGCACACATGCTGACTTCCCTGCTCCCATCCCACCCACCCCCAGAGTTCATTACTAGAAGGGCAGAGGGACTCAGGTGGAGCTGCTTCTCTCCCCCTCTCCACCATGCCTGATGATATTTCTTCACATCACCCACCCCTCTGCCCAGCAGCCAATGGGAAAACACAGGGGATAAGTTGGGCAACTCATAGGTATTAGAAGTGGAGGGGAACAGGGCACTTGAGCCACTCCCCTTCCCCTCTCTACATTTGCTGAGGACATTCCTCACTTCCCACCCCACACACACACACACTCCATCCAGCAGCCCAATGGGAGCACTTCCTCCCTCCCCCGTGTGGGGTAAGGGTAGGGGCAGCACTCCATCTATAAAAGGTTTGCCATTACTGGTCTAAACTGTTTTTTGTAGTACTATTTCCATTTCTCATGTAGTCAATAGGGGGATGCAAGAATAGAATCTACATGTAAAGATTTCATTTTATTGATTGTGAAGAATCTATGAAAGAATTTGTAGAAAAAACTTTCACAGATATTTTCCATTTTTCATGTGTTTGTCTTCTAGTTTTCTTCTCAAAAGCCTTCTAGATGTGTTGCCTTGTTTGGATCTCTCTCTTAGCTATCCTAAAGTTTGTTTTTTTCTTATGACTTCTTTTTATTGTTTTCACAGGCAATAATGCCAATGATATTATATTGTCCTTTTATATAAGGTTTTACAAATAACATCATTTATTAAACTAGTGTTACCTTTACCTATCATATTGCTCTGTTTAACAAGAAGATCCAGCATATTTGCTGGCTGAAACAGTTTTTAGGTCTCATTACTCTCGTTCTGATATTTGTTTTAAACTGGCTAAATTTCTTTAGCAGAAGTTTATAATTTATGATAATGAATGTTCTTTCATCTGTGTCCCCTTTGGGGAAGAGGTCAAGAGTCTATTTAAATGATCAGGTTGAAGTTATAATTGCATATTATATCTTTTTTCCTCATTTTTATCCTCATTTTTGTGTTACTTTTGTATCTTAACTGTCTCTGTAGATTTACTAAATGTGGGAAACTGATTTAGACATGTATATAAAAATATATTCAATTTTGTTTTAATTATATCACTTAGTGCTCATCATGTCCAGCATCACTTGATTTTTCTTTCCTGGAATTATTCATATTCTATAAACATGAAATTTCTCTGTGCTTTACAAGCCTTTAATTTCTCTGAATTCTAACTCCTGAATTTTATTCTCCAATATCTTTCTCACTATCTTCCCCTTTAAACTGAAGCTACTAAATATTAAAGTATAGGCTGATTCAATTTGAAGGATCTTAATGAGTCCTTTTGTTGAATTGTATTGCCTTTTTATCCTTTGCAAAAGATGCTAGCTCACAAACTCTATTCATTTTTATTTTGCTCTTTTTACAATTACATATCATAAATACTAAAATGAGATGAGTTATTGTCCCATGAAATAGTTCTTGTTGCATTTGGACACATAAAACTGACTCAACCAACCCCTTTTCTTTCTAGTAAGAATTTTTGAGTTGGATCAATTCACAATTGCAACAATAATTTATTATTGTCCCCATTTTTCTACACTCCGTCTAACATTTGTCATTTTGTTCTTTTGTCATTTTGGCCAATCTGATGGGTGTGAGATGATATCAGAATTGTTTTGTTTTGCATTTCTCTAATCATTAGTGATTTAGAGTATTTTTTCATATACCCATACATGGCTTTGATTTCCTTAATTGAAAATTCTCTTTTCATATCTCTTGCCCATTTTTCAATTGGGGGGAAGAATTTGGGAGTTTTTTGTAACTATATTATTAATCTTTATATCACATTATTAAACATCAAAAACTTTACAGACATTTTAATTCCTTCTCTCCAAAATGGAAATATCCCTTGACAAAGAAGAATAGTAAGAATAAACCATGCAAATCATTCAAGATCACAGCTGTACTTAACAATGCATGCATTATTCCATCTTTGTAGACCTCTTGATTGTGAGTCCATTTCCTCACTTTGCATGGAGAGGTAAAATCTCAGAATTCTTTTTTACTTGAATTATTCTTAATATTTCTTGATGTTTTTATATGATCATTTACAGTTTGCAACTTTTCCTTTGAAAATGATTCATATCCACTGACCATTTATTTTTGGTCCACTGTGTTATATATTTGTGTCAATTGTCTATATAGTCTATCTGTTGGATTTTTATCAGTGAAATTAGATAGAACTAGTTTTTTCCACTCAACAAAAATTGATTCTTACTACCTTCTACCCCACCCTTATTTCATCACTATAATAGTCACTTCATAAGGGGAGGAAATAGAGTCTGTCACCATTCTCTGATTCTGTCTTTTTCTCTGCCTCTCTATCTGTCTCTCTGTTTCTGTCTCAGTCTCTCTCTGCCTGTCTGTCTGTCTGTCTCTCTCTCTCTCTCTCTCTCTCATTGTTGTCATTGTCTGACATGGCCAGAAAATTATAACTAATTGTGATAACCCTCTCCATGATTAGCTAGGCTTTCTCAGACTATATGCACAAACCGTTGCCAAGGCTATATTGGAAGCCTTTTCCAGCAGGAACTGCTGAAGCTTACAATCCCCTGGCACAATCATGACAAGCTCAGGGTCACCTCCATATGTCAATGAGGTAGGGGAGCATGACATTGTAAAAGAACAGCTTTATATAGATGTAAATTGTTACTGTTCTTTTTATTATTGCAATACATGCACTTGGTCCCTTGTGGCAGCTTTGTACACCCTTTTTAACTTAACAATGATGTTTAAGTGAATCTCCTCATAAATGGAGTTTATGGTGAATTAATTTAAACCATCAAGAATATAATGTTGTCTTTCTCCAGTGAAATCATGCATAGCTCTCCACATATAGTAGATATTCACTTGTAATTTGTCTCCAAGGAGCAAAAATTCCTAAAAACAGTATTGGTTTAATGGCAGATAGTGATTAAAATGGAAATTACATAGAGCTTTTTTGCTGCATTATGGACACATGACAATTCTTGCCAGTTGAGAATGATGGTGGGTATTATTTGCTGTGGGAACCTTGATCTACTAGTGCTTAATCATGTGTGTTTTGTTTAGTGGTTTAAGTTAGATGGGACTGAGATATCCCAGACCTTTCTTTTCATCACCCAACTCCATAGGAATCATGATATATTGACCTCAGAGGCTGATTTTGCTTTATCTAGAAAAAAAAGAGCATTGAAAAATGTTTTGTTTTTAATAAATGTTGACATCGTGCATTCTTTAAATATAGTCTTGATAATTAGGGACCTTACAACTGTGCCATATAGGCATCCCTTGAAGGAGTTGGGAAGGTTAAGCCTGAGCAAGAAGAGATTTGATTTAAGCTAGGCAAGTGATCTGTGTTCAAGTAATTGAAGAGTGATCAAGTGGGAGAAGGATTAGACTTATTTGTCCCAATGGGCAAAAACATGAACAATGAATAGAAAATGGAAAGAAACAATTTTTTGCTGGTCCTCAGAGAAAAAAAATCTAAGAAGAATGGAAGTAAAATAGGGTGCCTTGGGAAGTGGTAGATTTTTACTCCACAGAAATCCCCAAGCAAAATCTGAGAGACGTATGTTATATAACACAACCTTCCTTTTAGGAATGGATTAGATTAGATGGCTACTATAGTCCCTTTCAACTTGAAAATTATAGGATTATCCTTGGGGTTTTAAACCCTATCTATCCATTATTGAAGCAATGAATGGTGAAAAATGTTAAGTGAATTTATATTATACTAAACGCACAGCAAGCTGAATTGTATATCCATTATATAAAAATATACATCAAAGTATTTTACACTGAAAACTGGATAAGATTTAGAACAAAAGGCAAGATTCAAGACTTCACCCTGCAACTAAATATGTGTGTGACCCTGGGAGCAGAGAATTAGAAAGAACCAAATCTAGGGTCAGGGGATCTGGGTTTGATTCCTAGTTCTCTTGCTTATTATCTGCTCAGCTTTTGACAAGTTACTCTCTGAATTTCAGTTTCCACATATGTAAGATCAAGACAAACAGATTAGATGCACTGGGATCTCTTCCAACTCTAAATCTGTGATCCCATGAGAATTGTGAGGAACTGTGCACATTGATATTGATGGTTCATGAGAATTTGTGTGGCTAAAAATTATTATAAAGATTCTGATCATAAAGAGACTTGAATATCTTGACTTAAGACTACAAAATGGATGTCTGTTTGGTTTTATTTCAGTTTAAGTCTTTCTGCAAAAATCTGTGAAAAGACAGTGCTGAAGAGGGTTTTGAAAGAGCTGTGGAAGCTCGTCCTCAACAAAATAGAAAAGCAGATTGTTCTTCCTCCTTTGACAGATCAAACAGTAAGGAATTTAGTTTTGGTGTATACATATTTCAAACATTGATTTAACTGTTTAGCTTAATTAAATATTTATGAATTTGAAAAAACTTTCATGGGCCAGCCTCCTGAAAGGCCATGAGGCCAACCTCACTGATCTAGGGATTTTTTTTTCCCTAACACTGATAGTTCAAATGGCCTTTTCTCTTTGGGAACCTAATTGTTGTCTAATAGCAGAGAAACACTGTGCTTATTCTCCTGTAAAGTATATCCCTTTAATAAGAATGTTGTTCAATGATTCAGTACCATTAGATACCTTCACAAACTAAGTAAATGCTATCAGATTAAATTTGTATGAAGTTTTGTTCCACAAACATTTTTCTCCATGTGACCTTAGGCAAGTTATTTTGCCTCTCCATATTGATTTCCTTTCTATAACATGAAAGTTATAATCATACATATATTACCCAACTCCTGGAATATTTGTGAGACTCAAATAGATGCCACATAAATTTCTTTGCAAACCTCAGAGTGCTATTCAAATGTTGGCTATTAAGTACCGACATGGACACAAATTTGATTTTAAAAAGTTGGGCCACCAGCCTCTTGCTGGTTGAAACTCCAAAAAATGAGACTGCCTTTGAGATATATGTTCTTTCTTTTCCTTTCTGTGCTCATGTCTTTTTCTGAATGATTATATTTTCCTGAAACATCTTCACAATTGGTTAAATATTTTACACCAGACTGGTAAGTTTGAGGAATATGATTCTTTCACTTTAAAGCTACCTCAAAAGGCAAGGATAGGGCAGTTGCTTATTGCTAGCAAAGATGCCCAAGGGTCAGGGGTGGAGCTAAAGTCACTCCTGACAGGTATCACAGATCCCAAGCACTGGACTGAGCAAATGAGTACAAAATCAATTCACAAATACCTCGAACCCAAACTTTCTCAATATGGGAAAGCAAAACAGGAAATTCTACAAACTCTTTTTGTAGAATATAGTCTGCATACTTTGTATCCTGTAGATCTCTGTTTAATAAAGGTCCAACAGTGCCTAGCATTTAAATTATTAGTATAATAATAAAAGGAAAAAGCTAACATTTATATATCATTTTACTATTTGCCAAATGTCCTCCAAACATTATTATATTTATTTCTCACAACTTTGTGAGATTCTTAATGTAAGTATTATTGCCCTCATTTTATAGTTGAGGAATCTGAGGTTTGGAGAGAGTGTTTGCCTGTGGTTATGTTGCTGACAAATATTACAATTACAATTTGAGTCCCAGTCTTGGCTAATCCCCAGGCCCAGCACCTCACACTATTGGAAAATGTTTTCCAAAGTATAAACAAATGTGAAAAATGCTTCAGTTTTCCTTTTAATTAGGTAATGATGACTTTTATGAGATGGTTTTTGGTTACAATTATTGATAAGCAATTCTGAGTAGTCTTTGCTTCTGGTCCGTGAATTTTAAAGCATTGTATAGTGACTTTATCTATCAGTGTACAGGAGCTAATTTTTTAATTTTTCATTGTGAGAATTTATGCCTCAAAAATCTGGAAATGGATATAAATCAATGCTTGATTTACTGTTTTGTTGATTGACTAGGCCAGAGATAAGAAAAATACAACCAAATGTTCACATCTTGCTCATAGAAGCATTTTTTAAATAAGAACTAAGAAATTTTTTTTAATTTTTAAAGAAAATAAAATGTAAAAATCATTCTTAGTTAAGTAATCTGTGAGCACAATTTGAGTTGTAGGTAATTTGCTGAAGCTCTGGTCACTTGAGTAAGTGATGGAGAAAATGTTCATGTAAATTAAACCTAAAAACAGCCTCATGCAGATACTTCTTTTGTTAAACATTTACCAATGTACTCATACCTTTATCTCCTGTTAGAACCTGAGAAAAATCTCTCCTCCAGTAAATAATTGGCCTTTATTTCTCATCTATGGCTTTATTTGAACAGAATCAAGATCTAAATTCAGATCTTTTCCAATCAGTAGTCTTTCCATTCTAACATGCTGTCATACAGTTAATATCTTAATACCTCATACTTATATAAACTGTAAACTTTAGAAACCTGTAAACTTTTTTAACAATTAAAATGAAGCCCGAGTGTTCCTCTCACTCCCACAATAAGCCACATTTTTACTGTTACAAAAGACAGTTTCTTAATATTTCTCCTTTTTTTTTTTCAGGGACCACAAATGATTTTTAGTGCAGCTAAAGATCTTGGACAACTATCTAAACTGAAGGTAATGACATTAAATGAACACCTGACTACCCCTTCAACAACTATCACTTAGAAAGAGAAATTATTAAGCACCTATTTATGCAATACCTTGTACTAGCTACCAGAGTAAGAAGATGTAGTGACACAAATTTTAGATAAGACCTGAAATCTTCCCTCCAAGACATCATGGTCTAGGAGGGAGAGAAGATGGTATCACAGGAAAATATAGAACATGATGTTATATAATATTACATAATAATTATGTATTATAAAATTGTATTTGTGAATTATAACTCAAAGTTTTTTATGAAGTCAGAAGATGAAGTATTCACCAACTATGGAAATTAGGGATGGTTTTTTGGTGAAGACAGCATTAAAATTAAGCTTTTAAGATTGAGCAGGAATTTGACAGAGAAGCTAAGATGGGAAAACACTGATGGCATAGAGACATTTCAGAGGGCATAGTAAATAA
The DNA here is from genome assembly GCF_027887165.1 of Monodelphis domestica. NCBI lineage: Eukaryota > Metazoa > Chordata > Mammalia > Didelphimorphia > Didelphidae > Monodelphis > Monodelphis domestica. The sequence continues at coordinate 190,965,410 of NC_077227.1, forward strand.
AAGGATAACCTGTGATAAGACTAAGAATTCCATACCCTAGATTACAGAGGACTTTTAATGTCAGAATTTGAACTTTACTTCAAAAGGAGTCACTAAAATTCCTGCCCAAAGGAACTACATACATAAAAATGAGAATTTCTCATTTGTATGAACTGATGAAAAAATAAGCAGAAGGAAGATATATACAATGACAGAGCATCCAAAGACAGTGGATAGAGTTATAGGATCTGAGGTCAAGAAGACTCATTTTCCTGAGTTCAAATCTAGCTCAGATTCTTATTAGCTGTGTGACCAAGAGTAAGTCACCTAAACCTGTTTCCCTCAGTTTCATCAGGTATAAAAATGAGCTCGAGAAGGAAATGACAAACTCCAATATTCTTGCAAAGAAAACACCAAATGGGATCATGAAGAGTCAGATACAACTAAAAAAGAGTGAACAATATACAATAAATACAACAATGTTAATTAAAAGAAGATTAAAAAGGAAGAGAAAAAAAGAAAAAAAACTCTGAGAAAAATAAATGGCCCCATGGAACAGAAAATGAAACACACCTTCCTGGTGACAAAGACAGGAAACCACTCAGGTTGAATAATGTGTATGTTAATAGATGAGTCATTGTGTCTGGTGCTTTTGCCAAATTGTTTTCCTTTAATTCAACCTGAAGAGGTGGGGGGAGGTTTTCCCACCTTGAGAAATATTATGATATACATTGTTGTTATTGTTTTAAAGACAATATTAGTATTTTCTTTAAATTTTAATTTTCTCTCATTTTCAATTTGTCTTTAAATATTTAAAGACAATGGTAGTATTCAGTATGGGTTGGAGGGGAAAGAGGATAAAGCAAGAGTGGAAAGTAGATAGTGGGATTAGCCTTAATGAGTAGTAAGGTTATTCCTCCGATATGACAGCCCAGAAAGAAGAAAAAGAGGGTGCTGGTGGAGGTGAGAAGGCTTGAGAAATAGACAGAGCTGAGGAAATTTATAGCAGTTGTCCTTGGTCATCTCAGGCAAGTTGGGAGCTAGGTCTTCTGCTATAGGTGTGTAAGAGGTTGGAGACATGGTAGTAGAAAGAAAAAGTATAAAATAATTACAATGTAGGTCAGAGGAAAGAGATATAGAGTAGGATTACAAAGCAGCAACAAGGCTAAAATTGAAGTTATTCATCATGAATTGTTGGAAATAGAAGGATTTCAGGATTTTTTTTCAGATAATCCTCACTCAGCAATTTTGGAGCAGAAACAATAAAATGAGACCTCTCTTGTTATACAGGAATAAGGACCCACAGATTAGGAATAGCAAAGACAATGACATGAATTATTCTATAGTCTCTATTGTAGTTAGAGGAACACTAAATTGGCAGAAGTGACAAAACATGAAAAGGAGGCAAATGAAACCTGATTGGGAAAGCTGAACTGTAAAATAGGGATGGATAACAGGATCAAAGGTCAAGTTTAGGACAAAGAATAGGTTAAATATGAGAGCGTTTGTGGCTGGAAAGTGGCATTTCAGTTGTAAATTATAAGTAATTATGAGAAATGTGGTCATATGATAAGACCATGTGTGGCTAGTTGTAAAGTCAAGAAGGTTTTTGGAATTGAGAAAAATGAGAAATTGAGCAAAATTGAGAAAAATGACTATTATATGGTCAGCTTGCCAAGGGGCTTGTTAATGGGAATATTGAAGCTCCCAAAGATTGTACCAAGGAATGAACTGAAGGGAAACAGTATGAGTCACATACTAAAGTTGTTTTTTTAAAGAATAATTTAAAAGATTTTCTTAGTCTTTAGTAAACTGATGCTAAGTGAGACAAGTTTTTGGTGATTTTTATGTTGCAGGCACTGTTCTAGATGCTGTAAATATAAAGACAATAATTAAATAGTTGTTGCCCTCAAGGAGAGGATATGAAATAAATATAAATATATGAAATGTTTACAAAATAAATACTGAATAGAAGCATGATAATGGAGTAGGGAGATAAGTAAGCAGAAGGAAAAGAATAATGCAATAACCCAAAGAATATCAAGGAACACAGAAATACATAAGAGGATTAATGATGAAGCATGCCTCCCTCCTACCTAGAGATGATGGACTAGAATATAAGACATGACCAATGATTGATTCATTTTGCACTACTATATTTCTTCATTAAAGAAGTTGACTATGAGAAAAATGAACTAACTGCTGCAGTTAAAGTAAACCCCTTTTTTTCAACTGTGTTAATAGATATCACAAGAAGACAAGGAACGTTTCTCTATATGGCTATTACTGCTTCAGGACTTGATCCTGGTCACCAATTAGGTGTTAGACATCATATTTTGCAATCAGTCAAGATAGATATTTTAAATTGTTTGGCATTCTCTCTCTCTCTCTCTCTCAGGAATATGTAACTGCTACTACCAAACTGATATTTGTAATTTTAACCACTGTTTCCTCTCAAGTATTTCTCCATTGACTCCCCTGTATTTCTGATCCTCAGCTTTAGAACTTTTGGGATCTGATCCTTTTGTTTTGACATTAATCACTTGGAAGAACTGTCATTGTCAAAGTCATAGAGTTATAGAATGTTAGAAATGGAAGAAGCTAGATCATCTAACCCAACCCCTTCATTTTCAGATTAAAAAAAACTAGAGCTCAGAAAGGTCAGTTACTACCGTAAAGTCATACAGACAGGTAAAAGCGAAAGTAGAACAAAAAAGTAGTGTTGTGATTGAAAGGCCATACAAATTTGAATTTCAAATCCATTTATCACTTGTGTAAACTTGGACAAGTCTCTTAACCACTATAAGTCTAATTTTCCTCATTTCTGAAATCAGGGGATTGTATTAGATGATCTCTGGGGTCCCTCCCAAAATTAAATCCTGTGAGTATTAAAATAAGCTGCACACGCACAACAAAAATCCTTTTATAAGTACTGGGTATGCTCAGTTCTCAAATCTAATTTTAATTCATCTTTAACAGATGAATGAAGAATCTTTGATCTGTTAAATTGGGGTACCTCCCAAGGAGGTGGGCATGCATCCTGACTTCTTGCTGAGGAACATGCATCCTGCTAGGATGACACAGGGGACTCCTGATTAGTCTCCAGTAACAAGAGTATATCCTCTGATTTATTAGCCAATCATCTTCAGCTCATGCCTAGTCACTAGGAACCGATCAGAAATTCACTATCATTCTAGCAATGTATATGTCCCTAAATTAAGAGCTAGAGTATATGTATTACTCTGTGGAACACTGCACAGGTCAGCAAATCAGGAATTCCCCTGATCAACTCACCTACACACCATGATAAGGACACCCAACATTATTTTTAGCTTTTTTTTTTTTTAATGGCCGCTACACATTGTACTGATGTTCTTAGGAAATAAACTACAGTAATGATCCAGGAGCCCTTTTCTAGTCCATAAACAATAGAGTCCTTCATTTTATACACACACATACACGTATATGTATATATTTAGTGTGTTAAACTAGCTATCTCTAAATGCATTATATTGTACTTAGTTGTCTTTGTTCAAATTAATTTGATCCATTCACTCAGACTCTTACTTTCTGGTAATGCCTCCTCCTTTAGGCTGTATACTCCTTGAAAGAAGGGGATGTTTTTAAAGTTTCTTTGTATCCCTGTTGTTTAACACAGTATCTGGCACATAAATGCTTGTTGGCTTGACATATACAATCATTTATTTCTACTCATTTGTCTCTTTACTGCCCAGAAGAGTTTAGCATCACCCACAAACTAAGATGATTTGATGTAAAATCTGTCTCATGTAATTCATGAAGATTGCAGATATGATCAGTCCTAACACCAATCCCTGAGGGATCTTATTCATTATTCTTCATCCTTCCCAGTCAGAGAACTAATTTAAAAACAGAAGGGCTTCTACTATCTTTTTAAATAAAGCAGGCTTCCCTATTTAGGCCAACCTCATCTAGACAGCCTTTACTAGTTTCTGAAAAGGTTCCATCATGTCTATACTCTTTGGCAGCAGTAACTTATTTGGGATCACCAAAAGGGATCTAAAGAAGAATTCAAATGTAAGACCCATTTGCTAAGCACTATATGAGGCTTTGAGAATAATACAGATATGAAGAGGGAGGAATTCCTGCCCTTGAGTAGTTCTCCAAGATTTGGGTAGGAGTTCCAAGTCATAGGGATCCTAATTTTTTCAGTATAATTTAAAATTTTTTAGTAATGGTATTACCTGTCATGGCAATTTCTAGGGGAGTCTTATTTATGCTAAACAAATACAAATCAACCATACTGTCTTCCAGCATGCATGGAAATTTTCCTTTTCCTTTAGTATATCTTATTATTGTAAGCCAAATCCCTCAGTTATATCTTTGACAGATGCCAAAAATATCAGTTATGTAAAAACATGATATGATGTTGATATCGTCATATCTAATTGGACTGAAGGAATGGAAGTCATAAATATCTGGGGAAATTCACTGTATATATTTGGAACCAAACCTCTCAAGCACGATGAGAACTGTGGGTTGGACTAGGATCATAAGATTTAAAGCTGAAGTAGATTTTAGGATTTTACTCTAACTTGATCATTAACTAAAGAAATTCAGTTTCTAAGCAGAGAAGTGACTTTTTCTTAGGTCACAAAGCTAATAAATAGTAGATGTAGAATTTGAACTCAGATGCATTAAGTCTGTCTTGTGCTTTTGCTTAACAAATTTCTGAGACTACTAGAAACACTAGTTTGTTTTATGTTTTTAAAATAGTTTTAGATCATATCTTATATCAAATAAAAATCTGCAGTAACTACACTCACTATTATTGAAAATATTGTATTTTTAAGAATTTTACCACAAGATGAATTTGCTCCCAAGTACAATTTCCAATTACCAATGCATATAGCTATGATTTACTCCAGGCTCCCATTTCTTTGGGGGAGAAAATTTTATGAAATGCCTATCATAGGTCATTTATTTTAAATTGTCAGAACTACTTTCTCACCTTTAGAGCTGCTCAATCCCAAGAACATTTATTAACCTTCTACTACATAATAAGAACTATGCTAAACACTGTGAAGACACAAGAACTGAATAAGCCATATAGCCTGTTTCACAATGCTGATGACCTTCCTTTTTATAGAATCCCTTTCTTCTTTTCAAGTTGACACTTTAGCACCTTTTTCTATGACCTCTTCTGAACCCTATAAGTGCTACCCTACCAAAGTACCTTGTATTTTTTTCTGCATTTATTTAAATATGTACATGTTTCCCAGAGCAGAATGTGAACTCTGAGAACAGCTATTGTTTTTGTTGTTGACTTATTTCAGTTGTGTCCAACTCTTTGTGACCTCATTTGAGGTTTTCTTGGCAAAGATTCTGGAGTGGTTTTCCATTTCCTTTCCCAGCTCATTTTGCAGATGGAGAAACAGAGGCAAGCAGTGCCAAGAGACTTGCATAAAGTCACACAGCTAGTAAGTGTCTGAGGTCAAATTTGAACTTAGATCTTCCTGACTTCAAGCCTAGCACTGCATCATCTAGCTGCCTCTTTTTTTAGCCTTATTTTGTGCCATGATTATCTCTCAGTACTTTCCTTCAAGTACCATAAAGTCCTCTCTTAATACAGTGGTAAATAGTTAAACAAAGCTTGCCAAAAGGCATGATGTCCATAGCCTATGCCTCATTGCACAGCTGGAGTCTATCTCTCTCCAAGGAGAGGATGTAAGTATGCTTCATTATCTTTCCCCTAGAACCAAGTTTGGTCATTGCACTTAATCTGAATGCTCTTGCTTTTAGTATTGTTTTTGTTCACATTAAGATAGTCTTTGTGTATAATATCCTCTAAAGCAAGTCTCTCAAGAAATACTGCTTTATCGCTTTTGCAGATGAGTTTAGTTACTAGGAGCCTGGAGGTATGGAGGGCAGCAGTAACAAGCCTCTTGGGTCAGGTTTTTATTAGACCAATAACTCACTTCTAAGCCTTTTCTTCAGAGGCTCCTTTTTTGACTGTGCCATGTACAAACTCAATATTTTTTAGCAAGTCTTGTGCTTGTTGACAACACCAAAGTAAATTATTGATTAGTAGTTGTGCGAAACACATGAATAATACAATGCAAAATCAGTTAAGTTTGATGGAGGAAAGGGGATCAACTCAAAAACTGCTTGGATTAAAGGACAGAGATAGGCACTGGCCCTATGAATTCTTTGGTGTAAAGAACTCCTGAATGAGAAAACTCCTATTAAAAGAGCAGATCAATGAATTCTCTGTCACTTATAATCAGAGAGAATTGTTTAGAGCAGTGAAAAATGAAAATATTTGCCCAAGTTAACTTAACCAAAGTAGGTTAGAAGCAAGATTTGAACACAGGTCGTCCTACTTCCAAAGCGAACTCTCTGTCCTCTTTATCTTAATACAGAAAGTTTGACTCACTCTTGAAGCTTGGGTTAATCTAACCTAAAGTACTTTTTTCCTTATTATTCTACAATACATCCCCCAAACTCTTTAATATGTCTTAAATGTATAATTTGCTTGTCTTTTTAAGAAAATTAATCAGAACTTATCTCTTCTTTGGTTTTGGAATCATTGAGTTAAAGAATATTGAAAACATTTTATAGCATTAATCTTAAATAGTTTTTCTAAAGCATGAATTACTATCTTCTTATTTATGTGGTACAAAGTGATACAACTTAAACCCAAATAATACTTCTCTTCATTATGAGATCTGCTGAAATAGATAGACAGCTTTACTTTTTACTTTTTAAAATCTCCATGTTGTAGCTCTAGCATTCTACTAACCTTGGGAAATTTTCATTAAAGTTAACTGTAATGAGGGATCTAGAGAAGAGAATAGAGGAATGTTGTTTACAAAGCAAACTTTTTAGCTATGGTAACATTTGTAAATTAACCTCCAGATGCATTATTTGTAAAATAATGATCTTAATCTTTCTAAATTTCAATTTGCTCACTTACAAAAATCAGAATTTAGACTAAATAATCTCTATGCCCCTCTTAACTTTAAATCCAGTGAAATTACAACTCAATATTTTGACTCCAAAATTAAGCAGGAGAATTTTAAAGATTAATGTTTCATTTTTTTATTTCTCCTCAGAAATAAAATGACAAATGAAAACAAAACAATATGTTTAAAAGCATTGCTTTGTAAAGTTAAATCTGTGCCTTAATTTTTTTTCTTTTCTTAAAGAAAAAATCAACTTTTAATGCAAATTGTATCTGTTAAATAACTATTTCTGCAAACATTTGTCCACATAAAGAAGGTAAAATAATTATCTTTTATATTTTTTTACAGACGCAACATAGCAAAATAGATCAAGTATTTAAACTTATAGGCAGAAAGACCTGTGTTCAGATTCCATACCTTTTCCTTTGTTGTTGTCCAGTCTTTTCAGTCATGTCTGATTCTTCAAGATCACATTTTCAGGTTTTTAGCAAAGTACTTAAGTGGTTTGCTGCTTCCTTCTCCAGCCCTTTTTACAAATAAGTAATCCAAAGTAAAGTTAAGTGACTTGCTCAAGGTCACACAGCTAGCAAATATTCAAGGCTGGATTTGAATTCATGGAGACAACTCTTTCTGATTCCAAGCCCAGTATTCTATTCACTGTGTCACCTCATAGCTATATAAACAAAGGTAAATCACTCTCTGAACCTGAGGCAACAAGGTCTAACTCTCTAAGTCATAGAAGGGTTTGGATTTTCCTTATTGGAGTCTTCATGATAATGAAAACAGGTGTCCTTGATAATATTTGCAGTTTTCAAAATGCGTGTATACCTTTGTTCCTCACAGCCATCTAGTGAACTAGATAAGTCCATTTTATAGGCAAAGAAACTAAGGGCCTAGGACTGTGCTGGTGAAAGTGTGGCATGCTGGCAGGTGTGCCCCAACGTGTCTGAGGAGGCTGCTTTAAACCCCTTCTCTGCCACAGTTGAGGACAATTTTCACAAGCCCTGCCCCACTACCTTGCAGCCCAGTGCAAGCACTTCCTTCTCTTTCTAGGGTAATGCGGGGGGGCTAACAGGAAGCTTTAAGGTACACTTTGGGCACATACTCTCTAAAAGTTTTGCCAATTCTGACCAATATCAGGATTCAGCTTTCCTCAAAAAAAATGCTAAATTAGTTATAAGAATTTACTAAATACAAGCATGCATGATAGTGCTTTTATCAAGAAACTTCCTTTTAAATAGATGATTTAGCTTGTAAATAACATAGAAGACATACACAGAATAGATGGAAGAGAATCTAAGAGAAGCTTCTAGCAGGGAAAGAGACCAGGAAAGTCCTCCTGCAGAAAGTGGGCTTTGAACTGAGCTGTTAAGGAAGCCAAGGAAACCAAAAAGTGGAGGTAAAAGGGCGTACATTCCAGACTAGCATTCCAGGCATGGGGAATGGCTAGTAACAAGATAATAGAGGCAGTAAGTAGATTGGCACATGGTAGGAACTGCAAACAGATTGGTGTAGCTGGTTAGCAGGTTATATAAAGGAGAGTGAAGTATGGGGGGAAAAAACTATTTGAAAGGCAAGAAGGGACCAGATTATGAAAGCTTTAAATGCTAAAATGAGATTCTGGCCCCAAAAAGAAAAAAAAATGGAGTGGCTAGAGCCAATTGAGCAAGGGGGTAACCCAGTCAGGTCTACACTTTAGAAACATTACCTTAGCAGATGGCTGGCATGAAGGTGTGAGAGACTTGGGGGGGGGGAGCAGTTAAAAGGTTATTGCAATAGGTCAGATGAGAGTCGATGACAGCCCGAACCAGGGTTGTGGCTGTGTGTGTGAACAGAAGGGAAAATATTTGCCAGATCAATGAAACTGATTATTTCATTGCAAAATATTAACCTGTTTTTCAGGATCACATGATTCGAGAGGAAGCCAAGGGCCTGACCCTAAGACAGTGTGCTGTCATGGAAGTAGTCCTAGCCACAATCAAGGTACAGTTTTATGCTTCTCCAAATGCATATTATATCTATGGGAGCTCATTGGATTTACATAGCAGTATCACCTTATAAGTTATAATACTTTTCCTGTCCTACTCTTCTTTCCATGTGCCTATCATCATCCCCAGTCCTTCAACCTTCATATCACTGCATGAAATATGGGTCAAGCTTGTATGTTAAGAATCAAAATATATATGTAACACAATACTGAGAGCAATAAATGTTCTGGCTAGTTGAGTATTCTCATTAAACTTTTGTTTTCATCCTTGAATACTAGAAATCTTCCCAAAATTGTAAATCTACTCTCCTGCTTTTGTAAGTAGAATATACTGAGTTTTCAGTCATTTCACTCAGGTATATCTCTGTGGAACCCCCATTTGGAATTTTCTTGGTAAAGATACTAGAGTGGTTTGCCACTTCCTTCTTCATTTCATGTTACAGATGAAGAACTAGAGGTAAACAGGGTTAAATGATTTTTCCAGGGTCACACAACTAGTTAATGTCTGAAGCCAGATTTGAACTCATGAAGATGTCTTCCTGATTCCAAGCCCAATATTCTATCTACTGTGCCACATAGTTGCCCACAAAGGATATACACAGTAACCTGGAGACAGTCCTGCAAATGACCTACCAATCTTTATTGGTTGAAAAAAAGTTTCACATTTGAACTGCTAAGAATTAAGGCACAAAAAGTTATGTAAATATTTGAAGAACTTTCTGAGCACCTTCTTCCCTCCCTTTTCCTCCTTTCCATTGCTCCCTTTCTGGAAACAGAAGATGACAATGTCCCTCCCTGAGAGTGAAGGATTTTAAAAATTGTGTTTCACACATTCCCCTAGTCAAGATTTTGTCATCTAATGACTAGACAATTGCCAATAAACTTCTTCATAGTTACCTAAATTGATCTGCAGATAAAGAGCAAAGTCTGATGCTACACTTGAATCCTTTCCATCCAGTGTTACTTTCCTCTGGGCATATAGCTTTCAAAAGCCCTGGGCCATCAAGCCAGGATGAGCCATTAAGGTAGGGCTTGGTGAAGGAAGAAATATATTTTTTAATTAAATCTCAGTATCAACTTAGTTTCTTGTGATTTTACCTTTTATTTTCTTCTGAAAGGGAATTGAGGAAAAAATTAAAAATTTAATTTCAATTAAGTTGACATTTTAATTAAAAGTCAACATGAAGGTTTACTCACATATGTACATGTATATATTCAGAAGGCAGTCCAGACTCATAATTTCACTGTTCTAGGGAACACTGTTAAGGAAACATCCTCTACAAGAGGAGATAAGCATCTGTTCTGCACCTTAGGAAGAGAGTTATTCTCTTAGATTCTTTTATGTGGCTATTAAAGCCTATACCTTTGGACTTCTCAGTAAAATGTTTTAAATGCTTAAAATAAATGGCAAAGCATTACTAAGGAAACCAATCATATTGAAATATAGTTATCAAAAAATGTTTTAAGTTTACAGAGCCCAAGTTAAGAACTCATATCTTAGAGCAATGATAGCGAACCATTTAGAGGCTGAGTGCCCAAACTGCAACCTTCATACTGCATGTGAGCCACCTACCTTACCCCAGACAGGGGAGGGAAGAAGCGCTCCCATTGGTATGTTGGGCAAAAGGGTGAGTGATGGGAGAAATGTACCTAGGCACAGTGGAGAGAGAGAAGGGAGCAGCCCCTCTGGCATGTGTGCCATAGGTTCACCAACATGGTCTTAAAGAGTTACCTGAGACCCAAGAAGATAAGTGATTTGCCTACATCACACAGCCTGTATGTATCCAAAGCAGAACTTGAACCCCAGGTCTTCTGGACTCTAAGGTTGCCTCATTTACATTATATGTGTATGTATATGTGTCTATATGGATACATATTCTTATATGCATGTTTATATACACATATACAAGCAGACTTTGGAGAAAAGTCTTCTATTAAAAATTAAGGAGAAACTAGATTACACAGTAGATAAAGCACCAGACCTGGAGTCAGGGAGACCTAGGTTCAAATCTGGCCTCAGACATTTCCTAGCTATGTGATGCTGGGCAAGTGACTTAACCCTGATTGCCTACCACTTGCTGCTCTTCTATCTTAAAATTGATAAAAAGACCAAAGGTAAGGGTTTAACAAAGGAAGGAATGAACAAACAAATGAAGGAACGAACAAACGAATGAACGAAGGAACAAAGGAAGGAAAAAGAAAAATGGATTTTTTTCCTTGCATTTTCACAGTGCACAGTGCATTTGTCTATTGTTCCTTGGTGGCGGTATCTATTGTGCAGGATTTATGACCAGATCAGCAAAGTACTATTCCTACAGTACATTTGCCAGCTAATAGAAATATTCTCACTTTGTAGAAAGAGATATTCATATTGTATGCATTAAAATAGGAATTGAACTACATGACAGTGGGACTCAAGCAACTACCTTGTAGCTTTCATTTTGCACTTTGATTACTTAAGAGCCTGATTTGAACACTGTAAAACAAAGTTTAAGGTGACAGCTTTGTGATATGTGTTGACAATTGTGCTATACGTAGCAGGATATATTGATTCGATAGCTTGAATTACAAGTTTACCTGTATAAGTATTTAAAAGTCTTATGGGTAGTAGTGCTTTATATTTTTCTTAAGGCTAATTCTTCCCATCTTGCCCAGACTGACAGGGCAGTAGCCATTCATGGGGACCTGACCCTAACATTGATTAGCAAGTAAGCTTTGACCTTCTTTGTTTATGGCCCTGGGTAAGTCATTTGCCTGGAAGACCTCTGCTCTGAGGGCCTCACCATTAGCTTTCTGGTTAGGGCACTCACCCAATAATTGACTTTAGGCAACTGCAATTCAAAACACCTTAGGCCAAGTAATCTATCAGCCTCAGCATCTCCCATTAAATAGGGATTACAGGTATGTACCATCTCATCAGGTAGAAAAAGGATCTAAAACACAAGGAAAAACAAAATTAAGAGTGTACTTTTAGAGCAACATTTCTTAGGTTTGGTTTTTGAGAAACATATAAGCAAGACACGAATACCCTTTAAAAGTAGCAGTATTTATTCCTACAAACAGAAATGGTTATTCAGGAAGTTCAAGAAGACTCATCTTCATGAGTTCAAATCCAGCCTCAGACATTTACTAGCTGTGTGACCCTGGGCACACATTTAACTCTGCCTCAGTTCCTCATCTATAAAATGAACTAGAGAAGAAAATGGCAAGCCACTCTAATATTTTTTCCCAAGAAAACACCAAAATGGAGTCAAAAAGTTGAACTTGACAAATGACTAAACCACAAAAAGAAAGAGTTCTGATGAAGGAAAATGAAGGAAAATGGAAATGATGACAATACTAATTCACAGAATTATAGATCTAGATTCTGAAAAGACCTCAGAGGATAACTTAATTCCAGAAGAGGTAAATGAGACCCAAGAAGATTGGATAACTTGCTGAGGGTCACATAAAGAATGTCAATAATGAGATTTAAAATCAGATTCTTGACTCCAGTGTCCATACTAGATACAAATATCACCATTTCTTAAGGAAGTTGAACCGATTTAAAACAATCACTGGAATTAATGCAATAGAAGAGCTTAGATATACCATCCTTAGTCAACATTTGATTTCATAAACAAGTGGAAAGATATGGAGGTCAAAGGCAGCAGAAGTTTAGGATATAAACTTCATTAAAGTATGATGAAGATGTATGACAGATCGAATTGCTTGCCAGCTCTGGGAGGAGGGAGAGAAGGGAAGAAATGAGACAATTTTGATCTCATAACTTCAGAAAACTTATGTGGAAATTTGTATTACATGTAATTGGTAAAATAAAATGTCTTTATAGTGAGAAATATAAAATATGATGAAGGATAAAATTTTATGAAAATTATTTCCTGATAACTTTGCTGAAAGGTTGGCAAGAGATCCAACTAAGGCAAATCATTTAATTAACATAATGAGGCAGCATGAGTTGGCAAATTGGCCATAGAGATATAACCTGGATTAAAGTTCCACCTATACTAGCTAGATGACCATGGACTAGTCTTTTTGTGAAACTTTAATAAGAATATTTGTAATAATAATTATTATTATTACACCAGCATTTCAGGCTCTTGCCAAATTATGACTTACTATCCTTTCTACAAGCTGAATACAGTTCTACTAATCCTTTATCTGTTGTTATAGTTCAGTCATATCTGACTCTTTGTGAGCCCACTTGGGGTTTTCTTGGTAAAGAGATTAGAAGGGTTTGCCATGTCATTCTCCAGATCATCTTACAGGCAAAGAAACTAATGCAATCAGGTTTAAGTGACTTGCTTAGGGTCCCATAGCTAGCAAGTTATCTGAGGCCTGATTGGAACTCAGGTCTTTCTAAGTCCAAATCAAATGTTTTATCTACTGCACAAACTATCTGCCCATTTCCTTTAGGATATTTTAAAGTAGGATTTTAAGAATTAATTAAAGAAATGGATTAATTTCTTATTTAATAATAACTATAAATTATAATTAATAAATAAATTATTAAGATTAATTAATAAAAATGATTGTTTTTCACCCCATTAATTCCAGGTCCCTGCCAAAGTGTGACTTACTAACCTTCCCTTAAGTTGTATATAATTGTGCCTGTCCTTTACCTATGTAATAATTAAATGTCAAAATAATATTTTCATTCAAGGCATAGCTCATGGTTACCATTCTCCAGAAATCCTATCCATGACCTCTTACTCCAGCCCAAACTTATCTTTGCCTTCTCTGAGTCCTAATACCTGCATCACCAACTGCATAGTGAACTCTTCATTATTTTCTAAGTGTCTTCTCTCTGTCCTATCTCTCCAAATAGACTGGGAGTTTCTTAGGAGAAAAGACCATCTCATCTTAGAATCTCTAAAGTTTAGTACAATAGTATACTCATGGTAGCCAGAAAAGAAATACTAAAGTGATTTTTTCTAAGTTTTTTCTAAGAAATTGCCAGGTGTGTTGGCAGAATTTTCATTTTATTTTTTTGTTTATTTTAGAATTGACTTGTGTCCCCTTTATGAAGCAGGACCATCACATCCCCTCCTCCCCACTCCCCTTTCCCCATTCAGCATTATGACTGCTAGATGTAACAGCTTCTTTTCTAGCCTGGTACTGGATGTGCTTCTATGCCTGGGAAAGGGTCACTTTTAAATGAATGTAGATTTCTCCCCCCAAATGGAAGCACAGGAGCTTCAATGCTGCATGTTCTCCTCTGGAGGGCCCTATATATTCCTCTGGAATGTGACCTATTTTGAAATATAGTGGGTATTCTAGATATATTTTAGATAGAGTGGGTAGCACACTGCCCACCCTTCTGAAAGTCCACCTCAGCTTTGTGCAGGGACACAATGGGCTCATTGCACTTCTTTTTCACTTGTTCCATTGATCCGATATAAGCTCGCTCCTCCGTGGGACAATGGAGAATCTTTTGTTTCTTTGGCACTTATTGGGATATACTATCTTTCAAACTGATTTGTTATTGTTGTTGTTCCCTCATTTAGTCTGCACCATACCATCCTTGGGGTTTTCTTGGCAAAGATATTGGAGTGATTTGCCATTTTTTTCCCTCCAGTGTATTAAGGCAAGCCAAGGTTAAGTGACTTGCCCAGAAGTGTCTGAGGCTCAATTTGAACTCAAGGCATGCACAGTGCTCTATCTACTGAGCCACCTACTTGTCTCCTTCCAAACAGATAACAGTATATATTTAAAAGGCCTTTTTTATTGATATCTTTTGTTTTTATGTCATTTACATTTCCCAATTTATACTTCCCCTTCCTCCTAGAGAATCATTCCCTATAAGAATGAAAACAAAGGAAGACAAACCATTCAGAAAAAAGCTAACCAACACATCAAAAAAAGTCTAAAATTATATTATAATGTAAACGCCTGGAATATGGGAACAATTTCACTTTTTCTTTATAATCCTAGACCTCAAGAACATGCCTAGCCCATAATAAAAGCTTAGTAAATACTTGCTATTTGATATTATATAGGATGCTTCTTGCCTCAATATAAAGATGGGGAAGGTTCCTTCTGGTCTCTTCTTAAAATCCTAACATTTTTATTAGAGGCAATATGTAAAGTGTAATTTGTATGCACAGAGGCTACTTAGACACTGAGAGCACAGTAGATTTCTTTTATGTAAAATCCTTACCTTCTGTCTTAGAATCAATACTGTTTATTAGTTCCAAGGCAGAAGAACATAGAATAACAGTAAGACACAGACAATGGGAATTAAGTGGCTTGCCCAGGATCACACAGCTAAGAAGTTTCTGATACCAAATTTGAACCCAGGACCTCTTTACTCTGAGGCCACCAACTATCCCTCCTCCCCAAAGTAGACTTTTAAAACTATCCTCCAAACCTTGTTTTGTGTTGGGCTACTTGACCAAGAAGTGTCCATATATTTATTCTTTTTATTGTCTTTACTCTTTACTCTGAGGCAACCAACTATCCCTCCTCCCCAAAGTAGACTTTTAAAATTATCCTCCAAACCTTGTTTTGTGTTGGGCTACTTGACCAAGAAGTATCCATGTATTTATTATTTTTATTGTCTTATCTATAGGCCCCTGGGATATTTTAACTTTGATGTATTACCTGCCTCAGGAGTCAGAGATTCTAGGGCCAGGATTGGACAGAAGTGGGAAAAACCATCTTCTCCACCAATGGAGGCTTGTACAATGGAGGTTGGGTAGAATGCTACCAAACTAGGAAGGCAAGGCAATATGTCTGCAGGGTAGAGAGGTAGCAACTCTAACGAACATTGATCAGTACAATGTTATATCCTATTTTTACCAGTTCCAAACTAGCCCAGACAGCCAACAAAGATTTATTAAACCCTTGCTATGGGATAGGAATTATGCAAAGATAGCAACTGCCCCCTGGGAGCTTATATTGTAATAAGATATGTTCATCCCTGGGCACATACAAGTCACATAGAGAAAGAGTCAATGGAAGGTAATCGAAGAGGAGAAAGACTGGTAGAAGCTGGAATTAGAATGGAGTTTTAAAGGAAGCTAGTAAAAAAGGTGAGATTGGGGGTGAGGAGTTTTGGGAAGCAAACTGAGCAAGGGAGATAGGCAATACAAAGAATAGTGTTCGTATTGAAATTCTCTGGAGAGTGTCTATTAATTTATAATTATTTGTTAGATAATAAAAGAGAGTAAAGGTACATAATCACTAGCTAATCTGAGTTCGCTGATCACTTCCCCTCTCCTTTCACTGTCACTGCTTCCTAGCCAAGCAACCACAGACTTGCTTAATCCATCACTTATAAAGCCTGGGAGGTCCCTTTTTCTGGGTCCTTCTGGTTGGACAGATTTGACCTCAGTCCAGGTCAAAGGTGAGTGTTCCAGGAGTCACCTGAGTCAAGAGGCAAGTGCCTTCTGAATGGCAGAGAGCCATGGGGACTCTGGCACCCTCCCATGGGATTCCTTCACATCTGATCAAAGAGTAGAGCTGAGAAGAAAATGGATTTTCTTTTTTAAAAGGAAAGAGGGGTACAAATTTATATTAAATTCACACAATGGCAAGTGGGCCAGTATAACTGGTTCATAGTATGGATGAAATGAAGATGGCGGCCAGGTTAGAAAAGAGCTTTAAATGCCATATGGAAGAGTTTATATTTAATCCTGGAGGAAACTGCAAACTAGGGAAGCCTGACTTCTTGGCTAGTGTGTCCCAAATGGTTCTTAGGCTGCAAAGTAGACTATGTTGAAAGGAGGATCAGTAAGCAAATCAAGGCCAAAGTGAGATGTCTTTGTGGCAGAGTAGGGCACCCTTAGCACCATCTGGGTAGTACTGTGGATAGAATGCTGGGCAAGTCAGGAAATCTGATCTCAGACACTTACTAGTCTTGTGACTCTGGAAAGTCTCTTATCCCTCAGTTTCCTTGTCTGTACAATGACCTGAACAAGGAAATGTCAAACCACTACTGTGTTTTAAACAAGAAAACCAGCAATGGGGTCATGGAGAATTGGACTTCACTGAACAACAACTACAAAGGTCAGCCCTGGAGCATCCAGCTACCTGAGCAGACTTCACCACTTGAGTCTATCTGTGTTGCAATGTGCTGTGTATTCCTTGGAGAGACTTTCACACCATCACCACCTTATCATACATTATAGATATACATACATATCATACATCAAAGAGTTGGGCAGTGATAACACAATAATGACATCCCTCAGAACATTAAAGTTCTTCCATTTCCCCTTGGATGGGCCTGTAACAGATCATTAAAACCATTCCAGAAGACACTTAGGCATTTTCCCCCTGGCTTATATTACCTCCACGATGAGCCTTTTCTGAGTTCAAGTGCCAAGAGGGCAAATTCAAACTGTCTGTAAGACCCCCTGATCACTGGAGAGAGTTGAGGGAGAAAGCACTTGCTTTGGATGGCTGGACAGAAGGGTGGTGCATGCAAAAAATGTCCCTGGGTGCTGGGAAGAGGGGGGACAGAGCAGCTCCCCAAGTGCTGGCTCTACAAGCATGCCTGTCTTTGCCAATGCTGACTTATGATGAATTTGAATGGAGAACTAGTTAGTAGATACTAGCTGAGAGAGAACTGACAAAGAACTATGCTAAGAAAGAATAGTTGGTACATGAAGAAAGACTGAGCAAGTTTGGAAAAAGTAAGAGTGCATGGAGTCATTGGAGAATGCAAGAGTGTGGAAATAGGGATTCAGGGAGCATGGAGAGAAGAAGTTTTTGATTCAATGGGTAAGAAAATGGCATGAATCATTGAAAGCCAGGGCAAGTTCAGACCTACCAGTCCCAGTATACCTAGGGTATAACCTATGTCCCTTGGACCCATACCCTGAAAAAATATGTTTGATAGCACAAAGAAAGCAATGACAAAAGGCAGCTAATTAACTTTGCCTCAAATGACATGAGTAAATAAGGCTTGTTTCAGAGCTCCTCTTAGTTCTGTTTTGTGAAGTAAGTTTATAAAGGACCTCAGGGCCTACATGACTATTAATGAAAGTTTCATGACAATGTCTTCCCATGAAAGCTGGTTTATCTTCTAGAACAAGAAAGGGATTAACAGATTAATTTTTATTTCAATATTTTTGTTTAAAGATTCTGATCAAAAAACTATTATATCATAATTTGCAAAACAAAAGGTAAATAAATAAATAAAATGAAATAAAAGAGACATTAGACTCTACAGAATTATACAATGTAGAGCCCATTGTCCTCTCAGATCCTAAAGTGTCCCAATTATGTGACAATATTTTAAGTTGTAGATTGTAGGCACTCAATAATTATTAAATGAATAATAAGTGAAGTTCCTTTTAGTTGCAGTGGTCTTTGGTTAGTGGAGCCTAAGCACCATGATAGCAGGGTGATTTCATTTTTTCTTCAAATCCAAGTACCTAGTCTAGTGCCTTGATATAATTTATACTTAATCAGTATTAACTGAATTACATAACATGGTTTGTAACACCACCAGTTTGTGTTCAGAGCTAGCTTTCTCAAATGGAAAAGACACTAGATTTAAATGTGAAAGATGTTAACAAGTTTTAATTTTACCAAAGGCTAGCCATGTAACTCTGAGTAAGTTACATGACTGTAAAGGCTCTCTTGTAAGTGGCACATGATGTAGAAAGAATACCTGGCCTGGAGTCAGGAAGACCCAAGTTCAAATCTGATTTCAGACACTAGCTGTGTAACCCTGGATAAGTCACTTAACCTTGTTTGCCTGTTTCTTCATCAGCAAATGAACTGGAGAAGGAAATTGCAAACCATTCCAGTATCTTTGTCAAGAAAACCCCAAGTGGAGTCACAAATATTTGGACACTAATGAAGAATGGGCCTCATCAGTTTCTTCATCAATAAAAGAAGAGTCAAAATAGACTGTCTCTGAGGTTCCCCCCACAAGGCTGAATCTGTTATGCTATTTAGTTTTGTGTCTTTAATTATCCCAACTTAGCTTTTACATTAGAAGTGTGAATATATATGTTTTATCCAATAATACTATCTTTGTGAATGTGTCAATGCTTATTTTCCTTCTTTCTTCTTTTTTATTATAGCAATATTTTCATGCTGGAGGAAATGGTCTGAAAAAGAATTTTTTGGAGAAGAGCCCTGATCTACAGTCTCTTAAATATGCTCTCAGTCTTTATACCCAAACCACTGATTCCCTGATAAAGAAATTCATAGACACTCAAACCTCTCAGAGTAAGTAATATACAGGGTCTAGAAATAAATACAACTCAAAGATATTTTATTATTATATATTAATATGTTATTATAAATATATTAAAATTATTATTATTAATATTGTTTTAATCATTATTATAAATCAAACTAATTAATGGATATATTGTTATCATACTATTTTTGTTTTCTATATAGAGAATGAGATATTTGGTTATAAATAAGTATATTCATCTCCTTGCATCAATAGTTTTCAGATAATTATAATGCAGTAAAATGTATTAAACACTAAACCATTCTGAACATAAATTAATCTTTTTTTAAGTATTCCAAAATTCCCTTGAGAGGTATTATATAACTATGAGCATTCGAGTGTCATTTCCAATAAAACTTCTTCACTGTAGAACAAGAACCTGCAGAGACTCCAGGACTTAGCTATTTTGATTCTGCTGTCCTTGAGGGGAAAACTGTCTGCATAATGAAAATGAGTAAATGCTGATATTTTTTAACATATGCAACCTAGGGTCCCTTGAAGACATGTTCACGGAAACTAGATCCAACTCCTGGGACTTGATATCAAGTTTCTTGTTTCATTGTTCTCACTTCAAGGTCTCTAGGAAAATCTCTAAATATACTCATGTAATAGCTCTAAGTTTGCCCCAGTGGGGCTAATGCTACACAGGAGCTTAATTGCAATATGGATACTGGTTTGGGGATGGCTTTCTACTTTACCCCCTGCAGAAAATATATGAAATGAAAAAAATTCAATGGGGCCCATGAATAGCTACCAAAGCATAAATAGCAAGAGCAATACTGGTTGACAAATCTCCTCTGTCTCTTCCTCCATGGTGTTATTCCAATCTTTCAATTATAGAGTTCATGTTCACCATCTTCTTTCTTCCTTCTTCAAGAAGCAAATTGTTGAGCAAATTTCTACCTCTAGAAAACCAATGCCTAAACTCTCTATTTTGATATTATCTATGAGATGGACCCCTAGACTGGAAAGTTCTACTTTCTGTACCTCTCATCTAGGATCTAAATGCATGATTACCTTTGTAATGTGCTTCTGTAGGAATACCATCAATTCCTTGCTTCTGAGATGAAGTATCTTCTCAGAAATTTTAGTTTCTGACCTTTATTCAGGGAAAAAGCAGGTAGGAGACACCAGGAACTTAAGGTACAAGAATCTAAGGGATCATAATCACTCATTTTAGTGTACACTTTTAGTAATTGCTTTGGATAAGAGAAGAAATATCCCTCTCTCCACCTCCCTCCCCACCCCTAAAACAAATCTGTTCGCCTTGCTATATAGTCTGGAAGTCCAAGGGGGTAAGAATAGGAAAGGGGACCCTTTTTTCAATAAGAGATTAATGTTTGATATTTATTTGCCAATAATCCTGAAGATAGTCACTGTCACAGAGAATCAATCAGAAGAGTTTATCGTATCTTCTCTGCAAGGTACCATTGCACATACTTAGCTCTCTTAGAGGTTCATAGGAATCTATCTCTAGAGCTGGTTAGCACCTTAGGGACTATATATCTAAACACTTTCATTTTAGAAATAAAAGAAGTAAGGTGCAGAGATGTTACTGACTTATCCAAGGTCACACGGTGAGTACAAAACTAGGATATGAACTCAGATCCTGTGACTCCACATCGGGTTCTTCTTTCCATTTCTAAGGTCTCCGTTTCTAAAATGTATCCATAGATTATTTAAATTCATCAGAAGATTTCATCCGTGTTCCAATGAATTCTCTCTCTCTCTCTCTCTCTCTCTCTCTCTCTCTCTCTCTCTCTCTCTCTCTCTCTCTCTCTCTCTCTCTCTCTTTTTCTCTCTCTCTCTCTCTTTCTCTCTCTCTCTCTCAGTGTGTGTCTGTTTGTCTTTTTCTCTCTCATGTACACAAGCCCACCCATCCATATCCCCCATCCTCTCTCTCTCTTTTCTTTCTCTTCTCTCTCTCACTCTATCTTTTCCTTATTTCCAACTAACTTAAAAAACAACCACCCTCTTTTCCTTCTATGAAAAGGATGAGAATATGCATGTAAAAGTTCTACCATTTCCATCTTGGAAACTTTTGAAATGTTATTCCTAGGAACAATTTTTTGCCATTTTTCTCTTTAAATTCCTATTATGAATAGGTCCAATGAAATCTCTGGAGTTTTGATCAGACACCATGGAGTAATTATGCATTTCAACATTAAACAAAAGTACCTAATCAAAATGTGTACCTCAACTCCTATGAATAAGACAGTTCTGGAAACTGTTTCCATTCATAGGTTAGGGGCTCTAGAGATCCCTGTGAAATGAGAAATCTGTGAATATTCTACAGTTACTGATGTGTCTCTACAAAGCTCATCTTTTATTGATGCTCTTCCAAATCTAATTGCATAAGGGAGGTGTAAGGATTTTCTTTTATACTTCTCTTTAACCCCTGATAGCTTCTAATTATTTCCAGTTAAGGTAGACTCTCTAATTTCTCTTTTAACAATAAAAGGGTGCCCCAGGCAAAAGCACAATTAAAGCAAATGTTAAAGTTGTAGCTAGAGTATCACCAGGGAACACAAGCAAGTATAGGATTAAATTTAAATACATGTAATGTTGACTTACTATCTAGATTTTACAATATATTCATCTGCCAATGTTGAAAGTCACTTAAAAAAGCACTTCTTGGAATTATTCTGCTGACTTGTCACTTTCAGCTACTAAATCTTTCATTCTCTCTTGCTCCTATGTAAAATCAGTATTTTGCCTTACCAATTTTGGAATGCTAAGTGGTGAGGAGGAAAAAAAGAAAGAAAATCTGTCTCACCATTCTGTTTTCTGAAATAGTTTCCAGAAATGCATTGTGGCAAACACACACACACACACACACACACACACACATGCTAGCTGACTATATATATATACATATATATGGCTATAATAGATGTTTTATTGATAATTCTGACATAAATAAAATTCTTTGCAATATATAGGAAGAGATAGAGAGACATATTTTTCTGTTTAGATACCAAAAATTAAAATAATACTTGGGCCACATCTATACTCATAAAGTGAATAAATTAAATATATGTATGAAAAAAATTTAAACCCTTAAAACATCTAGATAAATCTAAAAAAACTATTTTATTTTCCTAAATCCTTCAGCTTTCGAGTTCACCATTTTGAGTAAATGCAATGTCAGTCTAGGATAGCATACTGGATTATAATAAATCATGCATTACACATCATACACATGATCTAAAACATCATTTTTGCCTCCCTATACATAGCCTTATTAATGAATGTAGACATGCAAATTCTATGTGAATTCTCTCCCCTCTCCTCTCACATTTATTCCCTAATCCTTCCTCCCTCATTCCATTTCTTACATAATATTTTAAATTTGTAGCAGAACTAATGAAAGAAATTATATCCTAGATATAATCTGATTGCATTTCTAATTTGGAAAATATTTGGTACTTTTTAAAGGTACCATTAATCAGCAAAATATAGATAATTGTTACTCATTAATTTTTCCTTTAATTTCCAGCTGATTTTCTATGGGGCAATTATTGCTTGCAATTTATTGGAACTTTTTTCAGATATTATCTCATGAAATGAAACATTGTTTGAGAAGCTTTATGTCCAGGCTTCCTGGGGTTCACTTAATTTCAGTGAGTTTCATTTTCTTCCCATATAAAATGGTGATAATAATACTTGCTCCACCTACTTCACATGTTTATTGTTAGTAGGGAGCTTGTAAATCTCCAAGTCTTACAGAAATTAATGATACTTTTGTAGTTCACACTTTAGAAAAGAAGGGGCTTTTTCACTCTCTCCCTTTCATCATTTTCTGTTTATTTTCTGTCACATCCCTGCCATGTACACACTTTTTCTTTCTTTCTTTTTTGTAACTTTTGCTTGAACCTACTTTCTCTTAAAAAAAAAAACAACAACCTTGATTTCAGGCTTATTAATAGATCTAAGACAGAAGAACAAGGGCTAGGCAAAAGAGGGTTTGAGTGACTTGCCCCAGGTCAGATACTGCTAGGAAGTATCTAAGGCCATATTTGAACCCAAGTGTTCCTTACTCCAAACCTGGCTCTCAATATACTGTGCCACTTAGCTTCCCTGAGCCCATTTTCCCTTGCTGACTAAATTTGATTAAATTTGGTCCAAGGAACAATAAGCTTCTCAATGTTAGGGATACCAATACAAATAAGAAAGAGAATCCTTGTCCTTAAGGAGATTACATTCAGATAGGGTAAATATCATAGTAGGTATAAATAAGATCTATAGAGAGTACAGGAAAAGATAATTAGAGAAGATTAGGTACTAGAAGGCCAAGAGACTGGGAAAGGTCTCCTTTAGAGAGTAGGCTTTGATTCTAGTGTTGAAGGAAATCAGAAGGCTAAGTGAGGAAGTAGCACATTCTAGTGATGGGAGTGGAGAAGTGGGGATATCACAGTCAGAGTGCAAAAGCCTAGAGGTAGCAGATAGAGGATCATGTTTGGGGAACAGCAAAGAGGCCATTGTCCCTAGATCAGAGAGCTGAGTAAAGTATAAGGAGAGTGGAAATTTAGATTGAGACCAGGCTATAAGGACATTTCATTACCAAAGAGAGGACTGTAGAGAGAGCCACTGGGACTACATGAGCAGCAGGCAACATCCTCAGACTCACACTTTAAAAATTTCATTTTGGCATCTGAGAGCACTGACAGGTTAAGCAACTGTCACTCATCCAATGTGAGTCCCAGGCAGGTCTTGAATGTGGGTCTTCTTGCCTCCAAAGTCAACTCTCTATTAAGCTACACTCTCACTTTATTTCTTAGACAAATATATAACCATAGTGACTTTTGCATCACCCTGAGTCCTCATGTATAATATACCTGGTACCCTCCTCTCCCTCCTCTTACTTTATTTTAGATTTTGGTTTCTATATCAAATTCATTGAATTTTTTTTGCATACTTTTGTCTATCAGGTCCTATTTTGAAAATATTTCCCCTCACCGTATGATATGAAGTAGACTCCAAAAATTGGCCTTAATGTTTGATGATTGATAATTATATCTTCTCTTTTGTTCTCATTTATTTCTCTTCCATCCTCTTTCTGTATCTTCTATTCCCTTGGATAAAATTGGATTTTACCCTTTTTTTTCTTGTGCCAAACAGGACACAAACCACCAAGGATGAAAATTCATTACAAATTTATGAATCACAGAGTTCAAATGAGTTTTTATCAACTTGGCAAGATATTAGAGTCCCTTTTATTTCAAATATGGGAAAATGTCCAAAAAAAGGTCCTTGAAGAACCTTTTTTTTTTCAAGTGAAACAAAATGTATAAATTATTTGAAATAGTTACATCTCAGTTGCCTTCTTCCTGAAATGGCCCAAGACTAACCATTACACAGGATTCTTAATATTGGGATTACTAGTCTTGAGTATCCTCTATGGCAACAAAGTCCAAGAAATAGAAACAAATGACACAAAATAGTTTCCTTGCAGGCTGAATACTGACTTAATTTAAAAATTTTCTATTATCTATATTTTATTGTATTTTATTAATTTTGTCAATTTTCCCAACATTATATTTTATTTTGGTTTTGGTCTCACTCTAGAGTGTTGAGGTTACACTTCTGTTCTAATATGTAAATACATTTTACTAAGGTTTAGATTTACATCTTTTGCCTAATCTGGGATCCAGAAGGAAACAAAGGACCTATAGGCCTAGAGCCCAAAGAATTCTGTGACCACATAATGTAATCCCTTCATTTTACATATTAGAAAACAGCCCCAGGAAATTTTAGGTGACTTTAGTAAGGACACATACAGAGTATGTTATGTTATAGGCAGGATTTCAAAAATTTTCCTGTAACTACAGTACAGTACAGATTCAGTGTTCTTTTCCATTGTTCTAAATATAATGTTACCTAAGTGAGGACAGAGGTTGTGAGGAGAAAAAGTAAGAATTTTTAGAGTCTACTTCTTGCTATGATATGAGGGGAAGTAATTTCAGAAAAGGTCCTCATAGACAAACATAGGCATTAAAAACCTTCAGTGGATTTGATAGAGAAATAAAATCAGAAAAAAAAATGAGAGGAGGAATGGGTCTCAGAATTTATATGTGGGGCCCAAGTTTAATGAGACCCTAACTAATCTGTGAAATTTTCTTATTATTTTATTCACTATATATTTGTGTATGTTTTCCCCATGATATTTAATAATGAGCTTTTAAGGGAACATGAAAGAATTTGCTTATTCTCTTCCTTAAGAAACACAAGCAAAGAAGAAAAAGCTCTGTATTTTTTTTCCTAGCACTAAAATCTGTGTAGTAGGAACCTCTGTCCAGAAAATAGAGTCTTTGGTGATAAGAAATCAGGAGACCAAGTAAGGCGGTCCAGGCTACTGTGATCATCTAATGGCAAATTATTTGCTATGGAGGCAGCCTAATAGATACTAAACTCTTAGTTTAGTGGGGAGTTACTGTAAAGCTAACTTTTGGTCTTTGGTATACTGTGACCTTTCAGTAATTTGATTGGTGTCCTGATATATTCCAACTCTTTATTATGGGTATTGATGGTAAAGACACTAAGAAGATCAATTGACATCTAATTGGTTCCAGGTATTTAAGAGCAATCCCATGAAGGTCAAGGTAGGGTTTTCTGGAGATTTTATTGCACTTCCTCAAAGGTGAGTCAGTTTAATCTGATGGATCATGACAGTGACTGTCAAACACAATGTTAGCTAATATAGATATCCCCTAAGGGAGAATATAGAAAACAATAGAGGATGCTTATGTTCATATAAAAAGGAGAGATAAAAAGCTATTGTAGAAATTCAATTAAATTGGCTTTCAGAAAGGACCATAGAAATGGAAATGACCTTAAATGCAAGCTATTTTTCCATTTTAAGGGTGAGGAAATTTCAGAAAAATAAGAAATGTTAAGTGAATTGTCCATAGTCAGCTAACTAGCAAATATGGAATTCAGAATTTGAACTCAGGTTCTCCTGATTCCAAATCCAATACTCTGTCTATTTATTAAAATGTGTAGTCACTTAATCTTTCAAGATCCTTAGGTAAAGAATTTGGGATATTCTGTCTTAGGACCACTATCTCCCTCCTTCTTCCTTAGAGATGATATTGCAAAGGGAATCTAGGTGCATAGTGAATAGAGCACCAGACCTAAAATTGGGAGAATCTGTGTCTAAATGTCTGAATTCCTAGCTATGTGACCTTTGGCAAGTCACCTAACCCCAACTGACTAGCAACTGCCTTTCTATGATAGAAGGAAAGGGTGACAGAGAGAGAGATAGACAGACAGACAGACAGAGAATGTTACTCCAAAAAGAAATTATATAACTAGAATACAATTAAATGTGCCTTGGCATCTTTGTTGCTTTTCTCTCCTTACTCTTGAAGTATATAAGAATCCAACTATTTTACAGGTTTGGAAAGTCAAGGCTAGTGACAATATAATGTGTACAGGTTCATACATAACAAGAAATGGAGTTAGGGCTTAAACACAAGTTTTCAATTCCACAATCCAAATTCTAACCACTATACCACATTGCCCTTTGAATAAAATTTCAAAGGAATCTAAGATTTTTTAAGTTGGGAATCTGACAAGTTACCTTTACAGCTCTATTCTACTTTCTCTGGAAGTTGTATCCTCTACTCTCTTTTCCACTTTTCTTTTTGTTCAGCCGTATTCTCTCTCTTATGTATCCTTGTTCTATCCCCTTTCTGCATGTGATCTTCTCAGCAGGGATGTATTATTAGAGCTAAGTTCTCCTTACAGAATAGCTATCTACCTAATTTAATTTCTCACTTTTGACCTACAAAGATTTGTTTGTCTCTGAGCTAAAAATTTCCCCAGAGTACTTTTTATTAACCCTGTATGCTTGAAATACAGTGTTCTAAAAATCTTAGTTTTAAACTTAAAATTTTAATAAGACTCTTGGAGATTTCCATAAGATTCTTGGACCACTCTGTATATGTACCCCTGCTGAATTCTGGAGTACTACTGGTGAGAAAGAAACATGGAACAGAAACTTCATACAGTCTATCAAAGCACAACTCTTACCAAGTTTCAAAAGATTCCGAGTTCTCAAGATTCCTAAGAAGTATATATATAAAAGAGAGCCAAATGTATCAGGCAGTCCAGTACTCATATATTCCCTGGCACTCAAAGCAACATGCTATTTTTTTCAGAATACTACCCTTCTATCAACTCTTTTTAGAGGAAAGAGGGCTTTGCTTATAGCCAAGACACCTATATCCAAATATTGACATGGATACTCACTAGCTGTACTACTATGAATAAGTCATTTTCTCTGAACTTCAGTTTCCCCATCTCTAAAACTGAGTTAACAATATTCACAATGCCTACTTCACTGGGTTGCTGTAAGGAAAATGTCTTGCCAAATTCAATAGCCTATAGAAACATAAATCAGAGAGCAAAATACCTTTTACAATAAACATTGAATAGTACACAGCTATTGTGAAGAGGCTAATTTGAGCACACAAATATTCAATCCAACAGCTCAATAATAGTAATTCTCATTTTTAAAATTACAGCTTTTAATGATATGCTCCCAGAGTATAGTATTCCATGCTAAATGATAGCTCCTTGTTTTGTAAAACTATAGAAAATACTGGCACATACACTGCCCCCACTGCTTTCCAGAAAGTAGCCATTTCCTGCCCTAGAGTTCATATGATGGCTGTTATCTATTGAGATATTTTTTCTGTCCCACATATTATCTACATGGAAAGAGTTCAGAGATCTATAGCAATTACCAAAGAATTATCCTTTCTAAAGTTACTTAAATAGTTTACATTGATCAGCTTGTCTGCAAAATTAAAACTTGTTGGTTTTTCTTCCCTGACTATGTTTTAAAAGGGTTAGAAACTAAAATGGTATCTATTTTTTATCACAGTATCCAATATCAAAAATGGTTTTCCTAACAGCTCCTTCATTCTGCTGGTGGAGCATTTGAATATTTCATAGGCAGACAGTGCAAAATGTTAAAAGTATTAACAGTGAATATAGATTTTTTTGCAAGAAATAGATAACATAGTTTGGGCTAAGACTCAGCATGATTAATCATTTTGAGTCATCCAGTTTTATATAGTTTCCTTAACAATTTTCATTATGGTGCAGGAAGCCTAAATTGCATAGGTGGTAGGCATAAAAGAGGCTATTTTCTATCAATGATATGTTCAGTTACAACTGAATCATAAACCAGAAAACCAGCTTTCATAGTTAATGACTTCATGAATTAATTTGAGCTAAAGTATTTTTACTATTATATATCTTCTTTTCCTTTTTCTCAGTAACATTTTGAGGTTGCTACTTATTTCAAGTGCCTTAAACATTTAAATCATATATTTATGGTTATTTTAATAACCCATATACTTTTAAAGAGTACTGTGGCATATTTGTTTTCAAGTAGGAAAGTCGATTCCAATTTTTGCCTACATTTTAGACATCTATGGATTGTCTTAACTTTGTTTATAGCTTTGGATAGTATATTAGTGGTGACAAGAGATATTTAATTTTTAAAGCAAAAAAAAAAGAGAGACAGTATCTTCAACTTTCTCAGTAAGAGAGACATTTAAGAAATTATCTGAAAGGGGCAGTTAGGTAGCTCAGTATATGGAAAAGCCAGGCCTAGAGATGAGAAGTCCTGGGTTCAAATTCAGCCACTGATACTTCCTAGCTATGTGACCCTGGGCAAGTCACTTAATCTCAATTGCCTAGCCCTTACCTTACTAATACTTAGTATTGATTCTAAGACAGACGGTAAGGGTTTAAAAAGAAAAAGAAAGCATCTGAAAAGTTATATTAGTTCATATTTCAAATTGAGAAGACCTTCAAAGATTATTTAGTTCTACCTTCACATTTTCCTTTTAAAAAAACCCATATCTTCTGTCCTAGTTTCAATTCTAAGATGGAAGAGCAAGGGCTAGATAAACAAGGTTAAGTAACTTGCCCAGGGTCACACAGGTAGGAAATGTCTGAGACCAGATTTGAATCCTGGTTCTCCTGACTCTAAGCCTGGTGCTCTATCTGCTGTGCCACCAACCCCCACCACCATCATTTTAGAAATAAGGAAATACTGAGGCTCATGGAAGGAAACATGAACTAAATTATTAATAACAGTGATTTGTCCAAATATTTCATCATGGAACTCAAAATGGTGGTGATTTTTAATAACTGTATCATGTAACTGCTACCTAGAAGGAATCTTAAAGACCTATTTCAAAAGTACTTCATTTTAAAATGAGAAAACTAAGGTCCAAAGACAGGAACTTACATATATCTAATTATTATTACTTTTGGTCACATGGAAAAGAGTTATATACAATAATAAAAAGAAACTTTTTTTTAAATCCATTACTACAAGAAATGATCAATTTTAGATTACTGGCTATGGCAAGGAAGGTTTGTGCTCTTATGAGAATTGAACACTTAAAATTTAGGAACCCTAAAGTGTCTTCTGGATACAACAATTTGGTTGAGTCAGAAATGCTCTTTCTGAAGCCAGTGGTCATGATTGTTATTTGATCTAC
The DNA here is from genome assembly GCF_027887165.1 of Monodelphis domestica. Taxonomy (NCBI): domain Eukaryota; kingdom Metazoa; phylum Chordata; class Mammalia; order Didelphimorphia; family Didelphidae; genus Monodelphis; species Monodelphis domestica. Next base: position 190,995,047 of record NC_077227.1, read on the forward strand.
TCCTAACATAGGTCTGACCATATCACTCTACTGTGTCCATGTCTCCCCATTGCTTATAGGACAAAATATATACCCCTCTGTTTGGATTTTAAAAGCATTCAAAAGCTGATTCTAGCCCAACTTTCTATGCTTATTGGATAATAGGATCTTTTGTGCACCTTTTATGCCAAGAAAATTAGTCTCCTTGCAATTCCCTATCTGCAATGTCCCATCTCCCATCTTGGTAAATATTACCCTTACATCCAGTGTATACTCTCTTCTAATTTCTGCTTTATAAACTTAGTAGTCTCCTTCAAGGATTAACTCAAATGCCACCCCCAGCTTGAGAACTTTCCCAGTTTTCCCAATGATTTAATGTTCTCCTTCTCCTGAAATAATACTGAAGATATTTTGGTATTTACTTAGCTGTATGTATATGGGTGTGCAAGGAGGATCGGCACTGCTGTGAAGAATTGCCAATCCCTTTTCAGGGCTGCTTATTTACCTTTTGTGTCTACCTGGCACAACTCTCACCTGATTCTCCAAGAAGCTGTTACATGTACAATGGCCAGATCATGGTCAACTACTTCAACAAATGGGCTGAACCAGATTGAGGGTAACCAACAGGCCTCAAACTTGTTAATGAGTTAGGGGATATCTTCCTTATTTATGTGAAGATTTTGCCAGTGGAATAGGTAGATGAGAACAATTTGTTCCAAGAGTCATGAAAGTGGCTAACACAGTCTCTATGGAGCATTTAGAGCTTGATCAGACATGGAAGAAGCCAAGATCATCCATTGCATCCCAGGCAGTCAGAAAGTACCTTGACTTTTGTCTTACCACTGGATTTTGATGATTCTTGAAGAGAGAGTGAGGTTTGCAATTTTGTGCAACTCTGCCTAATTCATGCAGGAGTCAAGAAATCACCCCAAGATTTCATTGGTCCTCTATGAAAGTGGACAAACAACCACAACGATATTTTTTCCTATCCATAATGGAATGTATGCTCCTTAAGTATAGGATTGTTTTTATTTTTGCATCTGTAACCCCAGCATAGAACATTACTGTCACATAGTAGGTTTGTTGAATTAATATAGCATGAAAGAGGAAATATTCTTAGTTCAAATACAGGCAAGGAATTTGATAGATACTGTGTCTACTTTTGTTGCATTTCCTTCTTTATATTTTATTTTTATATGTAATGAGAATTCCTACTCTTGCCTGGTACACTACAAAACAGAGCAAGGAAGGCCATACTTGAGAAGGACTTAGAACATCAGACAAATTCCATTTTACACAGCTATGCCTTTCTCTGAAAAACATTTTCCAGAGTTCTGGACTTAGAACCTTTCTAGAAGGAAATATAAACTTTCTCAGGTCACAGTGGCCTCAGCAGGGCAGGAGCATAAAGAAAGGTAGAGCTTAGGAAACCAGGCCCTTGAGCCATTTGAATTCAAATTGATGAATGCCAAATAGGTAGTAAATGGATAGAATAATGGAGTTAAAATCTGCAAGATTTGATTTCAAATTCTGCCTCAGTTGATTTATGACCCTGGGAAAGTTATTTAATTTGTTTTAATTTAATGTATTTATTTGTTATATTAAAATACCCACGTAACTCCTGCCCACCTTCCCCTCCTCCTAATAGAGGAGGCATCATTTGATTAAAATATATATGCTTATTTCTATTTATCAGATTTTTTTTCTCTGGAGTGACCCTGGGAAGGTCACTTAACTTTTTTCAACCTCCATTTCCTCACATGTAAAATGGGAATAATAATGATGGCATCTACCTCATAGGGTTGTTGTCAGGATCAAATGAGTTAGCATTTGTAAAGTGTTTTGAAAATCTTAAATATATATGCAGGTATATATCTAAATGGAACATATATATGTTAACTATTATTATTACTACTACTGAGGGAAGAATCCATTGTTTCATTTGCTAATGTAGAAATAACAAGCATTTTATGAAGTTAAAAATGCATGTGTAGCATGAAATATAATCTATAATTATCAAATTTTAAGGTTCATTTGCACACATTCCCCCTATATAAAAATACTTCCATATTTTTCTCTCCAAAATTTAAGGAGGAAATAAATCATGTTTCCTTCCACCACAGGTCTTTTCCTTTGTTCTACATTTACTTTCAGGTTTTTCATTTAACTATAACCAAACCTCTTTCCTGAGCAGAAGAGACTTTTGTAATTTCAGTCTCCACTTTTGTAGGCAGAAGCAGTAATTGGCTTCCTCTATATCTTGCTTGTTGGTTCTTCTCCTTCCAGTTGTCCTTAATCTTGATGGTAATCTACTGGGACTGCTCAGAAATTAAGTATTTGATCATAAACTGAAAGATTAGACCCCAGGGGAAGCTAGCATAAATGGTTATAAAAATACTTCCTCAATTCATTAAAAATCTATATCACGACATCTGATATCATTTATATGATGTTCTTAGTCTTAGAATTAAAAAGTCTACACAAAGACTCAGGATATTATTCAAGGAAATAGAATTGATTGTAAAGTAATAAGACAGAAGAGATTAATCTGTAAAGTCCATTATTAATCAAATTCAGAAGGTAAATAGTCTTAGCTTTGTGTGTATGTTTGTGTATACATATGTTTTTAAATGGACATTGTAAAAGATGCATTATATTAAGATAGATAGGAAACCAGAAGGAAAATAAACCATTTGCAACCTTCATGATGTTTTATTTCTCCCATTATGTTAGACTTAAAAGCCATAAAGTATGTTATTGTGCTTTTGTTAGCTCAACAAGAGGTTTCCAGACAAATGGGCATCAAGGATTCTTTGCCATAGTGAAATGCCTTACTTATTTACTTTACCTTGGTTCATGGGCACTACCGCCATTTGTCTGATCACATTACTGCCATGAAATAATGAGGGAAGACATAAGGAAATTTCTCTGCTCACTGAGTTTAGGTACTTTCATGACTGAAGAGTCCCAATTTTGCATAAAAAAGTATAATAGCTTTGTGTGTTTATAAATATTCTCTATTAACTAGCAGTGTGGAATGGTAGATAGCATGTTGGACTAAGAATTAGGAAAACCTGAATTCAGGTCCCATCTTAGATAAGTTTGAAAAAAGTCATTGAGTCTCTCTTGGCCTCTGTTTTTTCATGTGTAAAATGATAGGTTTGAACTCAGAGGTTCTTATGGTTGTCTTGAGTGCTAAGTCTATGACCTGATGACTTCATAAGATTAAATGCCTACCACATCAATGGGAAAACTAAGTCCTCCTAACACTATACAACTAGGTTTTAGAGGGTGTCATCTACTTAAATATACATCCGCTAGGGTAGAGTTTATCTGTATTGATTCTTCCTCCTGCTCATATATTTTACATAGTTGAAATATGTATTTTGCCCAAGTTGCCCATGGCAGAGAACTCAGGTAATATAGAAAAATGGACAGAAGCACTGGCTCTGGATTAGGACAACCTGGTCTTGTCTAGCCTATGACCATTGTTGTCTGTGTGACCTTACACAAATCATTGAAATTTCCTGGGATGTTGTTTATTTATAAAATAAAAGGATTGGTCTAGAGGATTGCTAAGGACCCATACAGCTCTAAATTTGTATATATATATATATATACATTCATGCATACATACAAAGCATGTATGTATGTATTACTGCCTTAGAGGCTCAGTATCTCTATGCTTCATGATGCAGTTTCCCATAGGGACTGAGTAAGCAGAGAGAAACCCTATGTAAGAAGAATTACTCCTTGCTTTGTAATTAATTCTCAAAGGACTTAGAGAAGCCAAACTTTGACTCTATAAATTTTATAAGATTTAATCATTACTGAACTTACTATATGGCATATAATGCCTCATAAAATCATAGATTAGAGGAATTTCTAATGTTCTTAAGTGAACATTTCCTAATCCCAATTCTCAAATACTGCAGATTTTAAATAACTGGACTGGAAAAAAGACAAAATAAAAAACACTAATAGGGAGCTAATATCTAGGATAAGTAGGAAGGTAGTGAGGAAGTACTGAACTGCCCTTAAATTTTTCAATTCACCAAGCCCAGAAGAATGGCATCCTAATATTAGCAAGTTTGTTTGCTGAGTCATTATGAAAAAAAATCATGGTGAACAAGAAAGGTGACACTGGACTCCAAGGAGAGAGAATAATAGAGAAATGGATGCAACTAGACCCATGAGCTTAACTTCAATTCATGGAAAAATTCTCAAAGATATTATTATAGGTATCATCAGTGAACTACACGAAAACAACATGGTGATCTCAAAGAACTACCATGGTTTCCTCAAGAATAGGTCACAACAAAAGAACTACATTTCTATTTTTGACAGGATTACTAGATTGATAAGTCATAAGAATGTTATGAATATAGTTGACTTAGATCTGAAGAAAGCATTAGACAAAATGTTTCAAGCCATTCTTGTGAGGTGGGGGGAATAGAGAAGTGGGCTAGATGATAGTAAAGTTAGGTATATTAGGACTGGATTGAATGTCATTCAATGTAATTTGCTTTTTTCTTAAAATTTGTAATTTGCTTTCTTCTTAAAAGGTCTCTAGGTGAATGTTTCAATATGAGTATTTATCCCTATACTCTTTAAGAATTTTACCTGTAAATTCCCTAATTGCATAGATTTCATGCTCATCAAACTTTCCAAAGACATAGAAAAAGAGATGTAACATAATTAATCAAGATCACAAACCCAAAAAACAGAATAGAACATTGGGCTAAGTAAAATAAGGCATAATTTAAGGGATAATGATGAGATCTATAACTTTATTAATAAAAGGAACTTCTGTATGATGATGAAACTCTTCTACCAATTCAGATTATTACATTCTCTATAACATATAGTTTTTGAGAGTTTGTTAGAGCATTTGGAGGTCAAACAACCAGTATGTATCAAAATCAGGACTTCAATTCAGTCTGCAATGTGATCTCTCTATACATTCTATCTATGAGATTTAATAAAGCGAAAGTACCAATCACAGAATCAGTCTTAGAATTAAAAGAGACCTTGACAACTTCTAGTCTAATCTCTTTATTTTAAAGGCAAAAAACTGAGGCTTAGAAAGGGTAAGTAATTAGTCCCAAATCACATAGATAGTAAATGGCAGAGTTGGGATTTATTCTAGGTGATGTCTAAACCATCCAGGTAATGATCTAGACAATAAACTCTATGGAGCTTATACATGGCCTTCTTGGAGGTATAGACCAAAGCATTTTGTGCAAAAGGAAATACAATATGAGATCAGAGAAATAAATATTACAAATAAAACAAATATCAATCACTAGGTACATACAGTATATTATCATTAATGTTCCCTCTAAACAAGAAATGGTTTAAAAGACATCATTAGGAATCTATATAACCAGAAATGGAGGGTAGATGCTGAAGTGGTGAGAGAAAGATGGAGTTTGATTATATCCACAAAATATTAAAATATCTAATGGAAGATTACTAGCATATTATTTTGATTTTCTATGGATAATTTATAGAAAGACAAGATAAGAAAGCTTAGAAAGGTTGAAATAAACACCAGTAAAATGATGTCACTATAGAGGACATACCAGGTTAAAAAAAAGTATCAGTCATTGAAAAACTTTTATTGTGAGAAATTGCTAAATTTAATTGTTATAATTAAATTCTTTTGTTGGAACTAGGTGAACTTGAATAGATTATAAAGCATATTTCCTTGGTCTTGAAAATTATAAAGCATATTTTTCCTTGGGCTTCTTGAGTAATTTTTTTTAATGTAAGATACATATCTTACTAACCAAAGGCTGGTTGGTTTATTTAGAACTGACAAAAGTATCAAACTGAGATTAAAGTTAGTTGTTGGGTTGGATTTTTGTTTTGTTTTGGTTTTATTTCTAATAAGCAGAGGACGAGGAAGAAGTCTAAAAAAAATGTTTTTTCTAATGTTGAGTCGAAGACAGCAAGGCTGATGTTTTCCTAAACTTACATGTTATAACCACCACTTTGTTCCTAAAGAATCAGTTATAGTTCCAGTGGGGTCAATACAAAATAGATTGAATTGACTGAAATCTAGAGAACATTGACTTAGCACCTGTAGATGCTCCTCAAAATCCATTTACAAGAGGAGACTTTTGATAGTTCTCCAAGTAGTTTATCCTTTAAAATTACATGTTATGGTTTTCTATTTAAGTAGTAATTCATTTGGGATGAAGACAAGACACATATTTGGAACTCATAGTTCTTAAACTTGGAATACCAACCTCTGTAAATCTTCCAAATATAATTTTCCATTTATTTAGGTTGGGGAATGATGGAAAGAAAGGTGACCCCATACAATGATATCCTAAAACTTGGCCTTCAGCATATAACTTTATTTTTTTAATTAATTTAGAATATCTTTTCAATAGTTACATGATTCATGCTCTTTCCCACCCCTTTTCCCTCCCCCTTCCCAGAGCTGACAAGCAATTCCACTGGGTTATACATGTATCATTGCACAAAACTAATTTCCATGCTATTCATATTTGCAATAGAGTGATCTTTTAACATCAAAACCCCATTCGTATCCCCATTGAACCACTTGATCAATCATATGTTTTTCTTCTGCATTTCTGCTCCCACAGTTCTTTCTCTAGATGTGGATAGTGTTCTTTCTCATAAATTCCTCTGGATTGTCCTGGATCATTGCATTGCTACTAGTAGAGAAGTACATTACATTCGATTGTGCCACAGTGTATCCATCTCTGTGTACAATGTCCTCCTGGTTCTATTCCTTTCACTCTGCATCAATTCCTGGAAGTCTTTCCAGTTCACATGGAATTCCTCCAGTTCATCATTCCTTTCAGCACAATAGTATTCCATCACCATCAGATACCACAATTTGTTCAGCCATTCCCCAATCAATGGACATCTCAATTTCCAATTTTTTGCCAACACAAAGAGTGCAGCTATAAATATTTTTGCACAAGATTTTTTCCTTATTATCTCTTTGGGGTACAAACCCAGTAGTGGTATGATTGGATCAAAGGGTAAACATTCTCTTAAAGCCCTTTGTGCATAATTACAAATTGCTCTCCAGAATGGTTGGATCAATTCACAACTCCACAAGTATTAGTGTCCCAATTTTGCCACATCCTGTCCAACATTTATCACTTTCCCTTGCTGCCATATTGGCCAGTCCAGCATATAACTTTAAAAAGGGGCATGAACAGAGACAATTTGGGGCCATGAGTGTTTTTTAATTGGAATTTTCTTGACTATATGACTGGTCCAGGTACATTCCTGCTTCTGATTACTTCTCATGGTAATGTATCTCTTTACCATACCCAGACTACTTCTAAGGACAGGGATAGTCACTTGTTGGGATTGGACCTACATATTAATGGTCTAGGTTGAAGTTTCTCAGCAGAAAGAAAGGCCCTGATCCAAGAGGGGCAACAAACACTAGTTTAATCAGAAAGAGTTAAGGATTTTCCAGAGATATTAGATTTCCTTAATACTTTATGGCTATCAGAGAGACTGAAAAATAGGATACCAGATCCAAATCAGATGCTTAAATTAGTACCAGAGGATCACAGTTAGGGCTACATAAAGAGAGGAAGCTGAGAATCCAACTGAAGGTTTAAGAACAATGAGTATTAGAAGAGCTTAAGATTAATGATAAGCCTGATGCAATTTTCTGACCTCATTATCTTATAGGTTACATTTATTTTTTGTTGAATGTCCAAAAATATGAACCTAGGTTATGTTTCCATTTTGTAATAAATAGACATCAGCTCTCTGTGAGGGGAAATGGTTTATCTAAAGAGCATTGAGTTTGTTGTCATCAGACAAGTTCAAACATAAGTGCTGCTATGTATTCCTTTTATGATCCTCAATTGGTTACTTTATTGTAAGGGCCTTAGGTTTCCTTCTATAAAATGAGAGGGCTCTACTAAATGGATGACTTCTAATGTCTTTTCCAACACTGAATTCACAGTACCACCCCTTTTAGAATTACTTTCACATAATCTACCATCTGTAAAAAGCAATGGTAAAAAGCAACTTAAAAACCCATGGTAGCTAGCAGTTGATTTGTTGGCTGCTTGGACTAATGAGAATCACAAGGAAAGGTCCTATCCTCTTTGGCTCCACTGAATCCATTTTGGTCAATCAATCCATCCACTGTTAGGTGAAAACAATTGTGTACTAGAAGATTCACAGCAGCATAAGTCATGATCCCTACCCAGAGAAGCTTCCAATCTAACATAGGAAACAAAATAGCCTTCAGAATGAGACAAATGAGTAGAATAAGAAATAACTTCTAATGGTGTTATTCCAAGTATGGCTGCAATGTTTCTGCACAACTGAGTTGAGGGGAAATACTATCAAGAAAGAAAGTAGCTAATCTTCCTTCCAGTTTTCCACCTCCTACTTGCAGCAGCACTTGTCATCAGTCTCCCAAAGGACAGGTTCCCAAATCCAAGAAAATCTATGGGTCCCAAACCTCTAAAATTATTCCTTATAAGTCATAGCTAGACAACAAATTATATCAGAACAAAAGCATTTGTTGAAGAAAAGTAAAGTAACAAGAATAATAATAAGAAAAGTAGCAACAAGAACATCCCCCAGACACCTAGAGTTAACTACAATTTCCATGGGAAGTATGGGAACACAAATGAAGCACATGTAGTAAACATATATGTTCAAAGTCCACGTTGGGAAGAATAGCTAACATTCCTAATGTTATATGAATCACTAATGTCTCTCTTTTTTAAAAACCCTTACCTTACATCTTAGAATCAATAAAATATTGGTTCCAAGGCAAAAGAGAGATATGACTAAACTACCGGGGTTAAGTGAATTGCTCATGGTCACACAGCTAGGAAGTGTCTGAGATCAGATTTGAACCCTTCTTGTCTTCCTGACTCTTGGCCTGGCACTCTATGCACTAAGCCTTCTACCTGCCCCACAGATGTGTTCAAATGATGTCATTACACTGCGTCCATCAGGCCTGCTTCCAGCTCTTTTCACATTCTTCTTTGATTGCTCACTGCTCTGCCAGAAAAGTAATATCTGGTATACTAACTTGAGCATTTTGTTGATGGTAACTTCCTCATTAAGAATGTAGGTGATTCCATGTTTAGCTTTAATCATAAAGGATTCCTCAAGTGTTTTAAAGGTGGAAAACATGTTCTAGGAGAAACAGTCTCCACTGGTTTGTTCCTTCAAAGTCTTGACTATTAAAGCATCATCTTCCTCTAAAAGAAAATTTTCAGTCCCATACATATAACTTTGGATAAAGAACAAGGTTTTCTCTGAACTTAAAATCCTTTACCCAGAGATCTCCCATTACCCTATAATAGTCCATATATTTCCCTTTTTAATTCTCAGATGAACAAGAAATAAACTAGTAAAGATTATTTGCTCTAAAATTGCCAAATAGTTCTAAAAGTTTAGGATTCTCTAGTTTTAAAAACCTATCTGTTTTCTTCTGTAGATAAGTAGATGAAGAAAAAAATACAACTGATGCTAACCCCAGGGAGAGTCTCTGCTTTGTCTCTGCTGCCTAATGAGATACGTTCTTGGTCATCTTATATGTAGATATAACCACTCAAAGTCATAAAAGGTTTCTATCATACATCTACCCAAGCCTGCCACAAATAGCAAATATGATTACCGTTATCTAAATAGGATAATCACCACTCCAATAGCTTGAGTTAACCTTTCCCTTTGGGGTTTGGGTCTCTGGTCCATCAGAGTTGGCAAGCTATCTCAGAGATATTGGTGCATAATTTCATCAATCAGAATTTTGTAGATAATATAACAAATGTGCTTTGGTTCTGTGCATACTCTAACAGTAACTTTAGCATATTAGGTTGTTCTAATCTGAAGATAGCTATATCTCTTTTGGGACAATTGATTGGTTGATCCATTGATAGCATATCATTATTGCGCATAAGTTGTTTTGTAGTATATTTTACACTATACAGGCTACAGCAGATGAAGCATTAAGAAAAGAAAAAAAGAACATCACCTCAAAAGTACAAGAATCAAAAGCATAAAATCAATGAAAATGGAGTTTTCCAAATTAAAACAGTGGCTTACCAAATTCCAAGAGGGCACATCACATCTGCTGTGCTTTAAATAAGCTTGAATGAAAAGAGAAGCACTTATTTAAGATAAAGAGAAAGGCTTACCAAAATTCAAGTTCAAAGTTGTACAAACTGAATTTCCCTCATTTTTCCCAACCCCTCATATGGGGTTTAGTTTAAAATTTCATTGTTTTCTCTAGAGTCACTGAAAAAATTATTCTACAAAAAGCTTATCCATTTGCCTATTCTATGGGCTTGTAATGTAAAATGTTGTTATAGTGGAAAATGGAACATACTTGACCTACTTTCATTCTGATTTGCAGAGGCATTTTATAGTATATTGTGATGCCTGCCTTCATTTAATTTTATACTTAGGACAACTTTTTTTTAGTTTACCACTACCTTGATATCTCTTTATCTGAGAGTAGCAAGAGGCAGCAAAGTAATTTGATAGAGTATTGCCCATGGAAATCATATTCCAAAGTGTGAAGGTAAATTTAACAAATGAAATTAGTCAATATGTCCTAAAAAGTTATAGAGTACAAAGGGCAAAGAAGAAACAACTTTGTAACTGAAGAAGATAGTGTTGAAAACAAAAAAGCCATCCAGAAAAAAAAATAGCCAGATCATTCCATGTTAAAAGAAGGAAGAATTATTTTCTCTGGCAATAGATGCATTCCAAAATTAGCAAATAAGTGTATTGGGGAAATCTAGGGATAATATTTTTAGAAAAATATTAGGATTAAGGAATGAATTGATGGAGGACATGAAAATAGTGAGGGTAAACTATTCTTTCTAGGAGTTTCACATATGAAAGTAGAGAAAGATGTAGATAGCCCTGACTAATTGTACCCAAAAAAATCAACTAATACGTCTCATGAAAAATGCACTATCTTTGAGGTCAGAAAATAAAAGATTAAATCTTCCCTTTACTATTAATTCCTCTATTCCCTCTTCCTAAAGTCAATTTCTATAAAATCATGTTAGATTTGATTATCTCTAAAGCACATTCCACCTCTAAATTAGTGATCCTCTGGCCTCTTCTAGATTAAAGTTCCAATGAATTATATTTTCCTTAATTCCAGATGTATTTCACCCGCTCTTTCTTCCGTGTTAACTTGATTAGCCATTTTTCAGGTTACAATTACAGATTCAAAGCTAAATGGCTCTAGTGCAATTTTAAGCTATTAAAGTACTAAGATTTTTAGAACAACCTGTATGCAAAAATAAATCTAGGCAAGATAATTTTGAGGAAACAGAAATACTAGAAGGTTTGAAGATGCTTCATGTAGAGATAATATTTAAACTGGACCTTCAAGGAAACTAGGGAATTTTAAGAGACAAATGAAGGGAAAACAAATTTCAATACGAGTGAGGAACATCCAGTGAAAAGTCAAGCCAAGGATATGGCAGGATATACATGGGCAGAAGTACAAAGGCCAGTTTGGCTGGTCTGTAGAGAGTATAGAGACTGGACCTGTGACTTTATTTATATGGAGGCCTCCCGGGCAAAGAAACTCCTTCTTCCTATTTATGAAGTACAGAGAGTTGTCTAGAGCACCAAAAAGTCAAATCACTTACTCAAGATCGTATGACCAGTATATGTCACAGGTAGAACTTGAGGCCATCTCTTTAGCCACCATGCCATACTTCCTCTCATTTTGGCTAGATAGTAGGGTGTATAAATGAGAGAAATGCAAAATAAGGCTTATATCTGTACATATATAAAAACATCTATTCAAAAACCTTTTAATTATTATTATAAGTCATGCTCAGGATAAATCCATTGTCCTTTTGCTTCCAGTGCCAAGATAGCATCTAGATGTAAAAATATCCCTGCCTATCTGTCTTTCAAGGATTATGAACTTTTTCTCATTCTTTTTCCCCTAGTGCAACCATTACAAAAAAAAAATAGTAGTCAAAAGTAAATGGAAGCTTTCCATTGGTTAGGAATTTAATTATTGTTTCAGGCAAGAAATAATAGGTGGTAAAAATGTAAAGAAGAAATAAATGTATTCTGTGCTTCCTCATAGCCACTTGCAGTCATCTATAGTGCAGAGTATAATCAAGGGCTGACCAGTGTTTGGGATCATACACATACGCGCTACTCTACAGTACACTCATCTATTTGTTATTAAGGGCAGGACCTTAGACAGAGATACAACTAAGACCTTAAGGTTTAGTAATTTTGGTGTGAATGACTGGGAGTATGTCATTAGGAAGCTTACAAGCCTTAGATGATTTCAGCAAATGAACTACTATTTAAAATGCAATCTTCAGTCTGTAGTTTGAGAGGAATATGTTAATAAAAAAGGACACATAGATTTTATCATATAGAGACACAGTTCTACAAAAAAGGAATTACCATTTAAACCCCAAACAAATGAACAGAAGCTATGTTGGCTGAAAAGGTGAAAGTATTTTGTCTTCTGCACTTTGACAGGCAGTTTATTGGCTAAAATAAAGTTATATAGGTGCAATTGAATATCACAAAAACTGAAAAGAGGAATGTGCCATGTAGTACTGGAATACAATATAGGTCTTACTCAGCATATTAATCATATTTAGTAGTGGAAGGGACTTAATATATTTTAATTGAACCCACTCTTTACAGATGAAGAAACTGAGACCCAGAGACATAAAAGACCTCCCAAGATCCCACAAGTAGAACAGCAAAGCCAAGATTAGCATACAAATCCTTAACTACAAATTAAATTTTCTTTTTGAAGGACAACATGACATAGTAGAAAGAACACTGGATTTGGAGGCAAAAGATCAGAGTTTGAAACCTAAATTTATTTCTTACTATGTTTTGACCTTTGGAAAATAGTACAACTTCTTTTGGCTTTAATTTCCTGATTTATAAGTTGAACATATAAATTGTCTAACCTCTAATGCTCCTTACATTTCTAAATACTATAAATAAGTTTAATTTCTGTCCAAATAAGGTGAAAAATGCCCTTTTACTCACAGTATCTCAGGAAGAGACCTCAGAAGTTGTCTGGTTCAATTACTACCTAATCAAAAATCTTTTCTCTAATAGTATTGACAAGTGAGTCAGCAACTTTCTCTTGAAGATATGCAGTGGGCATGAATCCACTAACACCTGAGGTAGTACATTGCATTTTTAGAGATCTCTAAAGATTAGGAAGTATTTCCTTATAGCAACTCTAAATCTTCTCTGAATTTTTCACTCATTGCTTCTACTTCTACCCTTTATAACAAAGCAGAGGATTCCCAAACCCTTTTCAAGTCTTCACTTGAAAGAAACCATAATTTTTTCTCCACTCTCACATCATCTCTTTTCCAGGGCAAACATCCTCATTTCTTCAGATGCTTTGGTCTCAAAAGCACTAATCATCTGGTTCATCTTCTGGGATAGGCTGAGAGTAGTCAATGTCCTTTCTAAAATGTGACTCTGGGGACTAAACATAATACTGCAGTGGTTTGTCTAGGGTAGAGTACAACAAAACTATCAACTCCCTTGTTCTGAATACAGTGCTATTCAATGAAGCCTAATATATCATTAACTTCCCAGTTGCCAATGTTAATTGGCTGATTAATAGCAGTAACTAATATTGAGATATCAGTCTTGTAAACACTCTAGACATTACGTGAACTATTTTCAATTCATGCCCTCCCTAACCTGTATTTATAATGGTAATTTTGTGAACCCATGTGTAGTAGAACTTTAGGTTTAGCTCTATCAGATGTCATCTTCTTGGATCTGTCACATTGTTCCTTCTCTCAAAATATTTTGAAATCCTAATTGCAAAATAATATATTTACTGTTTCTCCAAAATTTATAACATTTGGAAATTTGAAAAACATACTTTTTCTATGACTTAAAAATATATATAATAATACTGTACTAAGATGATATCCTTAAAGCATTGTGACAAGGAAATCACTTTAAAAGGCTGATATATATTAATTTAAGGTCGCCAAGGAATTCAGCTATATAATTCCTAAATGAAAACTCAAATCAGCAGTCAATCTTTTATGGAGTTTAATTACAATAGGAGGAAGAAAGGAATTAGAGATAGAGAGAGAGAAAAAGGGAGAGAAGGGAATAGGGCTTAAATACCCCTTCTGTTTAGGCTGGGCCAAAAGGCCCAAGCCCTTAGATAGCTGGGGCAAAGAAAAGAGATCAGTCCCTATTACTCACGTGACCAAAATGGAGAAACAGTCTCAGAGGCCCCCACCTTCAGCTTCCTTCAGAGCAAGCTTCTCAGAGCACACTCCCACCACTCAGACAAACTCCTCAACCACCACCTCCAGTCTTCAGACCCCCCTATCCTTAAGGAAACCATCCAAGTTCCCTCCCCTCAGTCCTCACATCTACCAATCACCTGTCCATCAATTTCCCTGTGCCAATGGAGGCTCTAGCTTAACCCAGGACCGCCCAGAGGTCTGGCTTTGCACATGTCTGTTGAAGGTCATAATTTCAAATAATTAAATCTTTGATCCTTTGCTACAGCCCTTTCTAAATCCTGTTAACCTGAGTAGGGTAGAGATTGGAATAATTAAATTTTGATCTAGGCTGCAGCCCTTACTCAATCCTGTTAGGACTGAATAGGGTGGAGATTGATTCCAAGTATCTCCATTGTATCAATTCTAAAATCAATCATGACTCAAAGAAATTCCTGTTCTATGCTTAAGCATAGGTCAAAGTCCTTTCCATTGTTCAGCAAAAGGTTTCTGTCCTAAAGTAATCTTAAGAAGGAAAGAGAAGGAACCTCCCATGCCAATGGGGTTCACATTCCAATAGTCAAGACCCACTATCAATAGGAAATTTTTCAAGTATGAAATTTCCCAATGGTGAAATTTCCAATATTTATAAGTCTAAGAAATTTTGAGGTTTACAGCATTCAACTAAAGAGAGCATAACCAGGTGACATTGATCCATTAGTGATCATTCAATTACCACACAATCATTCAATCAGTTAGAATCCAACTAATATTAAAATGTGACTTGCATAATTAAATATCTTGCTAAAAATCTAAATATATCACTGCTATAGCATTCCCCTGATCCACCAGTCTAGTTACTTCATCAAAAGAGGAAAAGAGAAAGCCATGCATGCTTTTGATGATCACTGTGGTAACTGTTCACAAACTATCCCTTTAATAATATTTTGTATAGAATTTGTCTAAAAATGAAACCCAGACTTACTAGCCTATAATCTGCAGGCTCTGTGTTCTTTCCATTTTTTCCAAAAATTTAGTCAGCTTTTTCCAGGTTTGTGGCATTTCTTCCAACCAACCTGATTTCATAGATAGTGCTCATCAAGTTCTTTCAGTACCCTAGAATACAGTTCCTTGGGATCTAATACCTGAATTTGTTGAAGATGATAAAGTACTCTTCATTTTCTCATTTATCTTTAGCTTCATAGCCCTATTAAGCATTTTTTAGCTTTCCCAGGCCAAGTAAAAATTAGATACTTTCACTTTTGCACCACCATTTATTATCTTCCTTAAGCATAGATCTTATCCCTTCTTTAACTTTCCTTTTGCTTCCACCATAGCTCTATATTTTTTATTGTTGTTGTCAAGGTTTTTCATTAGATTGGTTCATCTGGATGTTAACACTCCTAATTATTTCTGCAGAACTGTACTACTCTTTAGTAGGGACAGTTAGGTGTCAAGGACTGAGTTTTGTTTTATTTTCTCTGTATCCCACATAGTTGCTTAATAAATGTTTGTTGACTTTTTTGCATCTTTACTTTTTTCTTCTTAAAGAATATATCATTCTCCTCCATAGCTTTAAAAATAAGGAAATATTTTTTCAAATTGTTGACCTTTTTTTGGAATAAAACTAATTAGTACTTTGCACAGATGTAAATGTTACTTGCTAATAGCAAAAGCACAAACATTATGCACTTTCTTTAAGTCTTTACAACCTTCTCCTTGCCTTTCATACTTTCTTGAAGTAAGATCCATACACCTTTGCCCCCTTTTGATAGTTCTGTTTTGAGGAAGTTTTTTTTTATTTAACTAATACTTTTTCAACTAATGTTGCAGATTTCCTGTCTGCCAGAGCTTTTAACCTAGCAGGAGTCTTCCAAGTCAGAGATGATTTGTTTCTGGTGAACATTCCCATTACTGGTTTTATCTGCTATGGTTCTATTAATTGACAAGTACTTTGTTACTTCCCCAAAATACAAATAGCTCTACAGGCAGAAATTTAGTTATCCAATTAGATCTAAACATCTACCTTATTTGTCTTTGCCCACTGATCTTCCTTGTCTATACAATTTTCATCTCTTATGCACAGATGAACTAGGTTATCCTCAGTTCCACTTTCTTCTTTAGGGTTATTGGCCTAGCAGAACAGGGATTGACTGCATTATGAGCACAATACTTATTTCAGCAACTTAGGATAAGGTTGTTGTTCCTAAGCTAGGGAGGGACCTTAGAGACCTACTAGTACAACACCCTCATTTTGCAAATGAGGCAGCTTTGAGGCCCACTGAAGTTAAATGACTTGACTAACATATGCAAAATAAGCATCAGAGGCAGGATTTGATTTTGTCTTAGAACTCCAAGTTCAGCAATCTTTCTGCAGAAACAGGTTTTCATTCTTTGAGAGAGAAATACTGTCAAGTATTTAAAACTTCCCTTGTTCCTCTCATCTGCTTTCAAAATCAACAAATCCAAAGATATGATCATCAAAGATTCCTTTTTAAAGGAACAAATTCTAATACCCTCTGTTTATTGATTTACTTCAACTTGGCACTCAGAGAAGGGAGCAGATTTAAAGAAAAATTGCCAAAAGTGTGGGCCTAGAAACTGATTTTGCCACAGTCAGAAACTGTGGCATTGACAATGGTTACTATACCTGATGTTAGGAAAAATTGAGAAGCCCAGAGGATAGGTGGAAAATATTAATTATTTGACTTTTAGATGAAAGGCAAAGGGACTATTTGGTTAGTGAGACTTACTGGTGATACCTGGAACTATTGGATAGTTGTAGGTGATACTGCCTGTTACCTTTCCCTTCCTCTGACACACAGGATTTAGACTTGGAATGGACCTTAAAGATCATTCCATAATTAACAGATAAGAAAATTGAAAGGAAAAATGACTGATTCAAATTCCTAGAAGTAGTAAGAAGGAAAATGGACATTAGCATGCAGATCCCAAACTCCGGAACCCCCCTCATTTTACTATGCTCCTCATTCTCTTCTTTTCATTCTTCACTTTTACTTTTCTTTTAACCTCATTTATTTTCTCTTTCTGCCCCCTTGTGACAAGGAAATCACTTTAAAAGACTGATATATATTAATTTAAGGTCGCCAAGGAATTCAGCTATGTAATTCCTTAATGAAAACTCAAGTCAGCAGTCAACCTTTTACGGAGTTTAATTACACACAGGAGGAAGAAAGGTATTAGAGAGAGAGAGAAAAGGGAGAGAAGGGAATAGGGCTTAAATACCCCCTCTGTTTAGGCTGGGCCAAAAGGCCCAAGCCCTTAGATAGCTGAGGCAAGAAAAGAGATCAGTCCCTATCACTCACATGACCAAAATGGAGAAACAGTCTCAGGGGCCTCCACCTCCAGCTTCCTTCAGAGCAAGCTTCTCAGAGCACAACCTCTCAGAGCAAAACCTCTCCAACCCCCTAGTCCTCAGACCCCACTATCTTTAAGGAAACCATCCAAGTTCCCTCCCCTCAGTTCTCACATCTACCAATCACTGTCCATGTCTTCCCTGTGCCAATGGTGGCTCTACCTTAACCCAGGACCGCCCAGAGGTTTGTGGCTTTGCACATGTCTGTTGAAGGTCATATTCTCAAATCATTAAATCTTGATCTATGCTGCAGACCTTCCTAAATCCTGTTAGGACTGAGTAGGGGGGAGATTGGAAGTTCCAAGACCTGGTTCTGTCATTCCAAGTATCTCTATTGTATCAATTCTAAAATCAATCATGACTCAAAGAACTTCCTGTTCTATGCTTAAGCATAGGTCAAAGCCCTTTCCATTGTTTAGCAAAAGGTTTCTGTCCTAAAGTAATCTTAAGTAGGTTCACATTCCAATAGACTATCAGTAGGAAATTTTTCAAGTATGAAATTTCCCAATGGTGAAATTTCCAACATTTATAAGTCTAAGAAATTTTAAGGTTTACACCCTCCTCTGATCATTCTCCCTGCCTCTTTCTCCTCCTTCCTTTCTTTTTCTCTCTCTTCTTCATTAATAATTACATATAACTAAAGAACTTTTAAATAATTAGATTTTGCATTATTAAGTGTATTCATTTCATTAAAATTTATGTTCCTTACACTTAAATTTTAAAATTAAGTGAATCAAAAAAAAATCTATTTCACTCTCCTTATAGAAAAAAGAAAAAGAAGTCTGCTGTAAATTTTCTTTTACTTGTATGTGGCCCTAGGCTGATTTTTTTGTGTGTCACTGATCTTGATTTAAAAAGTTTTCTCATCCCTAATCTACATGGTGTCAATCCCGCCACAAATTACTGTGTACAGTAAAATCTATTCAGACATATTTCTCTGGTTAACATAACCTAAGTTGTTCTCTCTTTATAGTTATAACTAAATTTGAGGTTCAGGGAAAATGAGTATAAATAGTCCCAAACACAGAGAGAGAGACAGAGAGAGAGAGAGAGACAGAGAGAGAGAGAGACAGAGACAGAGAGAGACAGAGACAGGGAGACAGAGACAGAGACAGAGACAGAGAGACAGAGAGAGAAGACAGAGACAGAGAGAAAGAGAGGGAAAGAGAGAGAGAGAGAGAGAGAGAGAGAGAGAGAGAGAGAGAGAGAGAGAGAGAGAGAGAGAGAGAGAGAGAAACAAAGAGAGAAACAAAGAGAGAAACAAAGAGAGAAACGACAGGGAGTTTCACAAAATTACATGTAATGTATAAACACAACATTCAGTTTTCCTGTGGCTATTAAGAAGATATAATGGAGCTCATCAAAACTAGGAGAGTACATTACCAGGTGCTTTTTTAGTACTAAAACTTTTTCCAAAGAAAAAAATATGGACATTGAAATAAGTCCTTGACTCCTCCAAGAAAGAAGGCAGTGGAGGAATAGAATCCAGTGACAAGGTGGTAAGATATTCTATGGGGAGTATGTGCTGATCAGTTTAAGGATTTGATGGTGGCTTTGCTTCTGTCCCATAGGTGAATTATTGAGAATATATAAACTTTGTCTATTTGTCTAAGGTCTAGCTTACCCTAGGACTGTGGAAGGGTAAATATAGGCTCAGGCTTTTGAAGTTTCTCAAACCTTTACTCAGTTGCAATGTGGGACAAGTCCAATACCCTGCTCCTTTGCTGAGAGCTCTGCTCCTCTAACTATATAAAAATGGGTGTACAAATATATAAAGACAAAGGGACCATTTCTCTGCTCAACTGCTCATTTGGTCAGGAGACCCCAGGGTCAATGCATGAGAGGAACTAGTTGACATTTCTGTGAGGATTTTTACCATATCTAAAAATGTCAAATTTTAAAAATTCAGTTGCCTAACTGAAAAAGAATTGTACTGGGAATCAAGAGACCCAGGTCCTAGTTCATGCTGTGGCCCTAAATCTTGGTTCCTATTTCCTCCTCTCCAGAATTATGATGTTAGACAAAGTACTTAATATCATTCTTCCAGGTCTAAGAGTTTATGAGGATCTAAGATTTGAGCTTTAATTTACTCAATTTCAGCTCCACCTGTTTTGATTGAACCTTCTATAACTTTAGATAAGTCACCTCCCCTTTCTGGGACCTCAGTTTCCTCTCCCCATGAAATGAGATAGCTGGACAAGATCATCCTTTGAAGTCCTTTCCAGATCTAACATTTTGTCATGATATTTAAATTGTCCTCAAGTCTTCTTTCAGTCCTTACTGCAATGAATCCATGTGCTTGTTATAGGAAATTATCATTACATTCTCATAATTAGCATAAAGAAACATCTGACCCAATACATAGTTATCAAAAATAATTAAAACAGAAAGCCATCAGAACATATGCTTCTTTTCTTGGGTGGATTCTAAGGATCCTACATTCTCTCTCTTCCCCACTGCCAGGGTGATGACTTTCTTCTCCATTAAACTATTTCTACAATTGAGTACATTCAGTACTGGTTACCCTGGGTATAGTTTTTGGAACTCTTCTCACCTGTAAAAATTCCTAGTTATGTCTCTAGGTCAATCTCTTAAGAACAAAGAACGTCCACTTATAGGGTTTATAGTTCTTCTCATTATCCCAAATTTACATCAGGTATCAGCTTTTAGATTCAATAGCTGATATGTTATACACTCACCATAGATGTAGTGATGTAACATGAACCATTTTCTAATAGTGAAAACATATAAGGTATTTTAATATTAAATATATAATCTATGGTATAGTTTATTTAAATCAAAATATTTAAACTCTAATTTTGATTCCTTATTTAAAAAAAAGATTTAATTTGATCTTTTTCTTCGGGCACCTCAGTAAGTATTCAGTAAGTACTTGATTGATGGATAAAATTCTCAAAACATATTCATCATTCAAACTTAAGTATTTAAGTTTCATTTGAAGCAGTTGATAGCACATATTTTAAAGCCATGATAAATTGTTATAAATTTCCAAATTAATCTTTAGTTTTTTAAGATTCTTTGTTCTAATAAAAATGAAGAGTATATGTTATTGATTGATTGAAAAGATGCATTTATATGGTCCTGGAAGATGAACTGGCATTTAGTCCAACCCATGCCAAAGTTAGAATTCCTTCTACTATCAATCATCCCTATGAAGACTTCTCATGATGAAGAACTTCTTTCCTCCTAAAAAAGTTTATAGCATTATTGGAAAGATTTTTTCTTCAATTAAATCCATATCAACAATTTCTATGCATTTACTTCCAGCTTATTCCATCAAGACAGGTCATTTATCTCCATTAAATTTCATCTGAGTAACTTCAGCCCATAACTCTAGCCAGTTAAGCTTCTATTAGCTCTCTCTCCCATCTTGGCATCATCTTTAATTTAGAGTATACCATCTATGTCTTGATCCAAGTCTTTGATAAAATGTTGGATGCCACAAATTGCTTATCTCAGATGGCTACAATCAATATGTGTAAAATTTTCCAAAATGGCTTTTCAAACATTTTTTTCTAAAGCTTTCAAAAAAATGCCTATTGGGAAATTTAGATTTTCATAATATTTTGCTGCCTCCATTTCTTTAAAATAAAACTACCAGTTGCTTGTTTATCAATTTATCAGTTGTAATAACTGCACTAGAAATTAAACTTTCAGTACTTCAAACAACAATAATAAATAATTTTATTAGAATAATAGTTGTATGTACTCTGGATACCTACTTGAAATAACATATGTTCCTATTATATACATTCATAGATATTTTAGAGTAGCTTTTAAAGTATTTCCCATTTATCTATAAATGCAAATTATGTTTATAAATGCATTATTTAAAACACACACTAAATTGATTATTTTAGCCAGTTTAATTTGAGAAATTTAAATTATTAGGTTATGATATGAACTTTTGCTTAAGTTCTGTTAGATTTGGAGTAGAAGACTTTGGAACTTCAAACTTCACCTTTTTTAGGTTTCAACAATTTCTCAAACTTTAAATTTTTAAATCTAAAAAATCAAAAAATTATTATTATATCTACAAAAAGAAGTAGTACTGATATCATATAATGAATAGCCTCTTGAGTTACACATTAGAAGAGTTAGATTCTAGTGAATCTGTAATTCACCCTCTGAGCTTGTGCAATTATTTAACCACTCTTTTTTTCTTTCCTGATTTGTAATATGGCAATGATACCAATGTTCCCTGTTTCACTAGGTTGCTAACTTCAAATTGAATATCAAATATAGGATTACTTTGAAAAAATACAGTTGAATATATATATATGTATATGTTATAAATTATTATCATAATTTTTTCAATATTTCAGTGAGTTTCTAGTTTCATTGATTTGGGATCTCTCCACCAGTACAGATTACAGTCCATTCAGACCTTCTCATCCTATACAATGTTAAACCAGGGATTTCAAGAAAAATTCCTTCCATGAAGCATTGATAATGCTAGAGGCCTTCCTCAGGGTCTTTTAATATTTCATGAATACTAGTGCAGTACTCAGGCCTTGCAGCAGCTTTGCTTCACTCTCATTACATGACTAGCTCACCTTTTACATGCCCTCAGTAGTCTTTTGTGCTGCTTCTCGTGCAATAGGTTAACTAATACATTATGTGC
Source organism: Monodelphis domestica (assembly GCF_027887165.1). Lineage (NCBI taxonomy): Eukaryota > Metazoa > Chordata > Mammalia > Didelphimorphia > Didelphidae > Monodelphis > Monodelphis domestica. Next base: position 191,017,305 of record NC_077227.1, read on the forward strand.
CATCTATCTTTCCATTATGATTCTTTTGAGATTGTAGTGCTCCAAAATTCAAATCCATATACTATTAATAGGAAAATGTTGAATTTAAAAATATCTGTTTTGGTGATGGACAGTAACTGTGGCTTCTATAAAATCCTTTGCAATTTCCCCAATGCAATTCAGTCACCTGACTAGTCACCTGAAATTCTAGTCCAAAATAAATGACTAATGTACTAATTCATTGGGCTATCTCAATTCCATGCCATAATCAGGGCACCATGTACTCTTTATCCATCTGGTTTAACCTATATAGATTGCCGTGGAGATTCATCTTTCATGCCATAGATCTCACTGGGGACAACCTATAGTGTCAAAGGGCTCAATGCAACCATCGCATTGTCATATGTGAATACAAAGTTCTGGAATACTTCACCTCCAAGGCATCTCTCTTCTATTAACTATTTTAGGATCTTTCCCCACAACAGTGGCTTCACCTTTATTGAACCTATATATCCCTGTTTTATTCATGATTTACTGTTCCTGCTAGGACTGTTGATACTAATGATTCCTGCTGATGATAATGTTCCTGCTAGGCCTATGGACTGGACTTGTGATTTTAGTGATATGAGGAACTCCCAGTGAGGAAACTCCTTCTACCACTGCATGTCAGTGCCTTATAAACTTCCCTACAACATAATCTTAGAGAATTGCCTAGAGCACAAAATGTATTCTACAGGCTAAGAGGCATTCTGGGTCATTTAACCACTATACATCCAGGGTAAAGTTGGACTAAAAGTCTTTCACTTTGAGATCATCCCACCTACCATATCTCATTGCCTTTCATTTTCATGGGAAATTGTCAGGAGAACCCTTAAAGCTATACATTTTCTCATTTTCTCTACACATAATAAGCACTTTGAGATCTTGTCCTCTACATGGCCAAATGTGTGACTGTGAAGATTTTATCTATTGTTAGAAAATAATTTGAAAAAGCCTTCCCATTTCCTTCATGTTTTCATCTGGGAAACTTTCACTTGTCTTTAAGGGATCTAGTTAGTTCATTTATTACTCCTTCTTTCAGAGTGGTTCTTAGATGTGGTTGTTAGAAAAGTAGGTTGTCATTAGTCTTCATTTCTGGAGTCTTTCGCATTAAATGAGTACTGTAACCATATGTTATTAACTTGGTGCTCTCTTTCCATTTTTTCAGCTTCTCTTAAAAATATTTGCCTCATTGTCAGCAGCAAAGATGTACACTAGGCATGTTGGGGAGGGGAGTTCAGTTCATTAGAGCTTTTATAGCTATTTCTTAGAAATATTCTGCTACGTTTGCTCTTCCTGTGTATCAATTGTTTCTCTTAGGAAGAAATTTTCCCATCCTCTCCTGTCATGCAGGCACCTATTACTAGATCATTGTGGACATGACTCTATCCATCACTCAGACTCCCAATTTTCTTATCTACTTTTACACATTGTCCAATTACTTGCTCTTTCAATGTATTCAGCAAATTGGTCATGACCTCTGGTCTGTGGGGTGGACATGTGTCCTGGTCATAACTGACATATGCCACTAAATTGTTGTTTTCAACTACAAAGAAAGAAGACAGCAAGGGTTGTTTTTCTTTTTAACTAATATTTCCCTATAATCTTTTAGTTCTTGATCGACTATAGAGTTTCTGGGTAAAAAAACAATTCTGGAACTGAAGAGAATGATGATGGTGATAATCCTATATATTTAGTATCTGTCACTCATAGCTTTGTTGGCTTGATAATTTGAAGAATTTGTGAGTTCATTGCTTTAGGTATGATTTCCCACCAAGATGCTAATATCAATTTCTTCAAACTTTCTTGTCCTATTCTTGCACCTTTTCTAGAAAGGACATTTTTTTCTTCCAGTGTCCTAAAATCATAGATTTGCGGTTGAAAGCTCAACCGCCTTCATTTTACAAATGAGAAAATTGAGACCCAAATAGTTGACTTGCCCATGATCACTCAAAAAATTCCTTGGTGGGGAAGGAAAAGGGTAACCCATGTATCATTATTTCTCATTCTTATTACATAATGTGACTGTCTCTTCTTTTTCAGTCAAATATAAACCCAGCATCCAAACAGACTGTTAATGCTTGAATTTTAGTTTCTGTATAATGGGGTTTATAATATCACCTTGCACATCATAAGTGCATAATTAAAGTTGACTGAATTGAATTGTAATAGTCTATGTGTGCTTACACTGAAGGATACTGGAATGGAGGACACTGAATCTTGAGCAAACCATATGGGATCACCAAACACATCCAAATAGCTTTATTATTTCATTGGCTTAGATAATCTCCTCAAAAATGCTTCTCAGAGACACCCTATACATATGCATCCTGAATAACTCTTGTTTATGTCCACCACAAGTCATCCACACAAAATGCTAGAGGTCTTCATCACTTTATCCTAATATCAACTTGCTAATCATGGAGCATATAGCTATCCACCTCTTTGTCCCAACTGAGTCACATTTTCTATGTGACAGGCCCATTTTCTTTTTCAAGCATTTGTTTATGTGAAATATTTTATTTGTGTTTTGTTGCAACCTATTGACAACCGCCATTTACCACTCTCTTCTCTTTTTGATACTTGTTTACTTTTCTTCAGAAGCTATCATGTTCCATGCCTCATAGCTATATAATAACACTAGTAGAATGTTGCTTTTAAATGTATGGACCTTTGTTTCTGAGAGAAGTCTGGAGTTTTATAAGCCCCTGAAGACAAAGTAACCCATTTTCTTTCCTCTCTAATCCTTGTCCCTACTCATGCATGTGTATTGTTGGTCCCCAGATATATGAACTGATATACAAGTTCCATTAATTATCCTATAACTGCATATCATAATCTGGGCAATGAATATTTTTCATCTATTTGTTTTAGTCTCTCAGTGCCCTTAGAATTATAGTGTCTCCGGCATATATCTCTTCTACATTTACTTGTTTTAATTTTCCTTTCCCTGTTCTTTTTCCAGCTATACTTACCTCCCTTTAACTATATCCAGAACAGAACAGTTTCTGTATATGTTTTGTTAAAATATAATCAATTTCTATTTTCTTATGTTATTTGGTGCTTACCAACTAACATACTTACCAATTCTTTTCTCAAAATATTCATGGCATAGAGCTTTAAAGCTTCTATTTTGTCTATATGTCTGATGATTCCCATTCTTTAAAATGATATATGTTTTGAATATATTTCTCACTATTCTCACTTATTCCTATCTTTGCTTTGAAGTCTCTACAAGTCAAGGTATGTGCTAATTTGATTTAAGGGTTATTATTGAGTTCTTTGTGGAACATCTCTATCTCTTGATCTTATACAATAGAAAAAAATTTTTTTTTAATTTGGACCTGACAAGACATCTGCTAATCATGCTAGTGAATGATGTTGATGAACATATCTCTGTGTTTAAATTAATTTCTGTTGCCATATATGTCATGGATTTAACTCAGAGATTTTAGGCTGCATTTTTATGTTAAGAGAAATAATTTCTTAAAATTAATAAATAATAATTCTATAATGTTATACACTTTATTATCACTCAGTTACAGACATATATACAAATATAGATAGACTGGTACTGAAAATGTACTATGCTCTAGAAAATGAACTATAAAATCTGCCTGCTTTCTTCTAATTGAATATCATGGGATTGTGAGATTTACAGCTGAAAAAAACTTTAGAGATTACAATAGAATTTTAGAATGGAAAGTGAGCTCAAAAGCCATTTAGTACATCTGACACCTCAGTGAATTGGAGGTCATTTTCATAAGAAGCCCAGGACAAAAAAGTTCATTCTGTACAACAAAAAATGTCTTATTTTCTCTTTCACATGATAACACTTGTTATCATATCCCACACAACTAACTTAAGACATTTAGAAATCCTACCCAAAAGCTCAAATGCTAAAACAATACTCCAACCTTTATAATAATCAAGTTTTTGGATACACGACTAATCGGAATGAATGAATAAATCACTTATTAAGCATTTACTGCATGTTTTTCTTCAGTTTTTGTTCAGTCTTATCTGACTCTTCATAACCCCATTTTGGGTTTTGTTGGTAAAGATACTAGAGTTATTAACCATTTCCTTCTCTAGCTCATTTTATAGATGAGGAAACTGAGTCAAATAGTGTTAAGTGACTGGTTCAAGATCACACAGTAGTAAACATCTCAGAGCAGTTTTGAACTAAGATCAGTTTTTCTGACTCCAGGCCCAGAACTCTATCTGCTATGCCACCCAATTATCCTATTTATTACAGAGAGAGCACTAAAGATACAGTATGCTAAGATTCATCTCATTTACCATTCTCAAGAAAACATCTTTCTAAGAACATATATGTTACCAAACTTTAAATCTCTTTATTGCATTTTTTACACTTTGCATTCTTTTCAGTCATTCAGTGAGCATTTAATAAGTGCTTACTATGTATAAAGTATTATGCCAATTTCTTGAGATAGGAATATTATAGTTATTTTTAAGGAGCTAATATTCTACATGCATGCCAGTCATATATTCAGATGAAGAATATTATTAAAACATAACTGCATAAATCGTCATGTAGACTGCTATCTTCTTAGGTTTTCCTTTTAACTGATTTAATGTTCCACATTTCTTAGCTTCATGAATGTCATCTTCCAATTTTTCTGATTATCCTTTAACTTCCTTGGGCAGTATTCTGTAAGCCTACTGATATGCCTTGGCATCATATTTTCATATTCTTATAGTTTGCAGTATTTTTGCTTTGTCATTACAATGTTGGAGTTTAACTAAAATATTATTTTCCTGGCTCCATGGATTCTCCCTGTTTGTATATTGTAGATTAGCTTTATAATATTTGAAATTATTCTTGAATAACACCTATAGTCCATTGTCCAAATTCTGTTGCCTTTCTAAATCATCTGAAATGTAAGTAATATAATGATTCCTACGTCTTGAAATATCCTAAAGATCTACCACTTGTACCTGCATATTTTTCATTAGTTATTATTTAGGTTTTTCCATTTTCTTTACACGGTCTACACTTGCACTTTTGGCTGTAATCTATTGTTTGCTTTTTTTAAAAAAATCTATTACACTGTCTATTGGTCACTTAAAAATAATTTCCTATAAATCTTTCCCAACAACTTTTAATTGTAGCTTTTTTTTGCCATGGAATTTAAAATTTTTTCAAAATTTTATTTGTTCTTTTGATTTCTTACCAGTGTTAAATATTGTTTAAATTCATTGAATGTCTTTTCTTTGAGCACATTTCTAATTTCATTTCATTTTTGTTTCTTTTTCTATCTGCCCTGTTTCTTGAGTTGTTACAGTTTATTTTTATTATAGTAGAACTCTTATTTTTATGTAATAGATTTCAGTTATTAATAAATATAGAAATAAATGTTTCCTATAGAAAAATTGAAACTGGAGTTCAGATAAGAGGGAGAAAGTAAGGGACAGAAAATAAGCATTTCTCTTATGTCTACTGTGTTCCAGGAACTGTGCACTTTCCAAATATCATCTCAATTGATAAGACACATGGGGTTTGGAGATTTACATTAGATAATTACCTAACAGACAAGTGATGATTAAAACTGAAACAAGAGCAGGTCACTGAAAAAAATAGTATTGAAAAAGGACAGGAGGAAATGTTGGGAAATGTCCCCAGATAGGACCAGAAAGAGAAACTGGCAAAGGAAATAGATGTCTGAGAAGAGCAGTAGTGTCCAAAACACACACACACACACACAAATAAAGGGTCACAAACTAACCAGAAAATAGTGGTGATGAGACCTAGGAAAAAACACTGGTGAGAGAAATGGTTATTGGAGAGCTTCCAAAGATCAGTTTGGGCATAATTTTGAGAATTTATTTTAGGTTTCATGAAGTTAAGGGTAAAATGAGTGAAGAAATGGAGGCAGTAAATATAGTACATATGAATTTGAGAAGTTTAGAAATTAAGGCTAGAGAAAAGATTAGATGAGAGTCCAAATGTATCAAATTAAACTTGTTCCTACATATAGATAAACTTCTCTTCAGGCTTAATAAATTAAATGATAGAGGAACCTTAGAAAGATTAATAATATTGGGCCTCTAATACAATACATGTATTTAGCCATTGATTTTTTGTGTCCTATCTGTAAAACATTTTTAAAACAACATACAAATATAGTTTCAAATCAAATAACTGGAAAAGAAAGTCCCTATTCCACATTAGTCTTTGAGTTTAACCAATTGTTACTCAAACTCTTTTCACACAGATGTCCTGTTTTAAATTAATATAATTAAAATCTAATTTAAATAATATTTTAAACAGAGCTTTTTATACAGATCCTGCCTTCTTATCAGAGGAGCAAAGTCTTACATAGGATCTATGCTCTTTATTCCCCATAGACTACTGACTACCTTAGTTTCCTCATCTATAAAATTAGGATATTAATAATATATCTCCCACAATTGTGAGGATAAGATGAGATAATATATATGCATGTATATACATATATTTTTATTTAAAATCTTCTTTCTTAGAATCAAAACTCTGTATTGGTTCCAAGGCAATTGGGGGAGTCAAATGACTCGCCTAGGGTCACATAGCCACAAAGTCTCTGAGATCAGATTTGAACCCAAGATTTCCTATATTTTTAAAGTAACTTGCCAATCTTAAATAGCTATGTAAATACTAACCATTGTTTTTATTATTGTGCCTTTCTGAAAATCTTAAAATATTCTATTTTGCTTCATAGTTTTATATAGTTGTTATATTATTATTATATAATATTACACATCTATGAGTGTGATATATTCTCCTGTCTAGCTTGCAACATATTATCAAGGACCATGTCAATTATCCTTTATATCTCCCAGTGTTTTGGGCTTCATAATAGCAGAAACTTATTAAGTCATTAATTAATGAACACAAACAGAGAGGAGGGAAATATAGAGAGAAAATAAATCTCATTTGCCTCAAATCCTACCCTGCCTTCTAGTCAATGATGACATAAAACCAGCTAGTGAGCCAAGTATGAATTGCATTCTGAGAAAAGAAGGTAAAAAATACCCTGAATGCAAAATGAAAGGAAAGCAATCAGGAAAACAATGTACCTATAACAATATTTTAAATCAAACAATTTTGAAAGACTTAAGAACTCTGAGGAATACAAGGATCAGTCATGATTCCAAAGGACAAAAGATGAAGTATGTATGCACTACCTTCCTCCTGAAATGGCTATAAGATTCAAGGTAATATAATCAAGATTTTATTTAATGAGACATGTTTTTTGGGCATGGCCAATTCTGTGATTTTTTGGCTTAGCTGTACATATTTGTTACAGGAAGAATTTCACCATCATCAATAGAGATGAAGTGAAAGGGAGAGAAAATTAATGTTCATTTTTTTAAAGCAGAAAAAAGTAACTGGGGTCTATATAGCAAAACAGTATAAAAGTGGCATCTCTAAAGTAACCATTTTATTCCTTTCTTCTTGATCATCACTCTTAAAAGGGTATTAGTCAGTGCCCATGTTAAAAACAAAAGCCCTTTTGTCATAGGCATCAGCAGAATTCTTTGAAACACCTGTTAAATCTAGTACTCCTGTGGAATTGCTAATTTTAGTATTTGATATATCAAAGTACTGAACGATTATTCTATAGAAGAAAAATGTGAACAATGACTCTTTAGATCAGTACTCCCCAAGAAACTTCATGAGTCTTTGGGAATATTTATCAAGTATAAATTCAGGTATATGCCAAAGGACAGTGGAAAGACACATGAAAAGTATAAGAAAATTGCAGCATGTTAGTAATGAAGGCTTGTCATTGGAAAAGTGGGGCAAAAAGTTGTCAAGGACATATATAATGGGGAAAAGAGGGAGGATGATCAGGTCAGATTTTGGTAGGATCACAGAAAGTCCAAGTCCTCAATTGGCACCTCCAATACATTAATAGAATCAGAAGTAGGTCTATAGTACATTGAATAGATTGTCTCCGAATTAATATATAGACAAGAAACATATGGACAAGAGAAGAATATTATCCAGCGAGAATAATGCCGATCCTGGAGTCACAATATTTGATTTTGAATTTTGAATTAAAGACATTTATACTTGACCCCTTTGGGTTTCATTTTTTGTCATGTAGAAGATAAAGAAAGTTAATTAGATGGCTTCTGAGGTCCTGTCCAGCAGCCTAGACCTAGGATTGTAGGAATTGCACAGGTTAAGAAATAATTTATGGCTTATTCTCTGAACTGGTCAAAGGATCACACAATAATGACATGTCATTTATCTAAATATTAATTTATGTGCATTAATCAATCATAAAAGATTCTAAGATTATCAAATCATTATTGGATGAAAGTCATCTATTATCCACTTATTATGTGCCAAAGCATTGTTCCCAGAACATAAATGAAAAGGATAAAACAGTCCTTGCCTTCAAGGATCTTGTATTCCAATGAGAAAGATAACATATAGAGAGGAGTGGTGGCTAGAGAAGGTTGTTTTGATCAGAAAGTCACAGTGGGGTTATAGAAGAGAAGATTAGGGGTAATTTACAGAGATGGATATCTGGTTATCCTTATGGCTATTGCACCTCACAGAATACCAGAGATCATGACCTAATGAACCTAATCTTCTCAGTTTTGAACCTTCTACCCAGGATCCGAGCTATCTGATTGCTAAGTGGTGTAATAGGTAGGTTAAAAGAAGGATTCAAAACTAACTAACTAACTAACTAACTAACTAACTAAATATATATATATATATACATATATATATATAATAGGCTTATTTAGCTAAAGGGAGGAGGGGAAAAGGGGGAATTAGGGGATACCTAACTTCTAACCCAAAACAGAGATTAAAATCCTGACACCTACTATAATTATTCTAAACTAAATTCTTACAGTAGTAATTAAGGCTGGGGGCAGGGTGTAGAAACAAGGACAAGGGTCAAAGAATCTCATAACCAGGGGTCCTCTTTGAGTCAAGTAGTAGTCCCAGTAATAGCTCTGTTGAAATCCACTTGACAGCAGCAGCAGCACTGGCAGCAACAGCAGCAAGGATAGGCAGAGTATCAAGAAAGTCAAAGAATAGAGAATCACTGGCTGGGTCCACTCCAGAAATACCAGAGAGAAACCCTCTTGGCTCTTCTGACTATTAGAAAAAATGCAGCAGCCTCTCTCTCTCTCTTCCAGAGGAGCTCACCAACTGCTCTCAGAAACTGCCTGTGTGTTCAGGTCCCCAGCTACTGAGAGTTCTGTGTGCAATGTTGGTTTACAGGATCTCTTGCTGTCAGCTTACCCTGTTAAAGTCCCCCCTTTGCACAAAGCCATGTTTTCAACATGATTTTGGCATTTGTGCACTAACATATTTATATTTTCCTTAAACTAAAATTTCTACCCAAAATAATAAGCAACTATCTTATCCTATCTAATAGTATCCTATTCTAGGGATTTAATCAAGGAAAGGAAAAAAGAAAGTATACAATGAACAAGTACAAAGTTCAAAATACAGATCAAACATATGCAAAAGCAAAACAAGAATATAACATCAAAATCAGAATATAAACACAAATTTCATGCAAAACATTAAAATCATAAATATTACTCTCATCAACTAATACAGAAAATTCTACTACTATTGCAATCCATAAACAGCAAACTTAGATAAAATTTTGAAAAATACAATAAACGCAACATGGCATAAGTTTAATGAAAAAAATTAAACCAAACCATCAAACTTACTTATGCAAAATACATTTAACAATAGAAGAAAATTAAACATAACCTTATTCTATGTTAAGAACTTAGCAAACATGGTCTATTTATATGTGTTACATATACATATAATAAATATATACACGTGTGCTATATACACACACTTCATATTAACATGTATGTTACATATATAAATATACGTTATATGATTGCTTTTACAATCATAATTCTAATATACACTATTTACATATATTTACATATGTATTTATATTTTGCGTGATATGTCATATGTGCTATGTAATGTATGTTGCAATGTATGTTGTAATGTATTTTGTTGTGTAAGTCAGTATCTTACCTTATCTTATCAGTCTTAAACTCTAATCTATCTTTCTGTAGCCCTATCTCCCTACACTCTCCTAAAACTAATCCTACTATTGCAATGCATAAACAGCAAACTTAGACAAAATTTTGAAAAATACAATAAACGCAACATGGCATAAGTTTTACGAAAAAAATTAAACCAAACCATCAAACTTACTTATTCCTATACTATTACTATTCTAAACTAAGTAGCTATCTTATTTTTTGTTAGTAACTACTTTATAACTAACTATAACATTGTTAGTATCTAGCTATACATTGTTGTACTCATTCAACTAGTGAATCTAACCATGTTCATGTTTTGTGTATATGTTTTGTTATGTTGTTATTCAGGCTATGTTATGTTGTTTTGTTAGTTATGTCAGTGTTACTGTTGTGTTAGTGTTGTGTTACTGTTGCATGCAATATACTTACCAAAACTTCAGATTTTTCCTTCTTTTCTCAACTTGTTTGAAGAATTCTTCCTCTCCAAAATCCATGGTAGTAAAATGTATTGATGAATGCTTGTGAATATATATTATGTTGTGTTATATTACATTCCCCAAATTCCTTAGAACCATTAGTCCATCTATGATCCTCTTTATTGAAAATTCCCTTCAATGTATTTATCTGCTTACTGTTTATGTCTTTCAGTCTTTTTACAATGTCTATCAATTTTCTGAATTCTCCTCTTCATCTGCAATGTCCTCTTCCATCCAAATGTCCTTTTCCACTGGAATAGTCCACTACTTACTGATCTTTTTGACTACAAACTCTATTTGACTAATGAATCTCAGCTTCCTTTGACTTATTCTTCCTCATTTTATTCTTCTAAAATTTCCACACTTTCGTTATTAATTCCATGAGCTAACTCAATATGTGAGCAATGACATCACAAATCTCTTCCTAATACTTTCACAGAAAATGGTGAAACTAATACAATTGTATAAGGACCTACCCAACTCTCTTGAGTTGCTGATGTTTTTGCAAAAATTTTCACGTACACCATATCACCTGGTTGAAAATTATGAAGAGAATAATCCAAAGGACCAGGTTGAATCAATACCCCCATGTCATGCAGTTCTCTAAGTCATTGTTGTAATGCACTTAAATATGAAGCAAGTTGACAATCTCCACCTAAAGGAAATGTATAAACAGTCTTACAAGTTTTTGCTTGCAATGGGGCATGTCCAAAGAGCATTTCATAAGATGATATATGTAAGTTTGCTCTTGGTCTTGTACATAGGTAAAACAAAGCTATGGGAAGAATATCTGACCATTTTAGATGAATTTCACCACAAATTTCCCCACCATAGTCTTGAGTTCCTTATTCACATGCTCCACTTGAACTTTGTGGATTATAAGGAACATAATATTTAGTTGTTATTCCTAGATTCTCATAGACTGTTTTCAGGATATCTTATGTAAAATGAGATCCTTTATCAGAATATATGGTAATTGGTACACCAAACCTAAGAACAATTTCCTTAAGTAACACTTTCACCACAAAGCTAGCTGTATTAGTATTAGATGGAAAAGATTCAGGCCATTTTGTTAATCTATCAACAATTACCAGACAAAACTTGTATCTTCCAGCTTTTTTTTCCTGTCCATCCAAATTTATATCTGCTTGAATTGCATGATATTTCCAGGATTTCACATCTTTAATACCACCATTAGCTTTTTCACTACTCTCATTGGTCTTTATAATCTCTATGTTGGTGTCATTGTTCTCATTTACAATCACATTATCTTTATCCAATTTACATTCTTCATTATTTTCCATTATTTCAAAATCACTAGAATTTTCCACTAATTTTACATTACAATTTTCTTTTTCCTCACAATTATTAACACTAATTATATTATCCTTTGTTTCAATCACATTATTTATAAATCCATTACATCAATTCCATTTAATTCCAATAAATTTTCCCTTCATTTTTCAAATACTTGAGAACTCCAGGTACACATTCATAATGAACATGCCCCTTTGTTCTGATCATCCTTATGCCCACTGACTACTTAGCTGTACTTGGGTCTTACTCCTGATTTTACCCACTTTTGCATAGTGTTCAAATCAGGTGCTTTAGAAGTAGGACAATTATTAGTATTTCTTCTCTGATAATTATTGTTATTCCAATTATTGCTATACTGTCTATTATATATGTTATTCCAATTAAGTTGCCTAGAAAATTGCCCTCTGAATCTATATTCCCTAATAAAATGTCCTACATGATCACATAAGAAACAGGAAGTTGCTATAAAACACTCCGTGCATGTTATTATTATGCACTGTGATTATTAATAACAAACACTAAATAACAGAACCAAAAAAAAAGAGTCTTTCTACCACATGTGTTATTGGCCTTTAGGCTATTTACAATTTAAATTCCCTTCTAAGTCAATCAAGAGTCAGAGTTCCATATCAATCAGGACCTTGGAGAGCAACCAAGTGCTGGAAAGGACAATGGAATGTTGCAAGTTGGTTCAACTGCCAACCTGCTGATCTCTCTGTTTTACTCTGGCCTACATCAATTTCTGTAAGTTTGACCTACTGACTCACCAAATGTAATAGGTGGGTTAAAAGAAGGGTTCAAAACTAACTATATATATGAAAAAAAAAAGGTTTATTTAGCTAAAGAGAGGAGGGGGGGGAAGGGAATTAGGGGATACCTAACTTCTAATCCAAAACAGAGATTAAAACTCTTATAACTACTAGAATTATTCTAAACTAAATTCTTACAGTAGTAATTAAGGCTGGGGGAGTTTGTAGAAACAAGGACAAGGGCGAAAGAATCTCACAACCAGGAGTCCTCTTTGAGTCAAGCAGTAGTCCCAGTAACAATTATGTTGAAATCCACTTGACAGAAACAGTAGAACTGGCAGCAACAGCAGCAAGGACAAGCAGAATATCAAGAAAGCCAAAGAAAAGGGAATTACTGGCTCTCTGGATCCACCCCAGAAATACCAGACTGAAACCCTCTTGGTTCTCCTGACTGCTAAACAAAAAGAGGCAGCTTTTCTCTCTCTTCCAGAGGATTTCACCAACTGCTGTCAAAAACTGCCTATGTATTCATTTCCCCACCTCCTGAGAGTTTTGTGTGGAATGTTGGTTTGCACGATCTCTTACTGTCAGTTTACTACAGTGGGCAAAGTTTTTTATGGATTGACTTATGGTTCTCAGAAAAGAGAATGGAAAGAGATTCAGGAAGGGGACTAAGCAAAGAGGAGCAACAGAATCCATGAGAATAAGCATCTATCGGGGATATATAGGTGGGATTTGAAGTATTCTCTTTTGTGAAGCCAGTTATATTTAGTGTAGTATGTAAATTTGACTTTTATAGCATAGCCCCAGGACATAAGGTACAAAATTGAGTGAATCAAGTTTCTTGGGACATTCATTTAATAAGCATTTATTAAGCATTTTCAGTGCTAGATCCTGTGCTAAGCCCTGAGGATACAGGAAGATGGGGGGAGGGAACAATCCCTTCCCTAAAAGAGTTTACATCTAATGTATAATCTCTGATGGTCTGGATGATACTATGGCAGTAAAGATGGTCTGAATGTGACCATCTTTGTAATCATTCAGAAATTACAAAATTACATTAAGAATCCTCTCTAAAATAAACCATTGATATGATAACAAAGTTTGACAAAGTAAGCAGTTTCTTCCACCCACTTGTCACTATCATGATGTATTTTCACTAGCAATGTATATAGAAGAAAGAGTTCCCACTTAGTCTAGTTAAAGGAATTTCTGGTAGGAATTTTTTAAATTCCAGTCAAAGAAATCCAGTCAATAGAAGTATTTTGCTGCCATTTGGTAATTGAGCACTATGCAATCTTAATGTGTTAGTGTTTGCTATCCATGGCAAAACAGAGAGAATGTGAGCCAAATCATGAATCTAGTGGCATAAGCCTAGATTTAAAATGGCATTCTCTTCAAAAGAAAGAACAAAATGTAGCTTATTCATTTCTGTAATTCTGTCTCAGTTTTTTATTTTGATTGATTTCATCCTCAGGAAAAAGTAGATTTTCTCCTTCCTTTTTTCATCTCCTACTTTCCTTGACAGACTAGTTCCTGCAGTATTTGTAGTTCAATTGGAAAATACTGCTGTCCACTTTGACTTTTATTCCATGATAGAAACTCCACTGTCAGTACAATGAACAAAGGCTACAGATCTAAAGGCCAAGCTGTCATAAACCCATGGGAAGAAACCCTCAGAGGATTCAATGGACAATTTATCTCCACCTTCTAGGGAGACTTGCTCTACAGTCATAAAACCCAGGTCATTTAGGATATGGACCTTTTTTTAAACAGAGTTTTACAGCCTTTGCAAAATACTGTCTCACATTTTCATCACTCCCTACCTCATGGTATTCTAAATCAGGAAGTATTGCCCAAAAGGAGATGGATGGGTAAGAGATATAACAAAGAGGTAGTTGCCAAAATTATATAACTTGATTCCCAGCTTCTAAAAGCCCCAATTGGATATATAGTGGAATGAAATGAATAATGACAGGAAGAGGAAAATCATTTGCCCATTTCACTAGTAGTATATATACCTTGAGACAGAGAAGTGACCCACAAGGGAAACAGACTACAGGAAAGTCCTAAAAAGTTAATGACAAATCCTAGGTCCCTTGCAAAAGTTCTATAGTTTCTAAACCTGGGACCAGACTTTCCTGAAGGTTGTTCATTAAAAACAAAAGTTTAAAATTGAAATTAATGAAAGTGTTCCTTTGGTTCTGCAATGTGTTACTTTGTTAAGACCTCAGAAATTCTCCCTTTCCACCATCATTTCTTTTTCAGAGAAAGGATTTTTAGGTGATATATGATTAAGTCATTGTATGTCATAAATTTAGCAAGTTTAAAATACCTGCAGAATGGTAGATCTAGAAGAATCTTTTGTTAATTAATTAATTAATTGATTGATTTTATATTTTTATTTTATTTCATCAATTTAGAACATTATTCTTTGGTTACAAGAATCATATTCTTTCCCTCCCTCCCCTCCACCTACCCATCCCATAGCCAACATGCAATTCCACTGGGTATTACATGTGTCCTTGATCAAAATCTATATCCATGTTGTTGATATTTCCACTAGGATGATCATTTAGAGTCTACATCCCTGTTCATATCCCCTTCAACCCATATAATCAAGCAATTGTTTTTCTTTGGTGTTTCTACTCCCACAGTTTTTCCTCTGAATGTGGATAGTTTTTTCTCATAAATCCCTCAGAGTTGTTCAGGATCACTGTATTGCCACTAATGGAGAAGTCCACTATATTTGATTGTACCATAGAGTATCTTTCTCTGTGTATAATTTTCTTCTGGTTCTGCTCCTTTCACTCTGCATCACTTCCTGGAAGTTGTTCCAGTCTCCATGGAATTCCTCCACCTCATTATTCCTTTGAGCACAATAGTATTCCATCACTGCCATATACCATAATTTGTTCAACCATTCCCCAATTGAAGGGCATCCCCTCATTTTCCAATTTTTTGCCACCACAAAGAGCGTAGCTATGAATATTCTTGTACAAGTCTTTTTCCTTATTATATCTTTGGAATATAAATCCAGCAATGCTATGGTTGGATCAAAGAGCAGACAGTCTTTTATCGCCCTTTGGGCATAGTTCCAAATTGCCATCCAGAATGGTTGGATCAATTCACAATACCAGCAGTCCATTAATGTTCAAACTTTACCACATCCCCTCCAGTATTCAATACTTTCCTTATGTTAGCCAATCTGCTAGGTGTGAGGTGATACCTCAGAGTTGTTTTTATTTGCATCTCTCTGATTATAAGAGATTTAGAACACTTTTTCATGTGCTTATTAATAATTTTGATTTCTTTAACTGAAAATTGCCTACTCATTTCCTTTGCCCATTTATCAATTAGAGAATGGCTTGATTTTTTGTACAATTGATTTAGCTCTTTTTAAATTTGAGTAATTAGACCTTTGTCACAGGTTTTTGTTATGAAGATTATTTCCCAATTTCTTGCTTCCCTTATAATTTTGGTTGCATTGGTTTTGTCTGTACAAAAACTTTTTAATTGAATGTAATCAAAATTATTTATTTTACATTTTGTGGTTTTTTTCCTAACTGTTGCTTGGTCTTCAAATCTTTCCTTTCCCAAAGATCTGACATGTATACTATTTTGTGTTTACCTAATTTATTTATAGTTCCTTCTTTATATTCAGGTCATTCACCCATTTTGAGTTTATCTTGGGGTAGGGTGTAAGATGTTGATCCAATCCAAATCTCTCCCATTCTGCCTTCTACTTTTCCCAGAAGTTTTTATCAAATAGTGGATTTTGGTCCCCAAAAAATGGGATCTTTGGGTTTATCATAGACTGTCTTGCTGAGTTCACTTACCCCAAATCTATTCCACTGATCCTCATATCTGTCTCTTAGCCAGTACCATATTGTTTTGATGACCACTGCTTTATAGTATAGTTTGAGATCTGGGACTGCAAGGCCACCTTCCTCCGCATTTTTTTCATGATTTCCCTGGATATCTTTGATCTTTTGTTCTTCCAAATGAACTTTGTTATGGTTTATCTAATTCAGTAAAAAGAATTTTGGTAGTTCAATGGGTATGGCACTAAATAGATAGATGAGTTTGGGTAGGATGTTCATTTTTATTATGTTAGCTCATCCTACCCATGAGCAGTTGATGTCTTTCCAATTGTTTAGATCTAGTTTTAATTGTGTGGAAAGTGTTTTGTAGCTGTGTTCATATAATTCCTGTGTTTGTCTCAGCAGATAGATTCCTAAGTATTTTATATTGTCTAGGGTGATTTTAAATGGAATTTCTCTTTCCAGTTCTTACTGCTGAGATGTGTTGGAGATACACAAAAATGCTGATGACATATGGGTTCATTTTGTATCCTGCAACTTTGCTAAAGTTGTTGATTATTTCCACTAGCTTTTTAGTTGATTCTCTAGGATTATTTAAGTAGACCATCATATCATCCACAAAGAGTGGTAGCTTGGTCTTCTCATTGCCAATTTGAATACCTTCAATTTCTTCTTCTAATTGCTACTGCTAGCATTTCTAGTACAATGTTAAATAATAGAGGTGATTATGGGCATCTTTGTTTCACTTCTGATCTTATTGGGAATGCATATAGTTTATCCCCATTGCAGATGATGTTTGCTGATGGTTTTAGATAGATACTATTTATTATTTTTAGGAAAGGCCCTTCTATTCCTATACTTTCTAGTGTTTTCAATAGGAATGAGTGTTGTACTTTATCAAAGGCTTTTTCTGCATTTATTGAGATAATCATGTGATTTTTGTCAGTTTGCTTGTTAATATGGTCAATTATGTGGATGGTTTTCCTGATATTGAGCCATCCTTGCAATCCTGGCATAAATCTCACCTGATCATAGTGAATAACCCTCCTGATCATTTGCTGGAATCTTTTTGCTAATATTAAAGATTTTTTTAAGTATTTAAGATTTTTGCACCTATGTTCATTAAGGTGATTGGTTTATAGTTTTCTTTCTCTGTTTTTGACCTGCCTGGCTTTGGAATCAGTACCATATTTTTGTCATGAAAGTAATTTGATAGAACTCCCTCTTTGCTTATTATGTCAAATAGTTTGTATATTATTGGGATTAGTTGTTCTTTGAATGTTTGATAGAATTCACTTATGAATCCATCAGGCCCTGGGGATTATTTCTTAGGGAGTTCTTTTGCTTGTTAAATTTCTCTTTCTGATATGGGATTATTTAAGAATTCTATTTCTTCCTCTGTTAATCTAGGCAATTTATATTTTTGTAAATATCCAGCCATATCACCTAGATTACCACATTTGTTGCTATATAATTGGGCAAAATAGTTTTTAATGATTGACTTAATTTCCTCTTAATTAGAAATGAGGTCTCCCTTGTCATCTATGATACTGTTAATTTGGTTTTCTTCTTTCCTTTTTTATTAGATTGACCAGTACTTTATCTATTTTGTTTGTTTTTTTCCAAAATACCCGCTTCTTGTCTTATTTATTGATTCAACAGCTCTTTGACTTTTGATTGTATTAATTTCTTCCTTAATTTTTAGGATCTCTAATTTAGTTTTCATCTGGGGGTTTTAAATTTGTTTGCTTTAAAGTTTTTTGACTTGCATGTCCAATTCATTGACCTTTGCTCTCCCTGATTTGTTAATATATGAATTCAAGGATATAAATTTACCCTTGAATACTGCTTTGGCTGCATCCCATAGATTTTGAAAGGATGTCTCATCATTGTCATTTTCTTCAGTGAAATTATTAATTGTTTCTATGATTTTTTCTTTAACCAATTTTATAGGATCATATTATTTTATTTCCAGTTAATTTTTGATTTGGCTCTCCATGTGACCTTACTGATTATTATTTTTATTGTATTATGATCTGAAAAGGTTGTATTTATTATTTCTGCTTTTCTGCATTTGATTGCCATGTATTTATGCTCCAATACATAGTCAATCTTTGTGAATTTACCATGTGCTGCTGAAAATAAGGTATATTCTTTTTTGTTCCTATTTATTTTTCTCCATATATCTATTAATTCTAATTTTGCTAAGATTTTATTCACATCTCATACCTCTTTCTTATTTATTTTGCGATTCAATTTATCTAGATTTGATAGTGGAAAATTCAGGTCTCCCACTAGTATAGTTTTGCTATCTATTTCCTCCTTCAACTCCACTAGTTTCTCCATTAGAAACTTGGATGCCATCCCATTTTTTGCGTACATGTTGATTACTGATATTTCCTAATTGTTTATACTACCTTTTATCAAGTTGTAGTTACCTTCCCTATCCTTTTTAATCGGATCTATTTTTACTTTAAGTTTGTCAGATATCATGATTGCAACTCCTGCCTTCTTTCTATTAGTTGAGGCCCAATAGATTTTACTCCAACCTTTAATTCTAACCTTTTGAGTGTCTACCTACCTCATGTGTGTTTCTTGTAGACAACATATGGTAGGATTTTGATTTCTAATCCACTCTGCTATTTTTATTTTCATTTTACGGGTGAGTTCATCCCATTCACTTCAAAGTTATGATCACCACTTGTGTATTCCCCAGCATTTTGATATCCTCGCCTATTTCTGCTCTTTCTTCTTTTGCTATATCCTTTTAAGCCAGTGGTTTGCTTTCAATCAGTACTCCTAAACCCCACCTGTAATATGCTTCCCTTTCTGCCCCCTCCCTTTTTGTTCTCTTTTTATTGTTTTTTTAGTCTAAGTTCCCTCCCTCCTCTCTTTCCCTCCCTTTTTCTACTTCCTCCTCCCTTCCCCCTTAGTTTTCCCTTCTCACTTTCCCTGTAGGATAAGATAGAATTCAATACCCCAATGGATGTAGATGCTCTTCCCTCTCAGATTTGGTTTCACTGAGAGGAAGGTTTAGGTATTACCCATTAGCACTCTCTTCCTCTCCTTCTAATAATAATATTCTTCCCCTCCCCTTCCCATATGCCTCTTTGTGAGGTATAGATTATCCTATTTATCTCATTTCTTCAAGTTTATCTTGGTGACATCTTCAATTCCCCCCTCCCTTTTTCTCTTTTTTTATATCATCTTATAGCCCTTATTATCCCAATCTGTTCCTGTGAATGATTCTTCTAATTACTATAATAATGAATATAATTTTTGAGTTACAAACAGCATTTTCCTATATATTGATATAAACAATTTTATCTTATTAAACCCCTGAAAAAAGAAAGTTTGAATAAAAAAACCTTTTTCCCTTTCCCCTCTCTTATTTACTTTTTCAGGTTTCTCTTGATTTTTGTGTTTGGATATCAAACATTCCACTTGGTTCTGGTCTTTTCTTTACAAATACTTGGAAATCTTCTATTTTGTTGTATGCCCATGCTTTCCCCTGGAAGTATATAGTCAGTTTTGACAGGTAGGTGGTCCTTGGTTGAAGATCCAATTCTCTTGTGTTTCTGAATATCATATTCCAATTCTTACAGTCTGTTAGTGTGGAAGCTGTCAGATCTTGTGTAATCCTGATTGGGCTCCTTGATATATGAATTGTATCTATTTGGCTTCTTGTAAAATTTTCTCTTAGCTTGGAAGCTCTTGAATTTGGCAATTACTTTCCTGGGAGTTATCTTTTGAGGATTTAGTGTAGATGGTGTTCTATGAACTCTTTCAATGTCTATTTTTCCCCCTTGTTCAAAAACATCAGGGCAATTTTCTTGGATAATTTCTTGTAGTATGATGTCAAGATTTCTGTTTATTTCTGGGTTTTAAGGTAGACCCATGATTCTCAAATTGTCTCTTTGTGATCTGTTTTCATAATCTGTCAACTTTTCAATGAGATATTTTACATTTTCTTCTATTTTGTCAGTCTTTTGACTTTGCTTTATTAATTCTTGCTGTTTTGCAAGATCATTGGCTTCTAATTGCCCAATTCTTGTTTTTAAGGCCTGGCTTTCTACTATAATCTTTTGTTTTTCTGCCACAATTTTTTTTATTTTATGCTTTAATCTTTTGATTTTCCTTTTTGGTTTGGTCTATCCTGCTTTTTGTGGCTTCTAGCTGTTTCTCCAATTGGGAGTTCTTATCCTTTAAATTGTTATTTTTAAACTCTTCCATTTTTCTTGCCAGATGGTTTCCATATTTTTGGTAAGCTCCAATTTAAATTCTTCAAGAGCTTGTGGCCAATTTCCATTTTGGGGGGGAAGGTTTGGCTCATTTATTTAGATTTCCTCTTCTGCTAGTTCCTCTGTAGTCTGGATTTTTCCTCTGTAAAAATTATCCATGGTCAATGCCTTCTTCTTGGCTTTTTTTAGTGTTGGAAAGTTGTTCTTGGGCACTGTTTTCCATTACTATGGTTGTTTTACCTTTCCTTTCCAGTCTAAAATCTGAGTGAGGAGGGCAGGCTCTCTGTGTATGGAGCTAAGGAGCAAGGATTTTGCATGACTGCACTTCTCAAGACTCTGTAGCTTCTGCTGTTTGCTGCCCTTCTCTGTGCTATCTCCCTGCAGGGGCCCATGGTCTGAGCTCCTCAGCCTGCTGGAGCCTCAGGTCTAGCTGCTCTCAGGGGTAGGTCCTCAGTGGTCTCAGTCAGCTAGCAAGGACCAAGAGATACCCCTCACTTACTCCAGAGGTGCCCCTCATTCATTCACTGATTCTAGAGTGTGCTGGCTCTGACTCTGGCTCTGAAGGTGGGGTGGGGGAGGGTAGATCAGCTCACATTTTGGTGAAAACTTTTTCACCCCTTTATGGTGTGAAAATCCCCAAATCCCATGTACCTTTAATGCTGTGCCCTACTGTAGAGTACATTCGTTCATATGAATTTGGATTTTTTTGGCTTTTTGAGGTAGTCTTTATTGGTAGGTGGTGAGGAGAGGAAGAGTCCTGCATCTAGAGTCCTGCCATGTTTACCTGGATGTCCTCTAGAGGAGTCTTAAATGGGACTGATTTCACTCTGTCCTAGAGGTAAATAATCAAAATTATATGGAAGAAACCAGATTTGATCTCAGGCTTTAGGTCTGGTGCTCTATCCACTTCATACCTATGTGTTTCCTTTTGACACAATTCTATTTCCTGTTTCCATTTGACACATTTTAAGAGATCACTTAAATTCTTGATGGATTAACTGACTAAACACAGACCTGAGTTAAGTTTTCATTTGTAGTTTTGGAAACTCCGTGGTAATAAAAATTGCTTCAATGACTTCATTTTTCTCAAATAGATGTTCATTGTTAGAATGCTCTTCTCATAGTACTAAATGAAATATATCTTCTGTGGTAGATGAAGTAGAAGAGTCTGGTGGGAGAGATTTGATATTGGATTGAAATTAGATATCTTATAATTAAGAGAAATTTGCTTAGAAATAGAATGAAAAAAGGATACTCAGCAAAAACACAACATTGATTCAGGTAGATACAATGTTCTTCTCAATACTTGGTCACATGGTCAATAGCGTAGGCTATGGTACCTCACAAAGTACCATGAGGTATATTCATCAAGTCCTAAGGGCCCTATGGGACTCTTTAATAGCCTAGAGTGACTGGAAAGCTGTAACCGCTTGTTTTAATTAAGACTTGAAGATAGTTTCAATATCTTTTTAAGGAAAAATACTAACTAATTTTAAGGTATGAGGATATAAGAAACCTATCCCAGCCCACTTGACAAAATCCATTTAGATATTGTTCTTACTATGTCTTCCAACCAAATATATCAGTAAGGTGGAACAAATACTGTTTATATGGAATTTTAAGGGGATTTCTGAAAAAAATATGCTATTAAAAGATATCAAAAATGTTATTATGCCTTTGCAAAACCTCTTATTTCTACTAGGAGAATTGATCTGTTTTACTTTGGGGTACATGGCATAAAAAGCAACTATTTCTCAAGGGCTATATCTAACTCAGTTGAGCAGTGAATTGCCACATCTTGGCATGTCAAGAAGGAGACATATATTTTGCAGTCTAGTAAATGCTTCTACCCCAGAGACTTGCTGTCAAGTATTCAGCAATGCTGAGAACATAATTATGGATTATTCCTCACTGACCCTATAGATCACTATAAAGACATACAAACTGAGGACACTCCAGATAGGGAATAGTGGAGAAATGAATAGGAAGAAATAAGGAAAATTATGTTTGTTAAGAAGCATCTTGATCATTTCCTATTAAAAGATTCTGGGTATGTTTCCTTAGCTCTTAGTTGTTAAAAAAAATAACATAAATAACATTCCTTTTTGAGAAAGGGCCAAGCATGAACTGATGTATTTTCCTGATTGTAGCTTGCATTTTTAAATTCTATCATAATCAAAGATAAGATAAATGAATTCTCTAAATTTCAGTGATCACCCGAAAAGCAACAGAGGTGCCAACCAAAAAGTATATTCTGATTAAACTTCTTTTTTGTGTTTGTTAGGTTTTAATTTTAACATTCCAATATTTTACACATCCAACCAAACATTTCCATAAGTAAAGGAAAAAAAGATATTACACACATGAAAATATGATTAACTTAACTTTTTAATAGCTGTATAATAGATCCTGTCCCCTAGAGTTTGTCCCAACTCTTCCCTACCCTCTTTGCATCAAATAGGTCATTGTCATAAGGGGAAACATGTTTATATAAATTAAGTCTTTTCTGCTTTATCTTTCTGTTCACTTTCTGGAGTTAACCCTCTTTTGACCAGAAAATATAACTAGGATACTCCATTCCACAAATACACCAGATTATGATCTACCTATGTTTGAATACACTTTGAGAGAGAGCTTGAGAAAAGGTTTCTGTGTCAGGAGTATTAGCAAAAGCTGCCCCCTATACTCTGGAGTAATTCAGTGGCCCAATGGTTGTAGCACTAGGCCTGAAGTCAGGAAGACTCATCTTCCTGAATTCATATCTGACCTGAGAGACCTTACTAGCTCTGTGTTAAGTGGCCAAGTCATTTATCCCCATTTGCCTCAGTTTTCTCATCTATAAAATGAGCTGGAGAAGGAAATAGAAAACTACTCCTGTATCTTTGCCAAGAAAATCCCAAATGGGGTCAAAAGGAGCCAGACATGACTGGAACAACTAAACAACAACTACTCTGGTCCATCCAGGTAAGCTTTATAGAAGAAATCTATTTCCAAATATGTTTGGACCATGGAAAGGAGATGGTTTAGTAAAATAGTGGAAGAAGATATTCTAAATATCCATATGAATAAATAGGACATCTAGAGAAAGTTACTTCATCAAGGCAGTTATGAAAGAATAATGACAACACTATCCTGAAGCCTGGGAAGAGTCAAGTCAATAAGGTATTAAAGGTTATCTTGAGACATGACTTTGAAACCAAACAGATTGGGATCTTAAAGCTGAGTGGTGTGATGAAAAGCTACAGTTTCCTGATGGAAACAGATGATGTCCATCTGAGCAATCATTAAGAAGACTGTCTAAATTCAAGAACACAAAAATTAATCTGATTTGATAGAATTTAGTGACTTTTCTAACTACTTTTCAAATAAGGTTCAAAACCATGGGAATAGTCCTGAACCAGGAATAAACACAGGTATTCTGGCTTTACCATTAATTACCTGCCTCACCTTGGACAAGATATTTTATAGGTTTCTGCCTTGATTTTCTTATCTTTAATATGAAAGACTTGGATTATATGACTGATAAATGCCTTTCCATTTTAAAATTATAATTGAGTATGTTAAAATCAGCCCTACTCCAAGTAGCAAATACCATATACCACTATACATTAGGATTTATTAATGATTATGTTTATCAAAGTATTTGACAAATTCCCTATTCCTATCATTGTGAACTTATTTTTAATTCTTCTGAAAATGTTGTGTTTAATTCTCAAATCTTTCAACAACATTGATAAGAAATTGAAAATTTAAAAGATGTGCCTTTGTTTTAGGGAAGAGTTTGGGATTATTACAAAAATCTTGCAGTTTTCCAAAGAAAAATCTAGACCAGGGGGCAGCTGGGTAGCTCAGTGGATTGAGAATCTTGCCTGGGGACGAGAGGCCTTAGGTTCAAATATGACCTCAGAAACTTCCTAGCTGTGTGACCCCGGGGAAGTAACCCTGGATTCTCTCTCAAAGTGTATTCAAACATATGTAGATCACAATCTACATATTTGTGTATTTGTGGAATGGAGTACCCTAGTTATATTTTCTGGTTAAAAGAAAGTTAACTCCAGAAAGTGAACAGAAAGATAAAGCAGAAAAGACTTAATTTACACAATTTAACCCCCATTGCCTAGCCCTCACCACTCTTCTGCCTTGCAACCAATACACGGTATTGATTCCAAGATTTCTAGAAGGTAAGGGCTTTAAAAAAATACATCTAGACCACTTCCTCTTCCTGCTTAATTCTAGATCCAGATCACTGACTATTCATAACATCTATTTAATATATGACCCAAACCTAGATTACTCTGCCTCATCACATCTTGAAAAATCCTTGAAGACCCACCTTCTCAATTGTACATCCAGAAGACAAAACCGTATAGATCCTCCTGATGATTTTGCGGATCATGTCCCCATAACTGGGTCCCTTAGTAGTCCTGCCCGATCCAGCATAGTACTTTCCTGACAATTACTTTAGTATCAGGGCTCTGTAAATAAAAAAAAAATGAATAATCTTTCATAGTCAGAATTTTGGCAGCTCAGAAAAACATCTTCCTTTTAAAGCACTATTGTATGCACACAAAATGCTACTTGGCATCATTATTTCTTTGAAAATCATGTTTCCATGAAGTCAGTATACATGCATTCCCTAAGAAAAAATATATTAAATGATAATTGAAATACATGGCAGAAGTCATATTTTGTTTCAATTATTTCTTTATGAAAACAATCCACAACTAAATTAAAAACTTCTATAGAGTGATGACAGAGAAAAAGTCTTGTTAAATTTCACATTCCTAATGGGTCCTACCAGTCTCACATAGATGCACTTAATACATCTTGAATTGAGGGGAAATTGCTTTTTAATAAATAATTCAAGGAAACAGTCAAGTAAATTTTTGTTCATTTGTGGCAGTAGATAGTGCATTCCTCACTCTTGGTGCAGTAGATAGTGCTGGACATTTACTAGCTAGCTATGTGGCCCTAGGCAAGTCCATTTAATCTCTCTCAGCCCCAGTTACTTCATTTGAAGAATGAGGATAGTAATAGCACAAGGTTGTTGGAGGACCAAATGATATAATATGCAAATTTAAAGTACTACATGAATGTAAGCTATTACTTTTATTATTGATGTCATTTTCAGATCGCTCTCGCAATGACTCAGTGGGACAGATATCAGTTCATGTAGACATCTCAACCATTCCAGGAACTGGGGACCACAAAATAACTGTAAAAGGTAAATATGAAGTCCAAGCAACCCTAATGACTGATTGGAATGTTACCCAGGAAGCAAATGGTGAAATAAGAAGTGTACATTTAATTTTCTTTAAATCTCCATCCAAAACAAAATACCTTTGATATTTTCTACATGTTTTAGTACTATCTGGATAACAGTAAAACTTTGGGGTAGGAAATAGAAATTTCAACACTTGGGAAAAAAACTTGCTTTTATCTTTTGAGATTTTATGATGCTTTTTGTTTTTGCATGATATCACTTTCCTGATTTACACACATACACAATATTTGATAACTTCTCTGGTAAAACAGAAGGGAAAAAAACCATTAACCAGCAGCAAAATAGCTATTAACCAACTAATTATTATGATCTGACAATATGCAACATTCTGCATCTATAAATTCACAACTTCTCTCTCTTCCAAGAGGAATTATTCATTACATTCAAGAAATGTATTTTACTCTCTTTTCTCCCAGACTGAGTCAATGAGTAGGTTTCAGTCAACAAGTATTTCTGATGCATTTCTTAGATCCCAGTGCCATGTTGGTGCTATGAATATTCTTCTAAATATTTGTTATAAACACTTTAAGAATGATAACAATATTCTTTTTTAACTTGGAAAAAGATGATCAGAAAGGATAGAGAGGAAAATAAAATATTTTAATTAAACTTTTTAACTTTTTAAACAATTATAAATAATTTGGAGTTTACTTTTGTATGTGATCTCTTTATTTTGTTTATTTAAATATTTCATTGAAGCTTATTAAGTTTAGAATTTAAAAATTAAAGCTTAAAGCATATTGGTTGTCAGGATAATATTGCTATTGGTATAGTCCAGTATTTGATAGACTTATCTCCATGATTCCCAATATTTGGTCTTTTAAAAAACAACTCATTGAATTACTTTGTGATTTTGACACTGAGAACAGAATCTGGATACTAACTAATGTTAATGCGGACTCCAAAATTACTTGATAGCTGAATGCTAAAGGGCAATTATATATTGCTTAGTGGAATAGTCATTTGCTTTGCAATTGTATTGCTTTTGCCTTTGTTTATAGGTGTGTGGGTGTCAGGAGGGAAATGTGTAGGAACCTAAGATTTCATTGATCCAGGGAATTCCTAATGAGGAAACAACCTCTATCTTATAGGCTTGCAATGATCCTGGGAAGTTAAAAGTGAGTTGCCTGCATGTGTCAGAGGTAGAGATTAAATCTACCTCTTCTTTAATCTGAAACCAGCTCTCTGTCCACTTTGCCTCTCAGTACTGAATTCTTCCTTTCAGATCTTTTTTGGTCATTACTAACTCTTCATGACATCATTTGGAGTTTTTTCTTGGCAAAGATACTGTAGTAGCTTCATATTTCCATCTCCAACTTATTTTACAGACTAGGAAACTGAGGCCAACAGAGTTAAGTAACTTATCCAGTATCATACAACTAGTTAAGTGTCAGGTCAGATTTGATTTCAGGAAGATGAGCATTTCCGACTCAAAGAAGAGCACTATATCCCCTGTACCACCTAGCTGCCCCCAGTATTGATTTCCACATTTATATTAAGTATCACCTAGTTCTTATAGATTATAATCCCCTTGAAGAGAAGGACTATTTTGTTTTTATCTGTGTACACTTGCATCCTAGAACAGTGTATGGGCTATAAATTCTTATTGAATCTAATTGAAATGAACAGGATATAAATACCTCAACTAAGAACCTTCTCCTTTTAAAAGAAAAAAATTTGTTGAATTTAAAGATAAATACTTATTCTGGTTTAATTTGCACATCACAAAGAGAAGAGTCAGAAAATTTACAAATCATCCTTGAGAATTAGTAGCAAGTGGCATTTCAACTCCAGCCAAAACCCCTTATGTTTACACTGAAGTTGGAGCATCATTGGCAAGATTGCTTCCAGAAATTTGTCCAGTTTTCCTTCAGAAATAATTCCTTAACTGTAGAAATAAAACCAACCACTTAAAACTGAATTGGGAAATAGGAGGCAGAGTCAAGATGGCGGCCTAGAAGGAGCAGAAGTTCAGACCTCTGAGAACCCTTCCTAATCGATCACAAACTGAATGCTCCCAGGGGACTGAAAAACAAACTTAACAACAAGACAGAGCCAAGGAACCCTCCTGCTGGACTTAATTCAAAAGGTACTCCCCCCAAAAAGCCAGAATCCAAAAACCCTCAGGTTTAAGGGGAAGACAGAAGGAAGGTCCAAGGACCCATCCCCCCCTCCCACCCAGAGCACTGAGACTCCAGGGGCAGCGGGAATTTCTGGGCATGCAAAGGTGCTGGTCTGGAGGGCATACCTTCCAAGCAAGACTGTGCCAAGCTCAGAGTGTCCAACACGGACAGCAGGGAAGGAGCTAGAGAGGGAGCATAGACCTGGCAGCCTGGAGAGCTGTGGAGATCCTCCATATTTGCTCCAGCCTTCCAGGAAATTTTGGCCTCAGAGCACACCCAGCCCAACTAAGCTGAATTTAATCCCATCAAAAGTCTCCAGAACTCAGGGAAGCCCAGGCTCCACACCCATCCTCATTGACTGCTAGACTTTAATCCAATCAAAAGCCTCCAGAGGACAGGGAAGCTCAAACCCCAACAAACCTCCACCAGAGACTACATCTAGATATCTCCTGTTAAAGCTCCAAGAGGAGAGACTGACAGAAGCCCCCAAAACCAAAAAAAAAAAATGAGAGGAGCAAGACCACAGACAAATACAGCAGGTAAAGAGGGGGTGAATTTGAGAAAACAACAGAGAAAGAAGAAAGAAACTACAATAGACAGCTTCTACTCAGCAAACAGAACAGAGGGGGAGAGATCAGCAAATGATAAATCAGAAATCCCAGCGAATTGGATACAGGCTGTGGAAGAACTCAAAACACAATTAAGAGAGGCTGAAGACAATTGGAAAAAGAACTTAAAAATTAAGATAAGTCATCTGGAAACAGAGGCACTTGAACTAAAATGAAAAAATAGTGTCTTGAAAGCCAAAATCAACCAGCTGGAAAATG
Source organism: Monodelphis domestica (assembly GCF_027887165.1). NCBI lineage: Eukaryota > Metazoa > Chordata > Mammalia > Didelphimorphia > Didelphidae > Monodelphis > Monodelphis domestica. The sequence goes on from NC_077227.1 coordinate 191,046,220, forward strand.
AAGCAAAGGAGATGAAAGATGATGCAAAGGAGATGAAAGACAAAGTAAAGAGGATGAAAGATGACCTTCAAAGAAAATCAGACTAGAAGGAAAAAGATGACCAAAAAGCCAGGGATGAAATCCAGTCTTTAAGAACCAGAAAACAACAACTGGATTTAAGTGAGCTCACAAGGCAGCAGTACACTATAAAACAAAATGAAAAAAATGAAAAATTAAGGAAAATAAGAAGCATCTCATACACAACAGATGATTTAGAAAATCTTTTGAGAAGAGGCAATTTAAGAATCATTGGTCTACCAGACCATAAAAAAAGAAAAAGCCTGGACATAATACTACAGAAAATTATTCAGGAAAATTGCCCCAATATCCTAGAACAAGAGGGGAAAGTGAAGATTGAAAGAACCTACAGATCACCTCCTGTATTTCATCCCCAACTGACAACACCCAGGAATGTTATAGCCAAATTCAAAAACTATCAGACCAAAGAAAAAATATTACAAGCTGCCAAGAAGAAGCCAATTAGATACCATGGAAACACAGTGAGGCTAACACAGGATCTGGCTGCATCCACACTGAAGGACCGAAAGGCATGGAATATGATATTCTGGAAAGCAAGGGAACTAGGTCTACAACTAAGAATCAAATACCCATCAAAACTGACTATATTCTTACAGGGGAAAGTATGGACATTCAACACAATAGAAGAATTCCAAACATTCGTAAAGAAAAGACCATACCTGAACAGAAAATTTGGTGTCCAAGCACAGAACACAAGAGAATCATCAAAAGGTAATTAAAAAAGAGGGGGAAGAGAAAAACAAAATAAAACAACAACAACAAAAATTTTAAGAGGCTCAATAAGTTAAAATGATATGTATCCCTTTAAGAAAAGAGGTCATTGGTAACTCTTAAAAACTGTTGCTATCACCTGGGCAGCTAGAAGAATTACACGTAGAGGGAACAGTGACAAACTGTATAGGATGAAAGGAAAAGACATAAATAGGTATACAGATATATGCATGCATAATTACATATACATGTGTGTGTGTGTGTGTGTGTGTGTGTGTGTGTACAACCAGAGCTAAAAAAGAGGTTAATACTAAAAGAAATGGGAAAAGAAACAAATGGGGGTAAATTTATATGTCACAAAGAAGCTCATGGTGGGAAGGGGGAGAACATCGATACACTGGAAAGGTAAAGATGTTGGAGATAAGAAATACTGAAACTGACCCAAAGAGGGAAGAACAATCCAATCCATTGGGGCAGAGAATAGATTTGAGCCCTATAGGGGAGGAGAAGGGTAAAAAATGGACTGGTGGGGAGGGAAGCAGTACAAGAGAGGGAGAAGGTGGGGGGGGCAATTTTAAAAAGACTACTATAAGGGGGGGAATAAGAAGGGAGGGGGTAGAAAGGGAAGTAAAATAAGGGTGGGAACTAGGAGGACTGATTATAAACAAACATTGGTGTAGAAGGAAATAGTAAAAAAAAAAAAAGACAGGGCCAGGAATAGAAATCAAAATGCTAGGAAATACACAGCTAGTAATCATAACTCTGAATGTGAATGGAATGAATTCACCCATAAAACACAAGCGAATAGCAGAGTGGATTAGAATCCAAAAACCTACCATATGCTGTCTGCAAGAAACACACATGAGGAAGGTAGATATGCATAGGGAGAAAGTAAGAGGATGGAACCAAATCTATTGGGCATCAACTGATAAAAAGAAGGGAGGAGTCGCAATCATGATATCTGACAAAGCCAAAGTAAAAATAAATCTAGTTAAAAGAGATAGGGAAGGGAATTACATCCTGATAAAAGGCAGTATAGACAGTGAGGAAATATCTGTACTCACTATGTATGTACCAAATGGCATAGCATCCAAATTTCTAAAGGAGAAATTAGAGGAGATCATAGATAGAAAAACTATACTAGTGGGAGATCTGAACCTTCCTCTATCCAAACTAGATAAATCAAACCAAAAAAATAAATAAGAAAGAGGTGAGAGAAGCAAATGAAATCTTGGAAAAATTAGAGTTAGTAGACATGTGGAGAAAAATCAATAGGGACAAAAAGGAATAAAGGAATACACCTTTTCAGCAGCACATGGTACATTCACAAAAACCGACCATGTATTAAGGCACAAAAACATTGCAAACAAGTGCAAAAGGGCAGAAATAATAAATGCAACCTTCTCAGACCACAATGCAATGAAAATAATAATTAGTAAGGGTACATGGAGAGATAAATTAAAAATTAATTGGAAATTAAACAATATGATTCTCCAAAACCGGCTAGTTAAAGAACAAATCGTAGAAACAATTAGTAACTTTATTGAAGAAAATTACAATGGTGAGACATCCTTTCAAAACCTATGGGATGCAGCCAAAGCAGTACTCAGGAGGAAATTTATATTCTTGAGTTCATATATAAACAAATTAAGAAGGGCAGAGGTCAATGAATTGGGCATGCAAATTAAAAAACTAGAAAGTGAACAAAATAAAAATCCTCAGATGAAGACTAAATTAGAGATGCTAAAAATCAAAGGAGAAATCAATAAAATTGAAAGTCAAAGAACTGTTGATTTAATAAATAAGACTAGAAGCTGATACTTTGAAAAAAGAAATAAAATAGACAAAGTACTAGTCAGTCTAATTAAAAAAAGGAAAGAAAAAAACAAATTAACAGTATCCAAGATGAAAAGGGAGACCCCACCTCTAATGAAGAGGAAATTAAGGCAATCATTAAAAACTATTTTGCCCAATTATATGGCAAAAAATGTGGTAATCTAGTTGATATGGATGAATATTTACAAAAATATAAATTGCATAGACTAACAGAGGAAGAAATAAATTACCTAAACAACCCCATATCAGAAAAATAAATTAAACAAGCCATCAAAGAACTCCCTAAGAAAAAATCCCCAGGTCCAGATGGATTCACAAATGGATTCTATCAAACATTCAAAGAACAACTAATCCCAATTATACAAACTATTTGACAGAATAAGCCAAGAAAGGGTTCTACCAAATTCTTTTTATGACACAAACAAGGTACTGATCCCAAAGCCAAGCAGGTCAAAAACAGAGAAAGAAAACTATTGGCCAATCTCCCTAATCAACATAGATGCAAAATTCTTAAATAGGATACTAGCAAAAAGACTCCAGCAAGGCATCACAAGGGTTATCCTAGGAATGCAAGGATGTTTCAATATTTGGAAAACCATCCACATAATTGACCATATTAACAAGCAAACTGACAAAAATCACATGATTATCTCAATAAATACAGAAAAAAGCTTTTGATAAAATACAACACCCATTCCTATTGAAAACACTAGAAAGTGTAGTAATAGAAGGACCTTTCCTAAAAATAATAAACAGTATCTATCTAAAACCATCAGCAAACATCATCTGCAATGGGGATAAACTCGAGGCCTTCCCAAAAAGATCAGGAGTCAAACAAGTATGCCCATTATCACCTTTATTATGTAATATTGTACTAGAAACACTAGCAGTAGCAATTAGAGAAGAAAAAGAAATTGAAGGTATTAAAATTGGCAATGAGGAGACCAAGCTGTCACTCTTTGCGGATGATATGATAATTTACTTAAAGAATCCTAGAGAATCAACCAAAAAGCTAGTCAAAATAATCAACAACTTTAGCAAAGTTGCAGGATACAAAATAAACCCACATAAGTCATCAGCATATATATATATATATATATCAAACCCAGTTCAGCAGCAAGAATTAGAAAGAGAAATTCCATTTAAAGTCACCCGAGACAATATAAAATACTTAGGAATATATCTCCCAAGATAAACACAGGAACTTTATGAACACAACTACAAAACACTCTCCACACAACTAAAACTAGACTTGAACAATTGGAAAAACATTAACTGCTCATGGGTAGGACAAGCCAATATAATAAAAATGACCATCCTACCCAAACTCATCTATCTATTTAGTGCCATACCCATGGAACTTCCAAAAAACTTTTTTACTGAATTATTGAAAACCATAACAAAGTTCATTTGGAACAACAAAGGATCAAGGATATCTAGGGAAATAATGAAAAAAAAATACAAAGGAAGGTGGCCTTGCTGTCCCAGATCTCAAACTATATTACAAAGCAGTGGTCATCAAAATAATTTGGTACTGCCTAAGAGACAGAAAGGAGGATCAGTGGAATAGACTTGGGGTAAATTACTTCAGCAGGACAGTCTATGACAAACCCAAAGACCCCAGCTTTTGAGACAAAAATCCACTATTTGATAGAAACTGCTGGGAAAATTGGAAGACAGTGTGGGAGCGATTAGGAATTGATCAACACCTCACACCCTACACCAAGATAAACTCAGAATGGGTGAATGACTTGAATATAAAGAAGGAAATGATAAGAAAATTAGGTGAACACAGAATATCAGACCTTTGGGAAGGGAGACATTTTAAAACCAAGCAAGACTTAGAAAGAGTCACAAAATGTAAAATAAACGATTTTGACTCCATCAAATTAAAAAGGTTTTGTACAAACAAAACCAATGTAACTAAAATTAGAAGGGAAGCAACAAATTGGGAAACAATCTTAATAACAAAAACCTCTGACAAAGGTCTAATTACTCAAATTTATAAAGAGCTAAACCAGTTGTATAAAAAATCAAGCCATTCTCCAATTGAAAAATGGGCAAGGGACATGAATAGGCAGTTTTCAGCTAAAGAAATCAAAACTATTAATAAGTACATGAAAAAGTGTTCTAAATCTCTTAAAATCAGAGAGATGCAACGCAAAACAACTCTGAGGTATCACCTCACACCTAGCAGACTGGCCAACATGACAGCAAAGGAAAGTAATGAATGCTGGAGGGGATGTGGCAAAGTGGGAACACGAATTCATTGCTGATGGAATTGTGAATTGATCCAACCATTCTGAAGAGCAATTTGGAACTGTGCCCAAAGGGCAATAAAAGACTGTCTGCCCTTTGATCCAACCATAGCACTGCTGGATTTATATCCCAAAGAGATAATAAGGAAAAAGACTTGTACAAGAATACTCATAGTTGCGCTCTTTGTGGTGGCAAAAAATTGGAAAATGAGGGGATGCCCTTCAATTGGGGAATGGCTGAACAAATTATGGTATATGTCGGCGATGGAATACTATTGTGCTCAAAGGAATAATGAGGTGGAGGAATTCCATGGAGACTGGAACAACTTCCAGGAAGTGATGCAGAGTGAAAGGAGCAGAACCAGGAGAAAATTGTACACAGAGACTGAGAGACTGTGGTGCAACCAAACGTAATAGACTTCTCCATTAATGACAATACAATGTCCCTGATCAAACTGCAGGGATCTATGAGAAAAAAACACTATCCTCAAGCAGAGGACAAACTGTGGGAGTAAAAACACCGAGGAAAGGCAACTGCTTGACTACAGGGGTGGAAGGGATATGATTGCGGAGAGATGCTAAATGAGTATCCAAATGCAAATACCAACAACAAGGAAGTGAATTCAGAGCAAGGACACAGGTGATACCCAGTGGAATCGCATGTCGGCTAGGGGAGGGGTGGCAGGACATGGGGAAGGAAAAGAAAATGATCTCTGTTTCCAATGAATAATGTATGAAAATGACCAAATAAAATAATGTTTAAAAATTTTTAAAAAACTGAACTGCTTGTTAATGACAAAATGGGAAATCATATCTTTCTGCACATTTTCATTCTGATACTTTATAATATTTCCCCTTGTTTCCATTTTAGTAATTGCCATCAATGATTTAAACTGGCAAACCACAGCAATGTTTCGCCCCTTTGTCGAGGTTTTTATCCTGGGACCCAACCTTGGTGACAAGAAAAGAAAACAAGGTACCAAGACCAAGAGCAACACCTGGTCGCCAAAGTACAATGAAACTTTCCAGTTGTAAGTATTAGTTCAAGGTCATTTATTTAATTGGGCATCAGTCATTGCTCAGCTTAGACTGCCAAACAATTGGAGATAGAAATGGTTCTAGTGAATAAAACAAAACCTAGGGCCCACAACTCACCTGTAGTCTGTCTCATAACTTCAAGATGACAAAGAGAATCATGAATCATAATAACAATCATTATGCCTATTATTATTTTATTTGTATTGCCACAATAATTTAAGCTGAAAGTTTCATGTAGCACATTATAATTGCAAAAGACTTCTGTATATAATTTCCTTTGACTCTCCAAATAGCCCTCCCTGTGATCTTAAATGGTATAAGTACCCCTTTCCCCATTTTATAGAAGAGGAAAATCAGTTTCATAAAATTTAAGTGATTTACCTAAGCCCACATAGCCAATAAATGACCAAGCTGGGGCCTGAACACATCTTCTGAACTTAATTGCTATGACCATTTTTCTCCCATCATTCTAATTGGTTTCTCAAGGAAACTATATCCTATAGACTTACATACCTCTCAGAAACAGGAGGTCTTAATCCAGTAAAAAGGGTTTGTGTGTGCACATATTTAGAAGATCTTTTGAACTGAAATTGTCACAGGCTAGAAGGAAAATTATTCTGGAGATGGCATAGCATTTGGTTTCCATCTTCTTTGTCCTAATACCACAAGCTGATTCATACTATGTTCTGAAATTTGTCAATCTCCACCTTGCTTTATGCCTTATGTCAAGTCACTATTCCTTTTGTCTTAGACTGTTTAAAAAATGTACTCTCACCTTAGTTAACAGTTTCTTCCAAGAGAAAAAGTTAGACTTTGCAAAATGTTTGATCAGAAAAAATCAGGAGTGAAAAGCAAGTTGAAAATGTTTACTGCTGGGGCATATATAGTGTATTCATTAAGGGGCCAGAATATCTGTAGATGAATCCAAAGATTGGGGGAAGGAATGTTCCTGGAATATCACTAGTCAGCCTTCTTCATTATGTTCTGTTCTGCACTGCCAAGTTGTCTCATGTTGTTAGTAGAAGCCATCATCAGCTACACACTTGACAGGCCTAACTGTTGCCATAGGAAAGAATTGGCACTGAGCTTTGTTGTGGTGCAGAAGATTTGTATTCAATTTAGATCCTTGATAATGGTCTTTGATATTTTGTGCAATGTATTCACCTGAGAAAATCAACAGAGATATAATACCTTAGTTAAACTTCGGACAGGGGAAGAAGGTGAATGGGAAGATATGGGGAACTCTGGTATATGGTACCAGGGCTGCAAAGCAATCCCATGAGTATCTATGCATTGACCACCACCTTCTGTTCTGATCATTGCATCACTGTAGAGAAATTGCTTTGAACTGCAAGAGACACATTAGGGTTGACAACAATGATGAACACCCAAGGAGGAGAATAGACTGGAGGAGCAAAATTACAGCTTTATCAAAGACTCTGAATGCTATAATGAGGAGTTTGAATATTGCCTAATGGGAAGATACTTGGAGCTTATGATCAAGGCACATGATGGAAATAAGAGGATAATGGATTTAGTGCCTAAAAGGAATTGAGAAGCCATCAAGTATAACCTCATCAATTTATGACTTTTAGTCACACTATCTTTTTATGGAAGTAGAGTCTGGGTAAAATGAAGCTAGTAGAGAAGTGGGATAACCACCCCCACAAAATTAAAATAAGTATAGAGTGGCATTATTCTTGACCCAATTAATGAAAAAAAAAACCTTTATCTTCTTAATTAGAATCAGTACCAAATTGTTCCAAGGCGGTTTGGGATGTAACTTACCCAAGGTCACATAGCTAGGGAGTGCCTGAGGATTTGGTCTCAGGACCTCTCCACTGAGCCACCTTGCTGCCTTGATCATCATAAGATTTTGAGTTAGAATAGGCTTTAGTAATAAGCTAGTCAAATTCTTTTATTTTATAGAGGAAGTAACTGAACCCCAGAGTAATTTGCCTCATATCACACATGTAGCAAGTAGCTAAGTTAATATTTGAACCCAAATGTTTTGAGAACAAATTCAGTCTTCAACTTACCAGAAACCAGTGATGTGACCAAGTCCATTAAATGTGTCAGCTGAGTGAGGCTCATAGATTGTTTCTTGACCTGCTCTTGTATATCAACACAGGAATTTGATGTAGGAGTCTCCTTGGGACTTAGAGCATTTTATTAAGGGTCACATAATACTTGAATTCTAATAACCATTTGAATAATTCGTATGAAGGCAATAAACACATGAAAACAAAATTTAAGGTTTATTGCAACAAAAAGTTATATGTACAATGAGCAAATTATAAGAACACAATTCAAAATATATATATCTGGATGACTCTGAATGTTTGTTTTAAGCTATATTTCTGTCTAGAAAATAAATGGAATTTTAAGGATAAATTGGCAGAGAGCCATATATATCTGTAACTACATGAAGAAAAGCTTAGAAATTTTTATGAAATGAGAGCCTCCTGATTTTGAATCCAATGCTATCCAGTTTCTCAAGTACTAACATATATGAACAACATATAAAATCTTCAACAAGGTTTCAAAATTGATTAGGGACTACAGGGTGGGAAAAATTCATATTCTTGATCAAAATTTCTATTTTTAACACCCCCCCCAGCATCCTGAGTAATGAAAACCGCCCAGGGGCCTATGAACTTCACCTCTCAGTTAAAGATTACTGCTTTGCACGGGAAGATCGAGTTATAGGAATGACAGTGATTCAACTCCAGAATATAGTGGAGAAAGGAAGCTCCGGGGCATGGTATCCACTGTTGAAAAACATCTTTATGGATGATACTGGCTTGACAATCCTTAGGATACTTTCTCAAAGGACCAATGATGATGTGGCTAAAGAATTTGTAAGACTGAAGTCTGATACAAGATCCACAGAAGAGATTGCCTGAAACCAATATTGCAAGGTAGCATCTTCAAGAATCTAGATATGCTATTGTTGTTTGACTAGTGCATGCATGTGCAAATCAGTGGGAATGCATAATCAACTATGTTTCAGTGTTTATCAGTACTCCAGTATGATATCAACAAGGTGTGTGGAAGACTTTTGATGCCTATTTAGTTTTGGAGAGTTAATAGTTCCATGAAGTGCCAAAATGAAGATTAAAATAAATTATCAAGAGTATCTTTTCAGATGTCGCTTTCATTTCATTACCAAACTTCTATCTTTTCATCATATTTATAAATTATTGTCCTCTGAATTTTTTCATTAGTAATGTTCCTTAAATTATGTTATATGTGTTTTAATAAATCAACAGCCTATCTGTGCATTAGACAGTATTTCTGTATTCATATCCTTTTTGTGTTATTTCACCCTCATTTTAGATGTCTAACCAATAACTTTTTCTACCATAGCTAGAAATGCAGTTACTTCTAGAAAGTGTTTGTAATTTTATAATTACTGATGTAATGTGATGATTTTTTCATATAAATGAAAATAGAAATGGTGGGAAATATTTTATGCTGACAACTTTCCAACCTTTCTGAACTATCACTGTGAAGAAATGCTTTTAAAGCAATCTTATTCAAAGCAATGCTCACTAGTTTGTTTTAAAAAAATTGTTTGATATCTTGAAAAAAAACTTTGTTCTTCAAAACTGCCAAGTTCATGTCACATTTGTACAAGAAGGTAAGTTAATGTATTTGCTCTGTGACATAATGCTTTTACCAAAATTCTTTTTTTTTTAGAAAGTGATATAGTCAGGGTAAATGATTTAGAAGTAGAAGGCAGATTTGTTGCTTGAAGTCATCTATTATATGTAATAATACGTTAGTGTTTTCCTTCTGACAGTTAAAAAGATCACTTTACATACTTAGCTGTATAATCAGCTAAGTGCTTTATTTTTTCTTTAAAAAATATTCAGCAGTTTATACCGAATGCAACAACATGACTATGTATTGCACTGAAGCAACAAAAAAAAAGTCTTCGTATATTTAATGAAAAAATATAAAATAAAGTCTGACGAAACTGTTTTCAGTTTTGTAATTTATGTTTTTATGTGCCCACAAAGTACCAAATATAATATTGAACATGAAAGAGAGAAGAGGTGGAAGTTTTCTATTCAAAAGCCAACTTGGCTGTATTATGGATTGACTCATACTTAATCCATAATGACTTTACCAAGTTGGTGTTTTTAAATAAAGTATCTAAACAGTTTTATCTTCTCTATTCTGATGGTCACACTACCCCAGATGAATGTCTACACTCAAGTGTACAATGGTACTTCCCAAATGGCAGTGAATTAATGAATCACTTGTATTAGATTACATGCATAAAGGATTCAATACTACTGATTTTCCAAATCTGACTCAGATTTGCTAACCAATTAGATCAATTATTGTGGGTAGGATAATTCTCACAATTCTTCCATTGCTCTATGTGAAGATACAGATATAGTGAAAATAGTATAACTTCTGTGTCATGGTATCCTCTTTGGAAAACAATATCTTTATGCATAAAATTGACTTGACCAGCCTTAGATTGTCTTCTCAAAGCATCCTCAATATTGCATCTTGTCAGGTAATTGCTGGGTCAGTGATTACATACAATGCATGGCAGAACACAATGTTTTAACACATACATTAATAAATATCTGTGTATGGAAAACTTGCAATCTTTATAGAACTTCTTGCTTCCTTCTTTCACTGATATAGCATTGTTTTTCCTTGTTTAGAAATGAAAAAACTCAGGTTCTTTTCATTGTAAGTATCAATGAAATACATTTGTGAAGTTCAAAAAAAATTTATGCCTTGAAAATATTTTGTACATAATGCAGTTAAGGAAATTTTTGCAGACAATAAGTGATGTAATTTTTTAAAAACATCTGCATTGTTCAGAATATTTGCATCTGCATTTCACTGAATATAATTGTTTTCCCCACTAAGGAAGCAGATATACAAAAAGAGAGTTTGCAAAATAAATTAGGGGTTAATTTTCACTATACTTATGGATTGGCTCTATGATTTCCTATAGCAACATCCCTTGGTACATTAAAAGGAAGTGCGGTATTTCAGATAAAGTATCAGATTTGGAGTTGAACAACTGAGGTTCAAATCCTAATGCTGGTCTTTACTAAGTGAGTCAAGGCATCAAGTGAGTCACCTCAACTCCCTGAACCTCAATTCTTCATCTTTAAGATGTAAGGCTTGTATTGACTACCTCACAGGAAACTACTTTGTAAATCTTAAAAGGTTATAGAAAGTGAGTTACTCAACACAGTCCAGTTTCTAAAGCTTTGATGTATACTTTTCAGAAATACATATATAAATATAAACACATTCAACTGCCACTCTTAACGATGAAAGGAAAGCAAATCAGGCTTCATTCTGTTGCCTTTTCTTTGTTTGAATTGGGAAGAGTGGAGGTGCAGACTTGTACCTGTTCTCCAACTTGGATCCTAAGAGGGTTATCTAGGGACATTACAAGGTTAAGTGACTCAGCCTGGGTCTCACTGATTCCCTAGCCTACTCTCCTTCCATTAGAGCAGGCTTAGGTTGAAGAAATTTCAGCACTTTTCTGTCATGTTGAAAGCACGATCTTCATATCATCATTGTGCCACTAGGGTTGTTGTTATTGTCATTATTAAGAGGCATCAAGGAGTAGTAACAGAAAAATAGACTACTAGTAGGTAGAGAGCAGAGTCTGAATCCTGGCTCTAACATTTATTAATTCTATGACCTTAGGCAAGTCACTTATGTTTTCTGAACCTGTACAAAGACTAGGATATGAGACTTGGAGTCAGGAAGGTAGAAGAGAAAGGAATACAAAATTATAGAGTTCCTACTTTGCATGGAGCACTGTGTTAAGCATTTTGTAAATATTATTTCATTTGATCCTCAAAGCAACCAAGAAAGGGTGGCGCTTTTCTTATCCCCATTTTACAGTTGAGGAAAATCACAGCTTAAATCTTTGCCTTGGACACTTATTAGCTGTATGATCCTGAATTATATGACTTCATTGCTCTCAGCTGAACTAAGACTTCTTCATCTATAACATGGGGCTAAGCATAGCACCCACTCCCAGTGATGTTGTGAGGATCAAATGAGAAGCATTTGTAAAGTACTTTGCAAACCTTAAAGCACCATATAAATGCTAGCTATCCTATTGTTACTTCATAGAGCTGTAAGAATAGCAATGAAAACCTTAAGACATTGAAAAATTTCAATTTAACAATTTGTCAAGTACCTCTAAGTATGAGGCACAAATGTAGTAAGTGTTAGGGGCAATGGAGCAGAGAAGAATGAGTGCTATTCCTGAAGTCAGAGGACTAAGATGCAAATCCTAACTGTTCATTTTATACTTGTTACCTTATTCAAGTCATTGAGCTCTATGAAGCCTCCACTCAGCTGTCAAATTGATGATTCCAAAGGAGAGATCTGGCCATTTCACTCCTTACTCAATATACTTCCATGGCTTCCTATCACCTCTGGGATCAAATGTAAAATCCTCTGTTTGGTGTTCAAAGTCTTCATAATGTTACCCCTTCTTAATTTTCCAGTTTTCTTACACCTTACCTCTAGACATTCTACCATTCAGTTATACCAACTTTCTTCCTGTTTGTCATCACACAATAGATCTCCCAATTCTGTGAATGTTTACTGGCTATCTCTAATGCCTGAACTTCTCTCTTTCCTCACCTCTGCCTCCTTGCTTCTTTCAAATATCAGCTAAAATCCCATCTTCTGCAAGATGCCTTCCCTAATCTCCTTGAAGCTAGTGCCTTGCCTCTGTTGATTATCTCTAATTTTTCTTGTATCTTGCATGTTTGTACAGTTGTTTGCATGCTGTCTCTCCCATTAGACTGTAAACTCCTTAGGAGCAGAGACTGTCTTTTGCTTGTCTTTGTATCCACAGTGCCTGGCACATAGTAGACAATAAATGCTTACTGATTGACAGATTCTGTTACCTTATCATTATTTATCATTATCTAGATTTCGAAGTAATCTCATTCATCAAATCCTAGGTAAAATGAGGAGCCTGCATTAGGTAATGTCTGGTGCCCCTTGTAGCTCTAAAATCTCCATGAAAGAGGGGAAGAGAGAGACAGGGAGATCAAAGTGTCAGCTCCACAAGAGCTGATAGTGATATCCTGAGATAGACAATATATATATACAGTTGGATAAATACAAAAGATAAAGAAAGAAACGAGATTAAAAACTGTGGGGGGATATGAGAAAAGGCTTCCTGTAGGAAGTAGCCCTTGAGCTGAGCCTTGAAGAAAATCAAGGATTCTAATAGGTAGAGGTGAGGAAGTAAATGATGTGACTAATTACTAATATTGTTTCCAACATAAAATGCTACCTAAATGTCAGTTCTTATTTCAGTTTATCCTCACAAAACTCCATTAGGATTATAATATAATGCTATGTTATGGGCTATAATGTAATACAATACATTGTTATATTATGTGTTATAGTATAACATAATGCAATATAGTATATAACATAATGCAATATAGTATTATATTATATATATTATATATATAATATAATATAGTGCATTATAGTATTATATTATATGCTACAATATAATATAATGGCATTTGTTATTATATGATGTTATAATATGACACTATATACAACATACTGTTATGTGTATTGTGTTATAATAAATTCTGTCCTAACACATTATATTGTCATATATAATAATATAAATATAATAATGAGACTGAAGTTAACAACTTAAGTGACTTGCCTAATTTCACCCAACTGGTAATTAGCAGAATAAGGATTCAAACCCAATAATCTTTCTACTTTAACAGGCTGGCTCCCTAATAACTGTGATTTTTTTTTTGCCCCCTGGATTCAATTTAATTAGTTCCATTCATTCTAGGTGTTTTGGATATAGTACATAATGACAAACTATGGCAATATGAATTGTGTCAGACTACAGTTTATCACCACCAGAAAGTACAGGTAGTAATTCTGAAGCTACCATTAATCCTAAAGCCTTATTGTTCCTTGAGCACAGGCATATGTCTGAATATTTCTGTGGTCTTTTGATCTAAGCCATGTACCCCTGGGATTTTACTAAATAATTTCTAAATCTCTGTCTATCACTAAGATTCTGTAATTCCAATTACTGCAACATCTTTCACTATGGCCTCTGATATATGACATGACTCAACTAACAATGGCGATAGCAACCTTGGAATTCATAAAACTTTGACTTGATAATATGTCAGCCACACAAATGAACTAGCTAGAATTCCAGACTAGATCTTAGTTTAGCCAAATTAATTGGACTGATGCCATTGACCATTTGGGTAGTATTACATAGAAAATACCAGGATCTTGACGCAGAAGTTACATAATGTAAATAACAATAATATTAACCTAAATACATTTTCAGGCATAACAATAATATTAACCTAAATACATTTTCAGCAGAAGTTACATAATGTAAATAACAATAATATTAACCTAAATACATTTTCAGGCTAAGTTTGCCTAATACAAAAGCAAACCAAGTCAGTTCATTAATTCGCTGGTAGAGGGCAAGGAAGAAAGAGGGATTTGTAATCTAATAGATAATAAAATAGAATAAACAATTTGAATTGTTTCAAAATTATTGTAGAATCATAGATTCTATAGGTCTACCTAGTATAAGCACTTCTTTACCAAGTATCATTCTTTCCACATTCTCAAAGGCAGTAATGGCAAACCCTTTAGAGACAGAGTGCCTGGCCCTGCCCCCTCAACCCCCAAGATCATGTGCCTGGCCCCTCTTCCCACTGAGTGATAGGTGAGCCCTGACACTCCCCTTACTTCACACAGGGGAGGGAAGAAACATTCACATTGGGCTGCTGGGTGAGGGTTGGATAAAGTGAGGAATGTCCTTAGCAAGTGTAGAGGGAGAAGAAGTGCCCAAGCACTCCACTCCCCTTCAACTCTGCCACCTGTGAGCTGCTCACCTTACCCACTGGGCTGCTGGGCAGAGGGGCAGGTGGTGTGAAAAAATGTTGTCAGGCACAGTGGAGAGGGGGAAAGGAGTAGCTTCCCATAAGTCCCTCTGCCTTTCTAATAAGGAACTCAGGGGGCAGGAATCCATGTGCCCAGGGAGAGCACTCTTTGTGCCATCTTTGGTGCCCATGCCATAGCTTTGTTATCACTGCTCTAAAGTAATCACATGACCTTCGCTAGGTAACTCAATATACTTTTTGTATACCTCTCATTGTTAGGAAGGATTTCTTTACATAGAATCTAACATTATTCCCCAATAATTCCTGCTTCTCAACCCTAGTTTTTCATTCAAAGTCAAGCAGAAAAAGTCTAACATAAGCCTTTTAATATGATACAGATAGCTATCACATCCTCTATGTCTTCTCCTTTCTTCTCTAGGCTATATATCCCCAGCTATTTCAGCTGAACTTCATATAATGTGGTCTCAAGGATCTCACAACTCTGATCACCCCATCTGGACCTATTCTAGTTTTGGAGTTTGATTTTTTTTCATTTTTCCACCTAACATGAGATGTCAGGAACTAAACACAGTACTCCAACCAGATCAAAATTCCATGGAACTATTACTTCCTTTTAAAGCCAGGACACTTTTTTTTAAAAAAATTCAACTAAAAATAATATCAGTCTTCATTGGTTTTTTTATAGAAGGGGTGACTGCCCTATTATGGCCCTCATATTGAGTTTTCAATTCACTAAAATTGTAGATATTTTTCATGAAAATAGTTTTCAGGGGACATCTCCCCCATATTTATTTTCAAGATTTATTTTTAACCCAATTATAGGAGTTTTCATTTACAAACATGTGAAATGTTTACATGAAATTATATTACCTCACTTTCCTTCTCTATAGAGGAAAATGGGTTTTGCCTATGAGATATTAAGGGATAATTAACCTATCCTTGAGAGCTACATGGAAAGAATCAAAGTGAGTAGAGTAGAAGTTGGAATTTTCCAAACAGAATAAGAATATTCTCCACCACCATTCCTCAAATAATTATTTCCCTATTTTTCATCACCAATACCCATTTTATTGGTAGGTTCTGCACAAAGTCATTGGTGTACCCCACAGTCAGGATTCTGTCAGATGCCTGAGCTCACAATTTCCTAGTGAAAATGTTTTGAAACTTGTTTTTAAAAATAGTGCTGATGACCTGTATGATTTTTTTCATAGCTTCTCAAAGAAATGCAAAATACTTTGATAGTATGTAAAAAAAATACTATGAAAACCACTAATGATTATTTTTACATAACTACATTCCATCATGTGTTATCAAAAAATACAGTCACTGAAGCAACACTTTGGCATTTGAGTCAACCTTCCAATGTACCTTTATACCATGTGTATCTTTATACCATGGATATGATACCATAATATATGGTATGAAGATAATAACATAGTGTACCTTCAAATCAACTTTTAAAAATAAATTCAGTTTAGAGGAATGGGACAGTTCTTTGAGAGGAGATAATAAGATATAGCAAGAATACTCTACTATGATGGAGGGGGACAGAATGAGAAGGGGAATTCAGCTGGAGTGCAACTAACAACAAGAAGAAAGTTGCTTCTTGCTAACTTGAGGAGGTATTGTGCCATAGTGGATATCCCAATTCTGACATATATTATATGACCCTTGGGAAGTCAAACTCTCAATGATCTACTATAAAAATTAGAGATTAGTTGGCAATCTGCCTTTGTAGAAGAAATTTCCCTATATGAATGCCCTGTATCAATTAAATTATAATGTTCTCCTACCTCAAAAAATATAATAATAAGCTCAGTTATTTTTATTCTACTGAAAGAGAATACATGCTTTCAGTGGTATCTTAATTTTTGAGCCTTCATACACAGCCCCATTCACCATGTCCTAGTTAAAGCTATGTCAAAAATAATATTTTTTAGTTTTATTTTTTAAAGAAGTGCAGCTATAAAAAGAAGGAACACTTCCTTGAGATTCTGAGAGGGTGATAAGTTGAGACTAACTTTTAAGAGGGAATAGACCAAAATCTATTCTAACATTCTTTAACAAGGTAGCCAGAATAAAAGTGTCACATTAGCCCAGCTAGTTTTAACAATTAGGGGATGGAAAAAATAGCTTTTTTTCATTTTATTCTTTTGAGCTACCTTTCAACAGCTATACTTATAGATTAAAACAAGCCAGGATGTAGTTAGAGAACACAAAAAGGAAAAATTGGGGGTTAGTCCAGAAATACAAGGAAATATAGGCAAAACATGCAATCAGAGGAACAGAGGAGCATAACAAGGAACAGGATTAATATTCCTTTTTTATAAATGTACATAGTTTTGGTGCCAGAAAATATAGCACATAGGCATGTGTTTTATCCTTAGTCTACAGGCATAAAGCCTCTTGTAGACTTTTAAGATAGAGGGAGCATTCATTTGTAAACCTTGCCTAATGTGTATAAATGCCTTGTCACAACTTGGTATTAGCTTTTACCTTTAAAAAATGTATTTCAGTAGGAGAAACAATATGAATCATCATCAGCAACAACAAGAACATAATTTATTGAACTCCCTCTAATATAAACTAAGCTTGAGGGTCAATAGAATGTTTTAAAAAGCTGTTGACTAGAGAGAAATTTAAGAGAAAATGAAGGCATCAGTCCAAATTAACTTTAATAGCTTTTTTAAAGAAATATGACCAATCCAAATCATCACCCCCCAATTATATATGAATTCTACAAAAGTGAATAAAGTAATTTATAATTAGATATTTGGCATTTATTATAGCTAGCATATTTATTTTGTATCATATTTACAACTTGAGCTGTATTTATCAAATTAAATACTATCTATTATATAGTCTCTTGGGAGTCCTTTATACAATTAATAAAATATATATATGTGGTTCTTGTGACCACATTCTAGGACTTGGAAAAGCACTTTTATATATATATTTTTTAATTTTTATTGGGATAAATAGTTATATAGTTGTATCTTTTCTATCATGATATAATATTAGTCAAATTTTTATTTTCCTGATGCTCAGACCTTGATAAGGGTGTGACCTCATAATTACCACATCTATCAAAAAAAGTCTTATTTTATACCACAATTCCAAGAAATTAGAGGGAGAGCAAAAAAGGGGAAAGAGTTTAGATCACGAAATATAAGCAAACAAATATTTAAAAAATTATTTATGTGTGCAACTGAGAAAAACACAAGACATTTAATTAATGAATTAATTTTAAGTTTTTTTTTTCAGAAATTCACAAAGGCAAGAGGTCAAACTACTTTATATTCAATTAAAATATGAGACAAATTTTTTACACTGTTTCAGATACAAAGTGCAGAAGCAAAGTTTTGATGGTCACCTATCAGTGAGCCTTATTTTTGCAGTAGTTAGGTTCTTAATCAGTTATATAGAGAACAAGTTTTTATGAATGGAATTCTGTTTTAAATTCACTGAAGGAGAGAACAATTCAAAGAACTTATGTTTGAATCATTTTGTAACATGAATAATAATAGTAATGTAAAGTAATTAAAAGTGCAAGAGATTTAGAATCAGAAAATTTTGGTTTCGAATTCTGGTTTTGCCCTTTACAAACTATGTGACCTTGGGCAAGTCACTTGAGGCTCTGAGCTTTATTCCTTCATTTGCAAAATGAAGGGGTGTACTACATGGTCTCTAGTATTTCATAAAGCTCTGAATCATATTTTCCTGATCACATCCTAGCCTTTTTTTAAAAGAATTTTTACATGCAGTGTTTTCTTAATGTGGGGCTTACCTATGATGCTAACTCTTGACTCTGAATTCCACAGTATTCATCAAAATAGTAATAATGGTAAGCAGCAATACATAATGGATACCAGACTTACCTTATAGTCAGAATGACCAAGATTCAAGATTTACCTCTCAAATAATCATGGTTCAAATGAGCTTCTCAGTTTGTTGTTGTTTTAGTCATGTCTAACTCTTCATGACCCCATTTGGGATTTTCTTGGTAAAGATGCTGAAATGATTTATCTTTTATTTATCCAACTCATTTTGCCATTGAGAAAACAGGTACAGTTGAGGAAACATAAGGTTAAGTGATTTGCCCAGCTAGATTTGAACTCAGGTCTTTCTGACTCCAGGTCTGGCACTCTACCCACTGAGCCACATAGCTACTGTCTGCAAGTTACAGACATATTATTAACCTATGCTGGTGGAAGGAGTTGCCACATTAGACATTTCCTACACCAATAAACTTTCCATCAGTCTCAATACTTCTATTGCTACTAATAGTAGTTGGTGATGATGTTTATGATAATGATACGTGGTATTTTAGAGTATTTTTCAGTTTGCAAAGCACTTTAGGTACATTCTTTGATTTAATTCTCAAAATAATCCTATAAGGTATTTCTGCTTTATTAGCTACATTGTTACAGATGACAAAGCTAAGAACTAGAGAGATTAAGGGATTTGTCCCCAGTCATACAACTGGCAAATGCCAAACTCAGGATTCCCACTGAACTCTCTCAGGATTTGAAGGCCAGGTTATCTTTCCACTATACCATGTAATGCTCCTTAAAGAGAAAATATTTGGGTTTCAACTTTCTTCAGGAATTTTTGTACCTGAGGCAAAGAGAATATGAGTAGATATGAAACTCCTCTCAAATGTGCTATGTGGAGTAGGGGAAATATACTGCAAGACGCTGAAAGGTATTCTTACTGGGAAGGTTAGAGGAAGGAGAAAGAAAATATTGGCAGAGACTAATAAATATGAGTGCCTTGTGGAAAGACCCCAGCTGCCTTGCTCTAGTTACAGCTCTGATTTTAATCAAAAGTTTGCCTCCTTCTTTTCTGTCTACATTCTATAAGGATTCTTTGGCAATGAAACAGCTAAAATAATAAACTACAGCAATTTTGTTCAAGATTCTTCTCCTGAAATCCAGGAGGGTGACTGTACCAAGAGCCTCTCTGCATAAACTGCAAAAGTTGCTTTCCTTCATTTCCCAAGTTTGTACCCAGAAATCCTCCCCAAGTCAAACAATTGCTATATCATTAAAAGACCAAGTTTTAATTCTTTGGACTTCGTGTAGTATGAAGGGAATGCTTGGCTTTTACCTATTTTTCTATCAGTAAATCCAAGATTCACCTTCACTGTGGCCATTTCAAGCTTTGAACTGCTCCCAGAATTGCTTCCCAGAATTCCCTGACTGCAATCCCCTTATGGAAAGAAGACCACAGGTTTTCCATAACCATAATCTTTCTCCTGCTCCATTAACAATGTTATTTAATGATGAATATTCAAAAGCTATAGAGTACCCAAAGGAAAGTGACCAGGATGCTGAAAAGAGGAAGGATGGAACAAGTATTTATTAAGCACCCACTCTGTGCTGGGAACAAATAATACCTCATTTGATCCTCACAACACCTGCTAGATTATGCCAAATAGGGATCAGTTGAAGGAACTAGAGATGTTTAGGGTAAAGAAAACTTAGAGAGCAGAGCTTTAACTAGCTATAAAAGCACCTTATAGAAATTCACTTGGAGGAGATACAAAAGATAATTCTACCATAGGAACAGTTGTGCCAGAAGGGGGTGACACAATTCTCACTGCCCAGAACTTGTTCCCAGGGGAGCTGGGAAGAAGCAGACCTGAGGAGAGGGATAGCTCCAATATGTACTACCAGAGAATCACAAGGCAAGAATTAAGGAATTGTTCCCCTCTGCTGTGATTAGGTTCTCTGGGTCAAAGTCCCATTTGCCTGTCATTGGTTTTCAGTGCATAATAGCTATCTTCAAGTATTTGAAAGGCTGATATGAGTAAAAAGGATTAGACTGCTCCTCCAGCTCCCAGAGGATAGAGCAAGGAGAAATAATTGGAATTTGCAGAGGCCAACTGAGTCCAAAAATTACATAGGTTGCTTCAGAAGATAATGGGTTCATCCCCACTCACAGGGTGGAATGGGTAGCCTCTGAGATCTTTTCCAATGCTGAGATTAGGGGGCTCAGTAACCATAAAAAGCAACAAACCCTGTGGAAGGGGGAAAAAAGAGTATGATCACAGGAAAAAGGATGAACAGCTCATAGTTTGCAAAGGTTCTACTAGCTCAGGAGTCCTTAACTCCCAAGTCTGTAAATTTGGAGGGAGGGGGAGAATGCATGTGTGATGTAGGGTGTGTGTGTGTGTGTGTGTGTGTGTGTGTGTGTGTGTGTGTGGCCAATGGCTATTGTTTTTATATACATAAAATAAACACATAGGATTATAATGGGAAAAAAATCATATTGAAATAGTTCTGTATTTATGTATACTAACATGCATATAGGGATAAATATTTGAATATAATTTTAATTATATATACTGAAATTATTTCAAATTAATTATATATGTACTCATAACTAGTTTAATATATAATTGTTTAAGCATATATCTGTTCAGTTGTTTCAGTTGTCTGATTTTTTGTAATACCATTTGTGGTTATCTTAGCAAAGATACCAGAGTGGTAGTGTCAGGTAAGTAGTTCAGTGGATAAAGAACCAGGCTTAGAGAGAGGAAGTCTTGGGTTCATATCTGACCTCAGATACTTCCTACCTGTGTGGCCCTGGGCAAGTCATTTAGCATCCATTGCCTAGCCCTTACCACTCTTCTGTCTTGGAACCAATATGCACTATAGATTCTAAGATAGAAGGTGAAGATTTAAAAAAAAGAAACCTCCCCAGTTCTTTTTATAGATAAGGAACTAAGGCAAACAGGGTTAAGTGATTTGTTCAGGGTCACACAGTGTCTGTGATCAAATTTGAACTCGGAACAATGGGTCTTTGGATTCCAAGACCAATATTCTATCTACTTCTCCACTTAGCTGCACTTTATTTACATATGCTAATAATTATTTCAATATAATTATTTTCTATTTTAATCCTAATTGTGTATGTTGGTATGAAAAAATAGTTAATTTGTTTTCTGCTGAGTCCTTTGAATTTTATTTTATTCATTTAAATTTTTTTTCTAAGAGAGGACTCACAAGCTTCAGTAAAAAAGCCAAAGGAGACCATTACAGAAAAAGTATTAAGAATCTCTCCTCTATTAGTTGATTGATATCTTCCTATAAATGCTTTGAATGGCAGAAGAAGAGTAGGGTCTTTCCTCTTCTTCTCTTGACATTGCCTGACTGCTAATGGAGCACATGAACTTTCCATCAATTATCCTTTGTACTCCCTCTATGACCAGCCTACCTCCTTTGCCAGTCAATCATCTCTGACAGTTTGTGCTTCTTCTTGCAAGCAAGTCTCCATTACCAGTATTTTACAGCCTATTTATAACCACCCACTCCAATAGTCTCTAGTTGACCCACAATTACAATCTATGGAGAATGCAGGATCCTTAATTTGCCTCCTGCATTTCTAGAAGAATAAAGTTTTGTTTTGTCTTAATAGGGGGCTTATTTCAGACATAAATTTGTAAGTATAAATGTATAAGGAGTCCCTTCATTTCCTCTACCCATCACTCCCTTCAGACTGTCATGGAACTAGCAAATATGCCCCAGGAATCAATAGCTGCACACATGAGTTCCTGTTTCCTCCTGACCTGTCACAAACCACTTGCCATTTTTAGTACTCCACAGTTCATATCCAGCTGAGGGTAAACTCCATCACAGCAAACCTGGGTAGTGCTGTCATGTCTGGGCACAGCAGGCACATGGAGGAAGGGAGTAGAGACAACGTAGGAAATCAGGGATTTTTAACAGCTTTCTAGGGTATGTCACACTGCCCATGCTAGCATGGGGTTAGGTAATCTCACTCCCACCCCAACAAAGGAACCAAATTGAATTCTTTTTTTAAGCACTTAATGGAGTACTGGGTTATATAAATCAGTTTAAATAGAATGCTTTCTTCTTCCAGCACTCAACCAACTGAAATTAGACATAAAGTTGGCTAGCCCAAACCACTTTTCAGTTTATCTTTTTAATGCCATTCTGAGTCTTTTAAAGCAAAGGATATGATGCTGTTCTATTATTTTACTTTGCTGAGTAAGGCCTCCAATGTAAGCATTTATAATTTAAAACCACCCCAAAAAAGGATGAAATGGGCAAGCAGATTTGCTTCTGCCAGCAAATAATAATGTTTGTTTTAAAACTTCGTATTTCCTGGAACAAAATTCCTACACTAGGGCACTCCAGGAATATAGGATATCAGTCTTGCAAGAGACTGCAGAGTCCATTTTATCCAACCCACACATGAACAAGAATCCTTACAACATACCTAAAAAGTGAATCAGAAGAGCATAGATTTATAGCTAAAATGGACTTTTAAAATGGACAGCATTGTCTATTATATCATGCTGCCTCTAGTAATAGAAAGTTAGCAGGATAAAGCCAACAAAAAACTTACATGTCAGACACTGTGTTAAGCAATGGGGATGTAAATACAAGTAGAAAGAAGAAAGACCCTCTGCCACACTGTAATGGTGGCATATAATAAATAAAAAAGAAGCTAGAAGTGGCATGATTGAGGGAGAATATATTGACATGGTGGATAAAGCCCAAAGAATCTGGAGAAGAGTGAGAAAAATTAAGACATAGCTGGCCTGAGCCCTTTCTTTAAAATGAAGGTTCTGGGGGGCCCTGACCTCACCAACTGAAAGAATTGAAGAACTAGAAAGCCAGGGGCTCAGCAAATGTCCATAATAAAAAGATTGCTATGACATAAGGGAAGAAGTCTAGAGAGTCAGGAATAGAAGCAGAAAAGGATGTGATGATTTTTTTCCCCATAAGACATAATAAAACTTTAACTGCATTTCCAAAATGCTTATAAAACATTCAGATCACAAGTGACTACTTTAAAAAAAAAAAAAGCAACACTAGGCCCATTGATGAGACTTTTAAAATATGAATAACAGAAAATTCTCTACCCCACCTTCCCCCAAATTGGATCTCCCTGGAATAAACAACATAAATTCTAAATGAAAAGAAATGACTAGTTACCAGTAGATGAATTATTTCTCAATTAGTTATCTATGAACATGTTTGAATAGTACCATGTTAGAGTAAAAAGTAAAATCAATATTAAATAAGGACAAAAATAAGGTAAATTATACAGTTGAAACAATACCTATCATTTGAATAAGCTCTTGATGCTGAAAAACAGGAAATAAGTAAAAACAAATTTTTGACATAATTAACATTATAACAAGTTTAGCCTATATAAATCAATTAGGAAATGAGAATAAAAACAACTAGAAATAGCCTCAATTAGCCAAAACATAATCACCTTACAAAACAGATAATCATTCAAAGGAAACATCAGTTTATAATATAATTTTTAAATATTACAGTGAAATACAGTGGGAAAATATAAGCAATATCATATCATAAAGAAGCAAAAAGATGCAGAAAGAAAATGAGTTTTAAAAATAACCTGAGTAAGAGAACCAATTAAGCAAGTTTATCCCAAGAGTATTGAAGAATGTCAAGAAGGACAAAAGATGAAAAATAGAAGAAAACCTAAAAATATTTTTCTAACAGACTTTTATCTCAATCCATCTTAATGAGATTACCACATTTGGACCCTAGTTTTATTTATCTCTGACATGATGCATTGAGAATTAGAAACAACAATAATAGTGATAATAATAACTGGCATTTGTATAGTACCATAAGTTGTGCAAGGACAGCTAGATGATACAGTGGATAAAGGGCCAGGCTTGAAGTCAGGAAGAATCAACTTCCTGAGTTCAAATCTTTCTTCAGATACTTAACTGACTAAGTGACCCTATGCAAGTCATTTAATTCCGTTTGCTTTAGTTTACTCATCTGTAAAATGAGTTGGAGAAGGAAATGGTAAAGCACTCCAGTATCTTTGCCAAGAAAACCCCAAATGGAGTCACGAAGAATCAGATATGACTGAAACAACTCAACAACAAAGGTTTGTAATGTGTTTTTATATGTTCTCATTTAATTGTTATAAGAACCCTGTGAAGCAGATGCTATAATTATTCCCATTTTATATATGAGGAAACAGAGGTTAAAAATGAAGGTAAGTGATTTGTCTAGGATCATAGAGCTAATGTGTATAAAGCAAAATTTAAATTCAGGACCTGATTCCAAGTCTGGCACCAGATTTATTACAACACCGAGCACGAAGAAAACAAAGCTGTAAAGAAAAGGTACAGAAAGAGGATCAGTGGAATAGACTTGGGGTAAGTGAACTCAGCAAGACAGTCTATGACAAACCCAAAGACTCCAGCTTTTGGGACAAAAATCCACTATTTGATAAAAACTGCTGGGAAAATTGGAAGACAGTGTGGGAGAGAGTAGGAATTAGGAGATACTGCACTCTTTGTGGTGGCCAAAAATTGGAAAACAAGGGGATGCCCTTCAATTGGGGAATGGATGAACAAATTGTGGTATATGTTGGTGATGGAATAGTATTGTGCTCAAAGGAATAATAAATGGAGACTGGAACAACCTCCATGAAGTGATGCAGAGCGAAAGGAGCAGAACCAGGAGAACATTGTACACAGAGACTGATACACTGTGGTACAATCGAACGTAATTAGTGTCAATGCAATGTCCCTGAATAATCTGCAGGGATCTAGGAGAAAAAGCACTATCCACAAGCAGATGACAAACTGTGGGAGTAAAAACACCGAGGAAAAGGCAACTGCTTGACTATAAGGGTTGAGGGGATAAGACTGAGGAGCGACTTTAAATGAACACCCCAATGAAAATGCCAACAACATAGAAATGGGTTCAGATCAAGGACATGTGATACCCAGAGGAATCATCCATCAGCTATGGGAGGGGTGGCGGGAGGTGGGGGGAAGAAAATGATCTTTGTTTCCAATGAATAATGTTTGAAAATGACCAAATAAAATAATGTTTAAAAGGGAAAAAAAAAACAAAAGGTACAGAAGATGACTGTGCTGGAAATTATATGCTTACACAGCATTAATAGAATGATTCTAAAGATATTTGAAAGACAGGAGGATATAAGATGCTTGAGGAAATACCATGACTTACTAACAAGAAAAAATATTGACCAAGAGAATAAAAAAGAAAACAACCTCAAACACATTTAATACAAATGAAAATGAAAGAAAAATATAAAGCATTATATCTGATGGGTGTGAGTAGCCCCAATTGAAGTTTTTCCTTTGGCATCTCTGACATACCTTGCTACTATCACAGGACAAAGATATTGGTAGAAAAGTTCTGGCTGAAAGCAGTTGGGTGGTTCAGTGGAAAGAGTTCTGAGCCTGGAGTCAGGAAGCATTGAGTTCAAATATGTCCTCAGACACTTAGTAGCTGTATGATGCTGGACAAGTCATTTAACCTCTGTTTGCCTTACTCTGCCAAAGAAGGAAATGGCAAACCACTCTAGTATCTGTGCCAAAAACTTCCATGGACAGTATGATCCATGGAGTCACAAAGAGTCAAATATGACTGAATGACTGAGCAACAACCATAACAGAGAAGTACTTCAATGAATACTTCTATGTTCCGTCTCCTCCATATCAAAATCACAGGAAAGAAGGGAAATTATTTCACTGTCTCTAGCTTCCCTTTAAATTACTTTTCTGGGAGTTCTACCAAATTCCTTTTATGACACAAACATGGTACTAATTCCAAAGCCAGGCAGATCAAAAACAGAGAAAGAAAATTATAGACCAAAAATCTTAAATAGGATACTAGCAGAAAGACTCCAGCAAGTGATCGGAAGAGTCATTCACCATGATCAAGTAGGATTTGTACCAGGGATACAGGGCTGGTTCAATATTAGGAAAACCATCCACATAACTGACCACATCAACAAGCAAACCAAGAAAAATCACATGATTATTTCAATAGATGCAGAAAAAAGCCTTTGATAAAATACAATACCCATTCCTATTAAAAACACTAGAAAGCATAGGAATAGAAGGGTCGTTCCTAAAAATAATAAACAGTATATATCTAAAACCATCAGCAAACATCATCTGTAATGGGATAAACTAGATGCATTCCCATTAAGATCAGGAGTGAAACAAGGATGCCCATTATCACCTCTATTATTTGACATTGTACTAGAAACACTAGCAGTAGCAATTAGAGAAGAAAAAGAAATTGAAAGCATTAAAATAGGCAAGGAGGAGACCAAGTTATCACTCTTTGCAGATGACATGATGGTCTACTTAAAGAATCCTAGAGATTCAACCAAAAAGCTAATCGAAATAATCAACAACTTTAGCAAAGTTGCAGGATACAAAATAAACCCACATAAGTCATCAGCATTTCTATATATTTCCAACACAGCTCAGCAGCAAGAACTAGAAAGAGAAATCCCATTCAAAATTACCTTAGACAAAATAAAATACTTAGAAATCTATCTCCCAAGACAAACACAGGAACTTTATGAACACAACTACAAAACACTCTCCACACAACTAAAACTAGACTTGAACAATTGGAAAAACATTAACTGCTCATGGGTAGGACGAGCCAATATAATAAAAATGACCATCCTACCCAAACTCATCTATCTATTTAGTGCCATACCCATGGAACTTCCAAATTTTTTTTTTACTGATCTAGAAAAAACCATAACAAAGTTCATTTGGAAAAACAAAGGATCAAGGATATCCAGGGAAATTTAAAAAAAAAATACAAAGGAAGGTGGCCTTGCAGTCCCAGATCTCAAACTATATTATAAAACAGTGGTCATCAAAACAATTTGGTACTGCCTAAGAGACAGAAAGGAGGATCAATGGAATAGACTCGGGGTAAGTGACCTCAGCAAGACAGTATATGACAAACCCAAAGACCCCAGTTTTGGGGACAAAAATCCACTATTTCATAAAAACTGCTGGGAAAATTGGAGGACAGTGTGGGAAAGATAAGGTTTAGATCAACACCTCACACCCTACACCAAGATAAATTCAAAATGGGTAAATGACTTGAACATAAAGAAGGAAACTGTAAGAAAATTAGGTGAACACAGAATAGTATACATATCAGACCTTTGGGAAGGGAAAGGCTTTAAAACCAAGCAAGACTTAGAAAGAGTCACAAAATGCAAAATAAATAATCTGGAATACATCAAATTAAAAACTTTTTGTACAAACAAAACCAATGTAACTAAAATCAGAAGGGAAGCAACAAATTGGGAAACAATCTTCATAAAAACCTCTGACAAAGGTTTAATTACTCAAATTTATAAAGAACTAAATCAATTGTACAAAAAATCAAGCCATTATCCAATTGATAAATGGGCAAGAGACATGAACAGACAGTTCTCAGCCAAAGAAATCAAAACTATTAATAAGCACATGAAAAAGGGTTCTAAATCTCTTATAATCAGAGAAAGGCAAATCAAAACAACCCTGAGGTATCACCTCACACCTAGCAAATTGGCTAACATGACAGCAAAGGAAAGTAATGAATGCTGGAGGGGATGTGGCAAAGTGGGGACATTTATTCATTGCTGGTGGAGTTGTGAATTGATCCAACCATTCTGGAGGGCAATTTGGAACTATGTCCAAAGGGTGATAAAAGACTGTCTGCCCTTTGATCCAGCTATAGCACTGCTGGGTTTATACCCCAAAGAAATAATAAGGAAAAAGACTTGTACAAGAATATTCATAGCTGCCCTCTTTGTGGTGGCCAAAAATTGGAAAATGAGGGGATGCCCTTCAATTGGGGAATGGCTGAACAAATTGTGGTATATGTTGGTGATGGAATACTATTGGGCTAAAAGGAATAATAAAGTAGAGGAATTCCATGGAGACTGGAACAACCTCCAAGGAGTAATACAGAGCAAAAGGAGCAGAACCAGGAAAACAGTATACACAGAGACTGATATACACTGTGGTACAATCGAAGGTAATGGACTTCTCCATTAGTGTCAATGCAATGTCCATGAACAATCTGCAGAGATCTAAAAAACACTATCCACAATCAGAGGATAAACTATGGGAGTAAAAACACCGAGGAAAAGCAACTGCTTGACTACAGGGGGGAGGGGATACGGCTGAGGAGAGACTCTAAATGAACACTCTAATGCAAATACCAACAACATGGAAATGGGTTCGAACCAAGAACACATGTGATACCCAGTGGAATCGTGCGTCAGCTATGGGAGAGGTGGTGGGAAGGGGTGGGGAGGAAAAGAAAATGATCTTTGTTTCCAATGAATAATGTTTGGAAATTACCAAATAAAATAATGTTTAAAGTGAAAAAATAATAATAAATAAATAAATTACTTTTCTTACAAAAAGTAACACTCAACTCATAGCTTCCCCCTAAGCAAATCTGCTCAACTATTGGTCCTGCAAAGCCACAAGTAATCAGAATAATTTATCTTCTCTAAGAATCACAGACCTCCCCTGCAACACACATATACACACTCCAAAATAATATTAATAATTACTTGTTCACACGCCTATCACCAAAAAACTTTTAAGAGAATAATCTAAACACGTATCACAGGCATCCTTGATGAAAGCATGCAAAGGGAACAAGCAGGCATGCAAAAATCATATTCCACAGTCAACAAAATCTTAAAGTACAATTTTCTGAAAGGTATAGAAAATGAGATCCTAGTCTGTTAATTGTTATTTGATTTTTAAAAATGCACATTATTAACTCATTTGAGCAAAATGACACCTTAAAGGTTCTTCTCCAACAAGGAGTCATTCATGAATATTTTAAGATTATACAAGATTCCTTGAAAGTTATAAAAACAGAGATAATTTTGTTCAATGACTTTCTGTTGATTTATATCAACAATAAAGCTAGAATATATATGATCTCTATTGATTTTTTCCCTAACACAGCGTGGATGTCCAGTGAAGAGTCCAAATTCAAGATTATTCCCTATTAATTATGAAATTCTTCAAATATTCCTGTTTGCAGCTGACATTATACTGATTATTGAAGAGTTTACAAAGTGAGGTTCAGAATAACTTAAAAGATTTAAGTCTAACTACACATGCAGGAAAAACAAACCATAGAGATGGTTAATTAGTACATGATTCTTGGACAATGTACACAATGATATCAACCCAGAAATGAACAAAAAGAAAAGAACAGATGAATTGCCCTGGGAAACAATGCAGCTATTTTAATAACCCTACACTTTTCCCTGGAATGAATACCTATCTTATTAATGCTGATATTCTTACAGTGATGATTTATGAATATGTGTCATATAATACCAGTCAATGAAGAAGTAAAGTAGAAAACTACCAAAGGGCAATGGAGGTGTAGTAGGTATATATTAGTATACTGCTATACATTGCCAGTTAAGAATTAGGCAACAGAAGTGATAAAATAGATGTCAAAAATTTGTATGATTTGAAAAGAAGATAGCAAGTCCAAAGGTAACCAGTGGGAGTGTCACATAATTTTTAAAGCTCTAGGACCCCTCCCCCAAAGTGCAGTGTAGATGCCCTATCAGGATTTTATGGGAGAATATAGTAGATTCAAACAAGATGAGAAAACATGAGTAAGTTGTGACCTGTATTTTTAGAGTGAATATACACACCTATGAAAACACAGGTTTTCTCAAAGTTATCTAATTACTGGAGAGATTTCAAGTTGGAATCTAAGTATATTTCATATAACTATAACATTATACATATATAGTTACATATAATAGTTACATATAGTTATAATTATATACATAATTATATAACAGTTACATATACATATTTCTATAATTATATTATTATAGTTATATTTCATATAACTAGCTATAACTACATTATTATGACTATATAAGACACAGTTAGTTACGTTTTCGAACTAGCTACAACTGTAACACATATACATACTTAAAGACTAAACAAAAAGAATAAATGACTTACTCAAGGACGACTAAGTAGTTTTAGAGTCAGGATTCAAATCTAGGTTTCCTGACTCTAAATTTATTGTTCTTTACCCTCTACAATATACTGTGTGTGTGTGTGTGTGTGTGTGTGTGTGTGTGTGTGTGTGTGTGTGGTGACAATTTGACACTAGCCTGTCAAAACAGCTTTGGGTTTTAAAGCAAAGGATCTTCTGAACTTCTGAACTGTACCTCTCTAGGGCAATGGGTTGAGCCCTCTCTACAATGTTGAGAGATGCTATACTGGTTCTGTGGAGCTGTTGTAAGCACCACGGGTGACTCCTGCAGTCCAGAAGATTCCCTTTTGATCCAGACTGAGATTGGAGTTCACCAAATCAGAGTTGCTCAGAAAAATGTCACAAGGAGCTTAAATGGGACTGAGGAAAGAAAGGAGGTTTTGTATTGTTGGGTTGGGGGGATGGATTTGCCTTGGTACCATGGACAGAGAATGTAGCTAGGAGAACTCTTGGCACTGGCACTCCAGTGATGGGGCTCAGAGCTGGCTGATGGGGAGAAGGCTAGTAGAGTACCAGCAAAGGCAGACACTGGCTAACAGAGCCCCAGATCATACACACTATTGGTTTGGGGCTGCCCAGACTGAGGGCTATGAAACTCATGCAACACCTTTGGGGAGGAGAATTAGGAAGGGAACTAGAGACAAGAGACTGGTGCTTTTTCTTTCTCTGGTATGCCTTTTATTATTTAATAAAAATAATCTCCAAAGAATTTTAATTTTAACTATATTTGTAGGTATGCATTTCAGTTACTAATTAGTTTGGTTCCCTTCATCCCTCTTTCCCAAGAACTAGCTTGCTTTAGATAATCTTGTATGCTTGGAAAATTCATTCGTTGCCTGAAAGTAAATATATACAAATATAAATGAATACATATATGTTTGTATATACAATGTATACAAAAAATATACAAATATGTAAAAAGTGAATATATACAACACCTTTCCCAAGAAGTATACAGAAGCCCTATGCTTTACAATCTGCAGATAGATTTGCTCAAACATACCCTTTTAAGGATTACATGTTTGTATACTACTAATAACAGAAACTTCAGGGCAATAGTTAGGTGATATACTCCTATTTTCAAAAATTAAAATACTTTTATGGTATGCTATTAAAAAGTAAATTCAGGTTAAGGAGCTTCAGAATTATGGAAAAATTCAAATCCAATCTACTTTTGTTGGGTGACTGAGTATCTGCAATGCCTAGCACAATATTTGGTACTCTGTAAATACTTTAAAATGATTTTTTTCATTTGGTTGTTCTTTTCATTGTAATTTAAGACAATTCTTATTTGCATATTTGCCTTGAAAGGCTAGAATACCTATGGTAATGTGTAATTTGCATGTAGGTTCACATGTCCTGGGGCAGGGGTTTATTAGAACATTTAAAGATGAATTTGGAACTGCTAACAGAGGAGCTACTAGAAGCCACCAATAAAGTGACTGGCCACTTGGCATTATTACTCTAAGATGTTATCTCTTCTACACCATCCCCACACAAAGTATCCTTAAGGGAGAAAAAGGTCAGCCTTCTTTGGACTTTCACTATACCCTTCACACAGAAGAAAATAATACTTATCTGCCAGGAAATCTGATGATAAAGAGGAAAAATATATGAATAGGGTATCATATCAGCTGTCCTTAAGATGTAGAGCTAGAAATGACCTCAGAGAGTT
This sequence comes from Monodelphis domestica, assembly GCF_027887165.1. Lineage (NCBI taxonomy): Eukaryota > Metazoa > Chordata > Mammalia > Didelphimorphia > Didelphidae > Monodelphis > Monodelphis domestica. Next base: position 191,078,618 of record NC_077227.1, read on the forward strand.
ATCCAACAGGGGCCTTAACCTTTTTATGTGACATACTCCTTTGGCAGTCTTGAAAATATGTTTTAAAATGCATAAAACACAAAAATTACAAAGGAAACCAGTTATGTTGAAATAGTTATCAAAATATTTTTAAGAACAAGAATATGGAAGTTTGGATCCTATGATTTCTAATCCAACTCTCTCATTTTTACAGATGAGAAAAGAATAAACAACTTATTCAAGGATGACTAAGTAGTTTTCAGATTCAGTATTCAAATCCAGCTCTCTTGACTCCAAATCAATTATTCTTTATCCTATTCTATGCCAATACAAAAACTTTTAACTGTAGCATAGCCCTTAGATTTCCCAATGGTATATGTGACCCAGGAAACAAGGTAATATAAGTTTTGAAAATTCCTAACAATCAGCAAGATACTGAAAGAAATAATGCCTCTGGTTAGGATGTGAAATTGGCAAAAGAGCTGACTTATACTGATATAATTGAAATCTTTATGATTAAATTTGAAAAATGTGGAATATGACCAAGTGATGCCCATAAAAATGAGATGGCTACTCATTTGGAGTTTCAACACAAAAATATCGAGTGAAGTAAAATCATAAACAAATATATTCATACATATGAACATATGTATCTACGTGTTTGTTAATGCATTTTACATACATATATAATTTTTAAGGTTAGAAAAGTCTATGCAAATGGTTTAGCTATAGACCTTTCTGAAATGTAAATAATTAATTTAATCTTCTCACAAAGCCCCTTTTAAAATCTAGAATTAAAAAATAGACTACTTCTATAATATGGGGTGATAAATTTCAAGAAGTCCCTCTTCTGTGTGAAGTCTGAAACTCATAGTGATAATACCAATTAACACAGGAATTAGAGCTAGACTGTTTTAATGGAGTTGGCAAGTCTTTAGGCCTCAAGTTCAAAGAGAGTAATTGTGGGGAGGGAGACATGGGAAGAGAGAGGAACACAAAGCAGGCCCCTTCAAGTTGGAAAGATAAATCTGTGCCATCAAGAAGGATAATTGATAAGGAGAATCAGATCTTTCAAATTTCAAATTATACTATACTATATCACCAAATGTTGTTGATTCCATGACATTCTGATATAGGTGATACAGCATTATAGGGGGCAATTGAACACATGAACAGTATTAGAAAAGGTTGAAGTTTAACAGTTATGGTAAGGTTTACTTTCCTGACTCTGGGCTTCCTTTGTGCCCCAGTTAACTACAGAAAGACTTTCCCAATCCTCCTTAACTCCTGACCCCCTGTTATTTCAGTTTACCTGGCATATACATTATTTCTGCATGGTCACTACATATTGTCTCCTATCTTCCCCTGTCATTTCCTTTGCCTTTCTTTTTATGCCCAGAATTTAGTACATTAACTGGCATGTACAAGTTTATTGACTAATAATGGCACTGAAAAACAACAGTGAAAACCATAATTGAGGTACTTCTCAATAGTAGAAAAGAATTTTATGGTACAAAGAGTAAAAGATTTGAATCAGAAGGCCTTGGTTCAAATCCTGAATGACTTTGGTTGTGTGTTTTTAGACAAGCTATTGACCTCCATGTGCTTCAGTTTCCTCTTTTACAAAATGAAGATTTTAGACTCTCTGATTTTTAGGACCCATTCAAGCTTTCAAACTATAACCCAATGATATGATTCTTCTTCTGTTACATGAACTGCATGGTATCCAAGTTGTAGATCATCTTGGAAATCATGAAATTTTAAAAAGAAGCACTAAAGGAGCAGTCATAAAACTGGAACTAGTGGTAGCTGTGTGATCTTGGACAATTCACCTCACTCTCTGGTCATCAACTAGCTTATTTGAAAAATGAAGTGGCTGGATCAAAGAATCTTTAAATGTATTTCCAACTCAAAAAGCATTAATATGAGAATTTCATCTTAAAGTGAAACTTCATGTTAGCAGCAATGAAATGGTGTGGAGTCAGGAAAAAAAATGTTTCCAAGGACCTATATCTTCCCCCTCTTTACCCTACACTGCCTTGATACAATGTGAGGACCACAGAGTTTAATTTGTATAAAATAATGATTAAGTGTTATTAAGTATATATCTATTCAAGATTTGATAAAGCCATATTTTTTCATTTCTAGATTGTATGTCAATACAATTTTTAAGAATCATTTCTTGACATTTTGAGATCCATGTTCTATTTCTCTCTCCCATTCTTTCCCCTCCCCAAAACGGCAGGTAATATAAGAGTGGTAGATGTGTTATCATACAATATATATTTCCATGTTTGTCATATTGTAAAAGAAGACATATCACTTACACTAAAGAAAAATTCACGGAGCAAATAAAATTAAAAACTGTATGCTTTAATCTGCATTTAAACTCCATCAGTTCTTTTCATAGCAGCAGAGAGCCTTTTTCCTTGAGTTCCTTGGTGTTGTCCTAAATCTTTGCATTGCTGACAATAGTTAAGTCATCCACAGTTGATCATCATACTTTATTGCTGTTACTGTGTACAGAGTTCTCCTGGTTCTACTGAGAAAACACTATATTCTTTTAGCAACATCTACATTCAATCAAAAATGACTAAGTAAAATGAGAACACAGCATGGACATTTTTCTCTGAGGATTTGGGGCAAATAGGTAAAATGCCCATCTAATGATATGGCCTCCTATTCCTGGATAGAAATAGTATTTAACTAAGGATGGGGGTAGGAGTGAGGAGGAAGGAAGGTAAAGATCCAGAAGCTAATGTGTGACAGGTAAGATCCCACAGTTATTTGATTAGAAGAGTATAAAACACATATACTGACTAAACTCAAGCCCAGAAATGGGCATCTCAAATTAGCTTAGCATAATCATCCTGTTGAAAGGTCAAGTATTTCTGGGTGAGGCTTCATTCAATTTGATCAATAGGAGGAAGGGATGGAGAAAAAGAAAAGGAGGAAAAGAAGGGGGAAAGTAAAAATGGAGAAGAAGGGTAAGATTCCTCCAGACGATCTGTTGAAGAGACTGAATTTCTTCAACCTCTATTTAATTCTTTTTACCAGGTTTTGTCTAAAAATAGCCTCAACTGAAGAGTTTCAATACCTGAGACTTCCCCCAGGGACGTGTTATTTTTACTCTGAAGTGTTTGTATCTCTCTGAATAGTCTTGTTATCTTTCCAGGTATGGGTTCTGTCCTTAGACTGTGGTTGCTTGCTGAGTCCTGCATTTAATCTGTTTCTACTGCTTCTCCTTTTCATTACCAGGATGTTAGCTATAGGTACCTTCATCTGCCAGCTACAGAATTGAAAAGGAAAAAAAAACCTTCTGAATCCACCAATGCAATACTACAGGACACAAGTAAGAGTCTCAGGTTTTTTTTCTATGATGAAATATCCTTTGAGGATAGTTATATAGAATTTTTAATGGGGTTGAATATGTGGCCTTGTTGCTTCTTGCCCCTTCTCCTCTGATGAGTCAGGGACACAGAATATATTGTGCTCTCAGATATTTAGAATTGAGAAGCTTCGATATTCTGCTACACAAAGCTAAACTGAGCTAAAAAGGTCCAGCCCTAATGTGCTCAGGAGCTGATAGCTTCCTCACAAGGAAGGTTCTCTTTAATTTCTCATTTATCTGATGTTTCTTCAGAGTACCAGCATCTTCCTGAAGCTTTACCTCAATTCAAATTAAAATTTAAGTGTCCAAATATTACTTTAAGATTCCAGGAAATTATTATTATTATTATAAATCCAAAAACACATTTGTTAACTATGAATTATTACAACCAAGATGTGTATGACAATTCAAGAAACCAATTTTTCAGTTGAAGGTGAAGAGTGGGGAATTACTCAATGAATTTAGGGTAATGAACCTTGGGACAATAGGATAATGCTGAGGACAATTAAGAGTCTAGGGGTAAGGAGAGGAGCTCATCCAAGTCAATAACCTGGTAGAATCTTCTATTAACTAATTACGCTTGCTAATTAGGAGCTACACTGATATTTCCACCTCGCTAAATGATTTCAAGTACAGTCAATGTCCTCTAAATTTCGAACTCTAAATTTTGTGCCTTAGTCACCCCACTCTAGTTTTGACTCTGATTATGTATAACTCTCTGCCAGACCTTTGGAACAAAAATCAAAATGAAAAATGGCTCTTGCCCTCCCTGACCCTGTTTTTTTTTCTTTCAGAATAAATGTCTTTATTAAGTTGCAGAGGTTAGAGCCCCAAGAGGAAAAAATAAAGAAATCTAGAACTCTAGAAGTAGGACAGCTGGGCTATGTGACAAAAAGTAAGGGATTTATATATATATATGGTTAGAAATGCTAGCAATGGCAATAAAAGAAGAAAAAAGAAATTTAAGGAATCAGAAAGGGCAAAGAGGCAATGAAATGATCTCTTTTTGGCAATGTCATTTCTGATGATGAATTGACAGAAGAACTAATTGAAACTTTTGGGGGGTGATGAACAAACTGTGGCATATGAACATAATGGAAAATCATTGGGCATGAAGATATGTTGACTATATGGAATTCAGAGAAGCATGGGAAGAGTTGAATGAATGGATGAAGAAAAATGGGTAAATCTTGAAGAATTACATTTAAGTAGCTATAAAAATGTGAATGAGAAGATCACTGAAAATTGGGTAGATTTTGAGTAATCAAAAAAAAAAAACCACTAATGGGCAAAGTAAAGATGCTGAGTGAGAGACAGAATTTTTACCTAGCTAGCCCAACAATCCTCCACAACAACCCAGAATTCTCATCATGAAAGCCAAGAAAAAGTCACAGTGAGACACTTTTTCCATTCCAAAACAGTTTGTGAATACAGAGGAATCTGCAGACACTGGGGTTGGGGCTTTCCAGGAGCATAAGGCATTGGGCAAAAATAGCAGAGGGCAATAGAGGTGGCAACAGTGGAAAGAAGAAGCCCCAAACCTAAAAATGATAAGAAAACTAAATACTTTGTCAGAAAGAGGTCTCAGGGAATCCCTGAACTAGTACTTGGCATGGTAATGGCTGCCATGTGGCAGCTCTATCAATCATTAACTCCCTTCAGATCATAGTTCAAGACTGGAAAGAAATGGTTGCATTCATGAGGGAACAGGCATCCTACTTGTGTAAGGAATAATGAACAAGTTGCAGAAACACAGCTGTGTATGAGCAAAGGGGGCATTCAGTCCTAACATTTTTCTACACATAAGCCTGCAGTGGAATAAACCAGGGCAGGAGAGAGACAGAAGTTCAATTGCTCTGAACCTGAAGAATCTTCCAGTGGACTAATTGTGACTGAGTTCAGTAACAGTCTATGGAAAGTCAACTACACACAAACCAATTCGCCCCTTGGGAATTTGCAGGATACAGCCAGTGAATAGGCCTCTCCCTGATCATGTGACAGGAGACAGTGTGTCAAGATGGCTGCTTAGGAGCAGCAAAAGTTGAGTGCTCTGTGAAAATTCTTCCACACCAATCAAAAACAAAGTGTTTTAGGGGAACAGAAAACCAAATCTAACAACAGGGCAGAACTGGGGGACTCTCTTGCTCCATTCAACTTAAAAGGCACATGGAGAAGGCTGAATTCTTGCTTTAATGAAAAGAAAAAAGGAAGGTCCCAGCCCCCTCCCTCACCTACTGTGCTGAGATCCTGAAGTTGCTGGAATCTCTGGATATGGGCTCCAGCCTGGAGGGAGTGTCTTACCACAGCTACTAGAACCTCAGGGTTTTGATCACAGCTGGCAAAGAGGCAACTGGAGGAGGAACAGAGAGGAGGGCAGCCTGGTCTCAGCCTTTAGCCACCACTCTTCCAGCTTGTGCCTCTGCCTCTGGAGGTTTTGGCCTCCAGCACATCTTGCTCTGCAGATCAGCTCAGGCTGGCTTAATCCCATCTATCAACAGTGCAGATAAGAAACCTTCAGAGTGGAGGGAAGCTCAATCTCCAACATCCCTCCCCAACCTACTGTTACAAGGGAATCACTTTAAAAGACTGATATATATTAATTTAAGGTCGCCAAGGAATCAGCTATGTAATTCCTAAATGAAAAACTCAAGTCAGCCGTCAGCCTTTTTTGGAGTTTAATTACAATAGGAGTAAGAAAGGAATTAGAGATAGAGAGAGAGAAAAAGGGAGAGAAGGGAATAGGGCTTAAATACCCCTTCTGTTTAGGCTGGGCCAAAAGGCCCAAGCCCTTAGATAGCTGGGGCAAAGAAAAGAGATCAGTCCCTATTACTCACGTGTCCAAAATGGAGAAACAGTCTCAGAGGCCCCCACCTTCAGCTTCCTTCAGAGCAAGCCTTCTCAGAGCCCAGGAACCACACCGACCAAAACCTCAACCTCCCTGAGTCTTCAGACCCCCTATCTTTAAGGAAAATCTCCAAGTTGCCTCCCCTCAGTCCTCACATCTACCAATCACTGTTCATCAATTTCCCTGTCAATGGAGGCTCTAGCTTAACCCAGGACCGCCCAGAGGTTTCTGGCTTTTGCACATGTCTGTTGAAGGTCATATTTTCAAATGATTAAATCTTTACTCCTTTGCTACAGCCCTTTCTAAATCCTGTTAACTTGAGTAGGGTAGAGATTGGAATAATTAAATTTTGATCTAGGCTGCAGCCCTTACTCAATCCTATTAGGACTGAATAGGGTGGAGATTTATTCCAAGTATCTCCATTGTATCAATTCTAAAATCAATCAAGACTCAAAGAAATTCCTGTTCTATGCTTAAGCATAGGTCAAAGTCCTTTCCATTGTTCAGCAAAGGGTTTCTGTCCTAAAGTAATCTGAAGAAGGGTAGAGAAGGAACCTCCCATGCCAATGGGGTTCCCATTCCAATAGACTATCAGTAAGAAATTTTCCAAGTATGAAATATCCCAATGGTGAAATTTCCAACATTTATAAGTCTAAGGAATTTTGAGGTTTACACTACTGAACTGAGACCCTCAGTAAGAATCCAGCTGACTGGGACTCGGGGCAAAGGCTGCAACCACAAGAGAATACCTTGGTACCACCACAAGAAGCTCAGGGCTCTGACCAGGCAACTGTTAGGGAAGAGGCTGGCAGAAAGGAGTAGAGAAGTGGATGAGGTTAACTACCTTCAGCCTCCACACCTTCACCTTCACTTTCAGCTTCTGCTGGCAGTTAGGGAAGATCTGGTCTCAGGGCTCATAAATACTCTATCTGCCTAATCTAGTTAATTAGCAGAGCAGAGAAGCCCCTTCAGGATAGAATTGCCCAAACCTACATATCCAGCAAATAAACAGCAGACCAAGATTACAGTCAATGATGGGGTGGGGGAAGGGAAAAAAAGAGTAAACAACAGAAAAAGAAAAAAGAAATTAATTACAATCAACAGCTTCAATCCAGGTAATGAACAAAGAAAAAATGGAAGTAGGATCAAGGAACACTAAGCAAAAACTCAGGAACTCCAGCAAACTGGACACAGTCTTTGGAAGAACTCAAAATATAATTCAAAAAAACAATTGAGAGAGGCTGAAGACAATTGGGAAAAGAACTTAAAAAGCAAAATAGGTCATCTGGAAACAGAGGTACATGAACTAAAACAGATCATGTGACAAAAATCTTACTGGTCTCCAGAAGGAGTTGTGAAAGTAACAGAAGGATATAAAATATGGACACTGAGTTTAGATATTCCTCCCTGGGGTGAGCATAGCCCTATAAAACATAAAATCAAAATCAAGGAATTGACTGGGAAAATTAGCAAACTAAAAAAAAGAGCCTAACTATAAAAGCTATTATGGTAACAAGAAAACTCAAAATATATACAGAGAAAAAGAAAAAGAAAAAAAATCTATAACTAAAGTGTCAAAGAAACATGCTTATTGGACACAAGCCTATCAAGAGTCCCTATAAGCCATAAAGAAAGCTATTTTTTCATGAAAATTGAATGAGTGGTAGAAGATAAATTGGGAAATTAAATGAGAATTGTGCAAGAAAATTATGAAAAGAGAATTATCAGCTTGGTAAAAAAAAAGGTACAAAAATGATAAAGAAAATAACTGTAAAAATTAGAATTAGCCAAATGGAGACTAAAAAATATTATCTAGAGAATAGATCATGAAACATACCTTCTTTGTTTTGCTATAGAGTAATGGAGTGAAACCAGAATGTTTATATATTTTTGATCAAGGCCATTGTATCAATTGTTTTTATTTATGTGTTACTTTCTGACTTTGTAACAACTCTTAAGACAGAAAGGCAAAAGGTAGGCAAGCAGGGTGAAGTCACTTACCCAGGGTGATACATATAGGAAATATCTAAGATCAGATTTGGACCCATTGAACTCAGTTGGACCCACAACTCCATGGCACCTGAATGAAGGAAAATGTTCTTAATCATGACTGTGAGCATAGTAAAGCGTATTTCAATAATTCCTACAAAAGGACAAATCAAGAGAAATATGGCCATGATGTGCTTTGCCAACAATGTCAAAAATGGCATGAGGCAACCTGCAACTCTCTAGCAAACATTGCCTTAAATTGGTTGGGCAATTTTTTAAAATATGCCTTGTTTCTGCATTGACTTTCTCATTTTTGAATCAGAAACGCATTTGCTGTCAACCAGTTGACACGAAAGATGCCTCTGACCCAAGAAAAATTAGTTCTTGACTCCGTGGTGATGTATTACTTTGTCAATCAAATTGAGTTTCCCTAACCAGATCAGTAAATAGTTTTACTTAGACTTTCCAACCATTTTTTTTACCCAGAAGCTATAAACCATTCTGCCTGACATTAAGCTGACTGATCCAAACAAGATAGATGTCTGTCATCTGTACAGGAAGCAGATTTTCTAGCAATTTGTTTTGAAGGGTTAGATGTGTCTCAGTGGATAAAACTGAAGAAACACATGTTTGGGTAACAATATATTTCTAGCTTATATAGAGAGCGCATATTAGGACCCAAAATATTCACAAGTTGAATTGTCATAGCCAGTTTTCCTGCAATCCAACAAATTCATTTGCTTACTATGTGAAAAAGCATTATTGTGGACAGGTAGTATATGACCAAGATGGTATTGGAACCTAGGATTTCTGACTCTAAATCCAATTTTTTTTAATATTTTAAAAGCTTTACATATTCTAAAAACCCTCCTTAGTTTCACTTTATGCATTGAAAACATGAATTTTCAAAGATGATAATGATGATAGCTAATATATATATAAAACCAATTATGTTCCAGATGTGCTAAGCACCTTACAAATATTATCTCATCTTATCCTCACAACAACCCTTTGGGGTAGGAATTGTTGTTATCCCATTTTACTGGGAGGAATTGAGGCAGAAGTTCAGTATCTTGCCCACCATCACACAAGGAAGTTTCTGAGAACAAATTTGAAAACAGGTATTCCTGACTCCATGTCCAGCACTCTGTCCACTATTCTGCCTAGCTGCTTAAGCTAGCAGGTGGTCAATTTCTTTTTTTTTTTGCATACCTATCAGAAACCCCCTTTTCCACCCTTACCACAATTGAAAGAAAAAGAAAAAAAGAAAAACCTTAGTAGCAAATATACATACCCAAGGAAAATAAATTCCCAAATTGGCAATTTCTGAAAATATATGACTATATACTGAGTCTATCATGTCTTCTTTCAGGAGACAGATAGCATCTTCTGGGATTGTGCTTGGCCATTGAATTAATCAGAGTTCTCAAGTCTTGAAATATTTTGCCTTTACAATAGTTTTACATAAATCCTGGTTCTGCTCATAAAACTGCATCAGTTCATATAAGTCTTTCCTGGGTTTTCTAAAAATATTCATTTTATCATTTCTTACAGTTTGACAGTATTCCATTAAATTTATTTTTTGTTCATCTATTCCTCAGTTGATGAGTACCTGTTTTAGATTTAGTCTAATAAAAAGTTTTAAATGTATCTTATGTATTGATTCTTTTAATAGAGCTAGTAACAGTATTAATGAGTCAATAAGTATGTACAGTTCAATGACTTTAAAAGAATAGTTCCAAAATCCTTTCCAGAATGGTTCAGTATTCATTCCATTGCCATCAGAAAGAGTATATAAAAGGTCTACAAAATTTCTTCTTCCTTGATGTGAAGAAGCTACAAGGTCAGAAGGAACATTTGTAAACAGGAAAGAAAAGAACTAGGCAAGAAAAGACAATGCTGAATTTCAGGGTATGATGGGATGTTCTTGCTCAAGCTGGAGAACAATACTACTTTATTCCAACTGAGAAATTCTGCCTGGCACATATATGGTAAAAAAGGAGGCACTTACTAAATGTTTGTGAATTGTCTAAATGGTTGTAAGGATATCTGAGTGTCTTTTATTTGAAGTTTTCTATTTTTTAGAAGACAGAAAACTCTGTAAGGACAACGAATATCTATTATAATATTTTATCTATTTTCATGCTTACCATGGTATTCTCAAACAGTCCGTGTTTAACAAGTGATTTAAATGAAGGAATATGTGAAATAAGATAAGTCACTAGAGATGACAAATTTATCCTATGGATCTTTTGGCGTGGGAATTGGTTCAGAATATAGTCCATTCAGGGATATAGAATCCTAGGAATCAGTAGTTTGGCTGATTCATCGTGTAAATGAAAGACTGAATATCATTAAAGTGTATATTGAAGGACTGCTACTTTGCTAAAGACTAGGATACACACACACGCACATGCATACATACACACACGGTAAAATAACTTTGTCCACAAATATCTTATAACCTATAGGGACATGATAACTATGAAGAGGCATTTTGGTCTTGGAACTCACAGGGATTGTCAGTAGAGCCGTAAGGCAATTGACTGATATTTTACTTTCCAGAAATCATTGTCAATTTAATTACCATACTCAGAGCCTATGTATGTATGTGCCATAATGTCATAAAGATTGCAGGAGAGCAGTATACTGGGGTGGAGGTCAGGCTGTATAGGAAGAACTCTAACTCATTTGTAGTCTAACACCACAGAGCAGAAGCTGAGATCCCAGGTTATAGCCAAAGAAGAAGTGGAGAGTAGATGGCATAAAGATGAATAGAAAACAATATATTTGGGTATGGATCTGGCTAGATATGGATGATCTTGGCCATTGATAAAATATTAACAATTTCATACATTTTTATTTTCTTATAACAAATTATTCACCTTCCCTCTGCTGAGCATTTCTAATTTATCATGTTACATTAATTTGTTATTTGCAAATTATTCTTCCTTTTCAACTTTAAGCTTCTTGAGAGCATGGACTTTCCCCTTTTTCTTTTTCTTTTTTTCCTGTATCCTAAGAGCTTGGTATAATGCCTGGCATATAGTATTTAATAAATGCTTGTTGGTGACTTAGGGAAGGAAGAAGGGAGGAAGGAAGGAACGAACAAATGAACGAACAAACAAAGGAATGAAGGAAATAGAATGTAAAGAAATGAAAGGAAGAACAAATAAGTGAAAATTTTAAAAATGAAAATATACTTTGCGGAGAAACTACTGGTGCAATACATCAGTAAGAGCTTCTTCACGGGCAGTTTTCTATGTTGATGAAATAACAAGTCTAATAAGGAAAAAAGACAAGATAATATTACCAAAATATTATATTTAAGTTAAAACCAGAGTATTTATTATAGCTCTTCATTTTATTTTGTTTATCCACAGCTTTAATATTATCTTGAGGGAAGTTTGACAATACTGTATTTTAAGGATATTCTGAAATAACCTATTTTCAATCCTAAACACTACAAACTTGTAATAATCATAGATCTTTAGTAGTATTATTCCCATATTTAGTTGTTTATCTTCCTTATTATTATCATCTTTGTTTATGCAGAAAATAATTAGCTCTGATAAATATAACTACTGAATTTTGACATATGACATATGCTTTTCAGTTAAATATTTCAAAGCAAAAGCCTCAACATTAATAAAAAAAAATACCACAGGAATAAGTGTTTCCAGATAGCAAATGATTCATTATAATGACCAAAGTCCTTAGCAAAAAGCATGAAGAGAAATATGCCTTGTTACCAAGGCTGCACATATGTCATTTTGGCAATATTTGATATGTCACAGATTCAGCTTTCAGCATTTTTAGGCACCATTTGACAGAAGTGAATCATTATTCTACCGGATATATTGCTACCAGTTGTTATAAGTGACTTTTTGACCCATGATCTGAATTAGAAGGGCTAGATGATCAGTTTAATTAACTAAAATAAAGATTAAAACTACATTTTTCAGACTTTTAATATTTTTAAATTCTGATACTAAAACAGATAAGCATATCATTAAATAACAGAATAGCCAATTATAGAGAAAGTATTGAAAAAACAAGCATATAGGTAGAATTTGCTGCCTTCCTCACTAATCTTACCATCAGCCAGGCAATTCTTCACGTACATGTGCCTAGGTAGAGAGCTCCTTTTCAGGGCATTAGCAGAGTATTGTGAAAGACAACTGCATTAGAAATAAGAGATGGCAGCCTAAGTTCTACCTCTGCTAATAACTGATTACATAGTCTTAAATTCTCTAGGCTACCTTTTCTGAATCAAGGAAATAAAGATGTAAACTAGACCCAGTTTTGATTATCAGTAGCTTCAAGTGTCCCAAATAAATCTTTAAGCTATATCTTAGCTATTTTAGCCAAAAAAATCAATTGAGTCTATATCTGAATGTTGACTCACCTCATTAACATGCCAATATCTTGGACAATAGAAAAGAATGAATATATAACCTTTCACATTGAAGAGCCCATCTTGAACTTTCATGTTTCTTCTCCTCCCATTCCTTGTTTGTTCCCTGCTGCTCAAGGAATCCCTGACCAGCATTACTTATCCTTCAATGTTGCCACTGGGCAAATCTCCAATGCACAGGCTGCTGAAGACTTGTTTCTTTCTTCCTACCTTTGTTCCTATTATTTCATAATTTACAGCTTTAAGGATCAGGCTCTCCCCAAAATGGCAGATAGTTAATCGAAAATGTTAATTGTGCTGCGAGAAGGCCCACAAGGTCCTAGAAATTGAGAGCATTATAGTAAAAAAAACTTCATTTGGCAATAAATAATTGATCTTTCTATTGCATTATGTTAGTACATATTCATGAAAACAGTAAAAACATATAAATCAATACTGGACATTACAGATGCAGTCAGAAGGAAGCTTCTGTTATCAGTTAAATGTTGGGGTTTTTTTCCCCTTAAAAGTTTCCTGGATTCTAGACTAGATAACCATTAGAATCCAATTTGAAATTTTTATGAATCTAAGATAGAATTCTATCACTTTTGTTCCTATCTCCAGATTAGCAAAGCACAATGATTTTCCAAAAGTTATCTTAATATTCTGTGTAGGAGGAGTTCTAATCATTTGCTACACTAAAAAGACCAAAATCTTATAGAATACACAGAAGTCACATACCTTTTTATTACAAACACTTTCTTTAGGAAGACAGGTAGAAAGTATTGATTATGATGAACACTAAATAGCCAAAAAGAATGTGATTGAATATGTATCTTAACAGAAAGGAAATTGTTACTCACAGGTGCAAAAATCATCTTTGAATCATCTCTTCAGGAACAGTGTTTTATTATGGCAAAGACTGAAATCAACATCAAAAAAAGGAAAAAATATAAAACAATGTTATCAAGTACAAGTAAAATACTTTCATTTTGTCCTTTTTAAATGAGCCATTGATAGAAACCAATTGTCACCATAAGGAATCTCAAAACCATCTTAACCACAAGATACCTTACCTGATCTCTTTTTCAAATGTTTACCATAGTACCTGACACATATTAGACACTTAATAAAGTTGATTGATTGATTGATTGTAGTGAAAAATGTGGCTGCTGAGCACAATATAAATTGAGAATATCACATCATTTTCAATTGAGGATGGTAGAAAAATGTGGATGATAAAGGGAAAAAAAGTTAGAAAAAAATCTTGGCATGGGACTCAATTAAACCTGAATATCTCAAGAACATTTTAAGTTTAAATTAGAAAGAAGGCAATAAAAAAGACCTGTCATCATTTTTATAACAAGCAACTTCCTCTATCAATAAAAAATGAAGTCATATTTATAGTCTATCACTATAGTCTCCAGTGTGTTTATTAAGATGTAGAAATGGCACTTTAACAAAGATGGGAAAGCAACTGGAAAAGAATAAGTACATACAGTTGAACTCTGTGTCAGATTTGAAAAAGAAATTGATGGCAGTGAGGGATAGATTTTTCAAAATACCTCAAATAAAAGAAAATAATAAATGATTAGGACATAAAGTCTATTGCTACTGAAAAAAGCAATTGAAAAGGACATCAAAAATTACCAAACCAGCATAATAAATTCTAAATGGACATTTGACCTAAATAACAAAGTATTGTTTTTCAAATAGAAGAAAATGGAAGGAGATATCTTCTACAAATGTGATTAAAAGAAGAATGAATAACCATAAAAAAGAATAGGTGATTCTAGAGGATAAAATAGGAAACCTAAATATGGAATACTAAAATTTTTACCTGAAATAATCTTTGAATCAAATAATTCTTTTAAAAAGTCTGAAAACCATTATGTATAAGGAAGTCATTAAAATTTAAAGGATTAAGAGATATTTCATAATATTAAAATGGTCAAAGCATATGTACAATTCTTAAAAATGGAACTAAACATTATTAAAGAAGATATGAAAGACTGGTCCAATTACTAATAATTAAGAGACCTGCAAATTAGAACTAAGGTTTTACCTTATAATTTTAAAAATTGCCAATATTGGCAAAAAACAAAAATAGTTAATGTTAAAAGACTAGAAAAAAACATATCAATCAATAAACACTGTGCTAATCTCTGAGGGAACAAGGAAAGGCAAAAAAGATAGTCCCTAACCTCAAAGAGCTCACACAATTTACAAATACAGAAAATACATAAATGTAACCAAGATTAGAAGGGAAGCAACAAATTGGAGAAAAAAAAATTTAAAACAAGTATCTCTAACAATGGCTACATTTCTCAAATATACTGAGAACTGAGTCAAATTTATAAGAAAACAAAGCATTCAATTAAAAGGTAGTTCTCATATGAAGAAATTAAAAATACCTCTAGTTGTATGAAAAAGTGCTCCAAATCACTATTGATTAGAGAAAGGGAAATAAAAACAACTCTGAGATACCAACTCACATCTATCATATCGATTAGTATGACTAAAAAATAAAATGATAAAATATTGGAAGAAATGTGGGAAAATAGGGGCAATAATACATTGCTGATGAAACTATGAACTGATATGATCATTCTGTAGAACGATATGAAACAGTGCCCAAAGGGTCATAAAACTATGCATACCCTTTGACCCAGCAATATCACTAATAGGTCTATATCCCACAGAAGTCAGAGATAGGGTAAAAGGACCCATGTGTACAAAAATGTTTTAGCAGCATTTTTTGTAGTAGCAGAGAATTGGAAACTATGGGGGGGGGGGGTTCCATCAATTGGAGCATGGCTGAACAAGTCATGGTAGATGATTGTAATGGAATACTATTGCTCCATAAGAAATTTTGACAGAATGAGAAAAACCTTGGATAAACTTACATGAACTGATGCAAAGTGAAGTGAGCAGAAGATTATTATCTATAAAACAAGGTCCCAAGATAACCCCAAGAAACCCATGTTAAAAAAATGCTATCCACAGTCAAAGAGGGAACTATTGGAATCTGATTACAGATCAAAGCATGCCATCTTTCACTTTATTTCCTTTGTGAGTTTCTTATTGTAAGTATGATGATATGTCTTCTGTCATGGCATGAGGAATATAGAAATATGTACTGTATGAAAGTACTGGTATAACATATATCAGACTATACTGCCTCAGAATGGGGAGAAGAGATGAAGAGTGAAATTTTGAATTGCAAAAAGTCAAAAAGCAATTGTCAAAAATTACTTCTACATGTAATTGAAAAAAATGAAAGAATATTTAAAAGTAAAAAAAAAAGAACATGATTCCACTAGCACTTGATTTGATGGAGCAAAATACAGCCTTGAAAGTTATCTGCCAAAAGAAATATTTGATGCATATTTTTGAATTACATGAAATTCCTTGACAGATATAATAAAATGGCAGAAATTACTTTAAGACTATCTGGTTATTAATATCAATGTAGCTATTAAATAAAAAGAAATATGCTTACTAATGCATTTACCACTATCCAAGAGAATCTTCACATACAGCTTAGAGAAGAGAAAATTAATTGGGCCCAAAATTAAAGCAGAAAAAAGAGAGTAGTTTAGATTGCCTTTGAAAAATCGAGTAGCCCTTTCATTGACCACAAGTTTAGACCCAAAAGAAATGCTCATCTTTTAAATACCAACATTCTTGTAGTGGGTATTGCAATCTCTAAGAAAAAAAAATAACACAAATCACCTAAAGGGCAAAGCAAAGAAATATAGTGGGCATAAATAAGGTGAGACAAACTTCCAGAGACAAATCACATACATGAAGTGGTCTAGAGGGCATAAAAGAAATATGGTAGGATTCCTGGAGAGGTGTTGGAGTTCTCCTTAGAGTATCTTCAACCTGAGGCTACGTTACTGAGGCTACTTATAAATTGTAGTAAAGGTTCTTTGAGGTCTACGTTTAACTAAATGAGAGCAGCTAAGTAACACAGTGGATAGAGTATCTGACCTAGAGTCAGAAAAACTCCTCTTCCTGAGTTCAAATATGGCCTCACACACTAGCTTTGTGACCCTGGGCAGATCACTTAACTCTGCCTCAGTTTCCTCAACTGTAAAATGAGCTAGAGAAGGAAATGATAAACTACTCCATTATCTTTGCCAAGAAAAACCCAAAGGGGGCCATGAAGAGTCAGACATGAAACTGAAAAATGACTAATGAACATTTGACCAACAAGTCATAGAAGGCCTTTCCAACTCTCAAATTCTGTGACATAATTGACAAGAAAAGTAGAAATGTCAGTCATGAAACAAGTGAGAGGTGATAGATAGAGAGCAAATTGCTTAAACTTAAGCTTCTACCCATATAATGTTTCTACCCATGTAAGATTTCTAGAATATAAAATAGACTATATATATATATAATATAATATAAAATAGACTAGAATATAAAATAGGATGTAAGGAAGTCATGACCAAGGATATAGAATGGATCATTTGTAAGTACCATTGAAGGAACTGACAATACTGAGGATACAGACAAGCTATTAAAGTATTGATAATAGCTATCATTTATAATTTGCTTTAAGATTTGCAAAGCAATTTAAATTTTTATCTCATCTGATGCTCACAACAATCCTGGAATACAGGTGCTCCTATTATTTCTTTTTTTGCAAACAAGGAAACTGAGGCAGGTAAGGTTAAGTGATTTGCCCAGAATCTCACAATATATAAAGATCTGAAACCAGATATGGACTCAGGTCTTCCTGACTCCAGCACCAGAGTTTTCTCTACTGAACCACCTAAATAATATGAGAAAATTAAGACTGAGAAAGGCTGATTAACTTCTACAGCTTACAGTTGTCTAAGGTCACTTTTGAACTCTTTTTTTTTCTGACTCCAAATCTAAAATTGGTCAATATACCATCTAGCTGTCTTTGAACTATAAAATTAAACCAAATGAAAGTTTTATTCACTTTAGAAATGATCATTTCCTTCTCCTATTAGGAAAATTAAGGAAATAGGAAAGATTCCTGAGGCTATAGACTTTTTAAAAAATAATTCCAGTTCCAAGACAAATGTCAGAAATTTCCATTTCCAGATAGAGGTCCATTTTTGTTGTTATTCCTGTTGGAATTCACACACCTTTTTGCGTAGCAGGGGAAAGATGCATTAATAAATCACCTTGCAAGGGAGAGAATCCTAGGAGCTGATGCAGATGTCCTCTTCATTAAGGCAGTACCTCCCTGGCACTGGTTAATTTGTTAGTGCTCTATAGGTGCTCCAGGAAATCATTTAGTTTTGAAAACAGAATTGCCTCTATTTCCCACTAAATAATCATGTGCTTGCTTATACATCTGCTTGCTCTGCATGTCGCTGAAAGCCTCACCTTAAATAACTCCTTCCTCCTTTGAAACAGATCAAACTCCTTCCTCTCTGTAAACTGGACTTAAGAGACTAAGCACACTGTTTAAATCCTTTCTCTATTTCTTTGGGAATGCTTCCTTAGCATTGTGAGTGAACTCTACCCTGAACTCAATATATTCGTGATTCCTCCAAATTCATAGGGAGAAACAGGCCTGTAGCTTGTCACATTAGAGCTAATGCAGTTGCTAGAGGAGAGAGATGATCTTACCATCAAACCTTTCATGCCTATTTTAAGATCAGGCAAGATTCCTTAACAGATAATATACAACAGTAGAGGTAACTTTAAAGACTAGCCAGTTAGTCATATCAAGCTGGTTATTAAGCAAAGAGAAATATGAATTCTCTGTGAAAGTGGTAAGCATTTTAATAAGCATGTGTAAAAGATATGAAGGAGAAGAGGAGGAGGAAAGAGAAAGGGAAGAACAGAAGGGAAGAAAAAAGAAAGAAGGAAGATAGGCATAATGGCAATAGGTCCCTGGGAATGGTAGCTATAATATGCAGTCTAGAAGTACCACCTGAATAAGTTAAAAGATAGTAGTTGCCATTAGAAAGATGACCTCTACCTGCCCCCCATATCAGGATCTTGTATCAAAACTCTGGTCACAGAGGGCTAGTTATAGTTCTATGTTATAATATTTCACTGAGTAAAGTCAGTTTCTACCTTACAGACATATCCAGAGAATTCACTTATTTGAGATACTGGAGCACCTCCCATGGAGTTAGACATGTATATTTTGACTTCATAGGGAGAAACACTTTCTGGATCTTTCCTGAGGGACTCATGAGGACCAAAGAGGAGTTAGTCAGGTTCTTTAGCAAGGGCCAAAGCATGTTTCCCTCCTCAGAAGTTCCTGACACTCCAATTACATTTAAGCAAGTTTCATTATTGTGGTTCAATGATTTCAAAATAACTTTAAAAGAAGTGTCCTTATAAAAGGGGAACACATTCTGTTGTCAGAGCCCTCTAGTACAGAAGGATTTTTGAATGTCTCTGAATTAGAAAGGGAAAAAAGGAACAATTGGCTTGTCTTTCTATATCCTAGTATTCCAAAATTACTAATTTTATGAAAGCCTGAGGTGAACACCAAAAATATTGCCTTGCACATAGTAGGTATTTAATAAGTGTTTGACTGATTATTAAGGAACTTTCTCAGGTCACACAGCTATCAAGTATCAAAGGAAGGATGAAAACTTAGTCCTTTCTGACTCTTAAGAACAGCATCATGTAGCTGTCTATAGTTTATCCATTATACACTTCTGCCTCTTATTTATGATGAGATATTATAATCTGCTCACATCCTCTTTTTACCTCTCCATTGCCTCTTAGGCAATACTCAATCTCAATTCTTCAGAGACTGGAGTGTTCCATAATTCTTACTCATATGTCACTGAAAGAACATATGTATCTCCCATATAAATAATACATTTTAACTATGGTATAACAATGCTCTCAAATGCCTTTCTGTTTATATGTCTTTTTTATTTCATTGACTACTATAACAGAGTATGATTCTTGTAAATCGCCCAGTTATGACTTGTGCATTTGGCTTTTCAAATGGCCGGGGTAATTAAAAAAACATTTAATGTGAGCCTCTAATACCATCCATCCATACCATTGTGAGTCTGATTTTAACTTTAAAAGAACTAGAAATTTAGGCATAGACACCACCAATATAAAGGCTGCTGGATTAGACATCAAGGAGTCTTTCTTTTTGCAGATTGATGTAAGTTATCCACTCTATTGTTTGTCTTTGTTATTACAATATGACCTTATGACAAGTAACAGTTTCCAAGGTTATTGGGTTTTTTTGCATTACTTACATTTTAGGTTGATTTCTTCAGAAAAGGTTTCCTAAATCATAGAAAAGGGTTTTTTCTCAGAAGTTTATGTAATATCACTGAAATCATACATTTAGATCTAGAAGGGACATCAGAATGCAAGAAAACTTAATCTAGGGTCCATTAATTTATTTTTAATGTGTTTTGATGACTGTTTCAACATATGGGGTTTCCTTTTTCTATGTATTTGATTTTATCTATTTAAAGACATTATTCTGATCAGGAATCTATGGGTTTCACTGGCCTTCTAGGGGGATCCATGACACAGTAAAGTGTAGAAATCTTTATCTAGTCTAACCCATTTTATTTTATAGATGAGAAAACTGAGATCCAAAGATGAAGTAGATGGTTAATCTTATCCACTGATAATGTGCACTGTTCTGGAGACCAGCTGATTATGAGGATCTGTGTAACTATTTTTACTGAACTATATCAATACTATATCAATGAAGTCCAAATCTATGTTTTTAATACTAACTTCTCATATGTCTTCCTCACATAGCATCACCTTCTTCTAGAACAGAGGTTTCAGAATACCAAAGCACCAGCAACATTCTTGAGTACAAAGTAACCAGAATAATATGTAATGGGGAAATACTTAACAAAATATATAAAAATACAATGGAATATAATGTTAGAATATAGTTTTTTTAAATCAACATGTGACCCATAGAAATCTTTATACATAGCTTAGTGACTTTGTTTCTATATGTGTTGCACATCACAGCTATAATACATTGCCCTTTAAAAAAAAAAAACCCTTATCTTCCATCTTAGAATTAATACTGTGTATTGGTTCCAAGGCAGAAGCATGGCAAGGGCTATGCAATGGAGGTTAAATGACTTGCTTAGAGTTACCTAATTAGGAAGGAGGTGAGATCACATTTGAACTCAAGACCTCCAATCTTTACACCTGGCTCTGACTCTACTGAGCCATATTAGCTACCTCTAGCACACTGCCTTTGAGATAACCTTCTGTTAGCACATACTCATCATTATCCAAACTAAACTATTTTATTTGTCCTTCCCTGAAAACTGACATTCTTTCCTAACTTCCACATTCTGATTAATGATATCAACATTATCTCCATGTCCTAGACTATCAACCATGGTGTCATGCTATCTAAATGACTTTGAGAAAATCAATTCAATCTCTGACTCAGTTTCTTTATTTGTAAAATGACTGAGGTGGACTTAATGATCTTAATGGTCCCTTTTAATTCTAATTTCTTTGATCTCTCATTGATTTCTTTTATCCAAAACATCAATAATTCATTTCTATTCAAGTGTCACCATTTCCTTTCTCTCTTCTACTGCCTGAAACTAAACTCTCAATACATCAAGCCCAAATTACTATACAGACTCCAGACTTATTTTTTTACCCAAATAAAGTCTTCTTCATATTAATCATGCCCTGAGAATCTCATTCTTGTGTAAGATCATATCAACTCTGAAACATATACTTCTTCAATACTTCCTGACCCTGTGACCCATTCCTCACTGGGAGAGGGTGGCTAGACATGGGAGAGCTTCTCACAGACTATCCATTTAAGAGAAATTTCCAAGGCAATCATCATTTTTCTATGTATTTGTTTTTATCCATTTAAAGGCATTATTCTGAACTATTCACCTCCCCTTCCCCCTTTTTCACCTTCCTATTATATAGTCTTACTCCATTAGATTATGAGTACCTTTAGCACATGAAAGACAGGGACTGTCCTTTGGCCTTTTTTGATTCCTAGTGTCTAGCCCAGTGTTTGGCACATTCTAGGCACTTAATATTTACTGATTGAATGACTTCTCAGTGGTCTAACTCTCTAATTTAATTGCCTTCTAATCTATCCTGCTTAAAGTTTTGAATAAAAATGTAAAATTGATTTTTCTTATTCACTAGATCATTCACATTACAACCTAGAGGGGAGAGCCCAAATGCAAAAATAATGACTGTTTCTAAATCATTAATTATGAGTTATTACTCAAGTGTCATGAGTTAGGATGGTTGTAAAAGAACTTCTGTCCCAAAGAGTAAAGGACATTTTTCCTGTTGAACTCAGAGTCAATATTTTTGGCCCAAATTCAAGGCACTGAAAAAAATGACCAACATAACAACCAAAACAGAACCATCATGGCCCAGAGTGATCTATCAAAATGATTAATATTCTATCTTATTTTGACTATCGAAACATAAACCTACCTCACACCCATAAGTCAAACAATTAATCATGGTCTAAGAAACTTATGAAGTATTTCAACTGGAAATTTGTAAACACTAAAGCTATGTTCTTATATATACCTCTGTCCCAACTGTGTACACCCCTACAGCCCACTTCCTCCTCTTATTGGTGAGTTCCTACCTCCATTTGATAGAATACTCCATTTGACAAAATGCTTGAGCTAACCTTGGTTCTCGTCTCTCTCATTTCCATTCCTAATGCCCTGGATTTGTCTGACCCTTCTATATTTGCTTTTTAATTCTTTTTTATGGGTCATCATTCCCAATAGAATGTAAGAACCTTGAAATTCTTTTTGTTTGTATATTTCCAGCACTTAATACAGTGCCTGACTCATAATATGCATTTAATAATGTTTTATCTACCTACCTATGTACTTACCCACCCACCTACCTATCTACCTATCTATCTATCTATCTATCTAATCATAAAGTATTATTAATCATTTTGATCTTCACAAAGCATGTGTTTAAAAGCTCCTCTCTCCCTTTCTGACATCATACCTATGCTTTGCTGCAGTGGAATTCTCAGTCTTCTGTGTCACTGAACTAATCAGGGCTAGTGCTACTGTTTTTATTTCTATTTGGGGGACTTATTATTCTAATCATTTTCCAGCTGTATGATTTTATTCCCAGCAACTTGAATAACAATACTATATCAGAAGTTCCCAGAACACAGTACAAAAGGCCCCAGTCAACAGTAATTTAACTTCAATGAGAAGTGAAAGAACTCTCTGGTGACCCAGGAAACTGCAAATTAAAATGCACAGCTAACATACTGGATCCATGTACTTCCACAGTAAAGAGTAAAGGACTTTTTAGCTTCCATCGCTCTAACGAAATTTCAAATCAGGCTCACTTCTCATATTCCAGCTGAGTCAGCTTCATCTCACATTGATCCCTCCACTGAATGTTGATCCTTTTCACTTATTTCTAGAATTAAATAGCCCTGTCATAGAAACAACCCTGCCCCACTCACTCACCTTTATCACAAAGCACAAACAAATACATTTGCCACATAGGATTGACATAGCACCCAGATAAATGGATGATAAATACTAGCTACCATTTGAATAGCACTATAAGGTTTGATCTTCATGAAAACTCTGTGAAGTAGATGTTATTATTGTCCCCATTTTGTAGGTAAGGAAATTTAAACTGAAAGAGATTAAGTAACTTGCCAAGTCACACAGCCAGTAGGTGTCTAAGGTATGATTTGAAGTGAAGCCTTCCTAATTCATATTGTTCACAATAGATGTGTTTTAGAAAAGCTACCCACTAGACTCAGTTGAAGAGAAAGGGAATAAAACATTGAATGGGAGATTAGCATCTAAGACACCAGAAAATAAAGCTACAGAGACAGTAAGAGATGAAGGGAATGTGGAGTCCCTGGGTGGGTGCTGGCATGTATTGGGATGGCAAGAGATTAGCCTTTATAAAGTTTCAAGTTCCTGGGCCACTGGGACCTTTTAAAGCTTAAACTATCCTTACACTACACCAAGACACATCTTTTTTATCTAACATTCATTTTCCCAAACCTATCCTAGTTCAATTTTGCAAGTAGACTTTTAATTATTTGTTGAAATTTAATAACTCAGCTAATGAGTGAGTTCCATCATCTCAGCATGGAGCTGTACTTTGGAAGAAGAAATTATTCTTCAATCTAAAACAGATTGGCCTCATCACACCTATTTTCTGGATGTAGTTACTTCATCTTGATGTTTCCTTACTATCAGAAGTTAATAGTATTTAAACAAAAAATCATCCACAAATATAAACTCTTCTTAATTTTCCACCATTGACCAAACACCTGAAAGATCACCACCAAACAAAGAATGTTATAGAATCATTTGATAAAAGCAGCAGATATAACAAACAGATGTACAGCCCAGATTTTACTCTGATAATGTGCAAAAAATAAAAGAAGCAGAGAAAGATCTCTAGCTCATTGGATATATTATGAGATGGTGAAAAGAGCCCTAAACTTGGAGTCACAAGACCTGTGTTCAAATCATCTCTACCATGTATTAGTTATTAAGACTTTAAGCAAAACAATGTAATCATCTATAAAATGATTAGGTTATACTAAGGAATATCTTAGCTCCATTTCAGTTCTTCTGTTCTGTGATTTATGAAAGCATGGTCAAGAATCTCAAAGCTTAAGATGTGAAATAAATATTATCATCCCTGTTTGAGAGAATGCCTATACTAAAAATATCACACAAATAGACATATGATCACTTTAGCCTCTGTTCCCTCCAGTGATATAACTATCCCATCTATGACTTGCTGTCCCCTACAACTTTTGTCCCTCTTTCCACAAGCCCATCACCAGGAATCCACCCAAAGTTCTGGAAACATTCTTGGGTTTCCTGTAATGTTAGAAGTACATCAGTGGAGTAGCTCAATGGTTATACTTTGCTCTCATTTCTCAACTAGCCCATCTCCTTTTTCAGTCATACATTTCTTTGGTGATATTTTTAATCTAATTGTTATAGTTCCTGATTTTTAATATAATAGACTACCCAAACACACCACTGCCTTGTGAGTAATACTTAATTTTAATTTCTATTAACTGAAGTATTTCATGACGTTCAGCCACAAAAAGAAACTGGCAAAATATTTATATATTTTTAAAAGATAGGCTTCTGTTTAGATGAAAGTCCAGATCATTAAAGAAAGCTATAATTTCACATAGGTGAGCCTATTGATTCTTTTCTTCCTGTTAATTCTAATATACTGTTCATTTAAGTATCTGTCCAAATACTAGATAAAAACAGACAGAAAAGATAATAGATAATTTGGTTGGTTGGTATTGTCCTTTATCCTTAAGGAAGACCAACATGACATCACTGGTGATAATTTTTATGCATACATTGGATTTAAGTGAGGAAGGGCAGCACAAAGTTTTCTCTTCCAGAGTCACTGAAATACAGTGGCAAGACATGCTCAGGATGCAGTGAATGGCTTTAACATCTTTGATGAATAATCAAGCTCTAAGCATTCAACTGCACCTGCTTCAGCCACCTTCATGGCTATCGAAATAAATTGTTCTCAATTGCTCATTCTACCAAAGAAATGCCTGATCCTTACATTGCTCTTTTTCACCAATTAGTTTGAAGTCTGTCAATTACCCTCAACCTAATTTAGCCCACCTGCCAAGATGGTTTACCATGGTTTGACCACTGTATATGCTACAGTTTCTTGCAGTCAAAGATAAGAACTGGATGACAAATGGATACCAAAGGATAAAAGCAGCCCTGAAAAAAAAGAGGCTCAGCAAGTAAGTACTCATACCCAGATGTGCTAGAATTCCTTGAGCACCTTGCATATCTCAGACAGATATATAATAGATAGATAGATAGATAGATAGATAGAGAGAGAGAGAGAGAGAGAGAGAGAGAGAGAGAGAGATAGATAGATAGATAGATAGATAGATAGATAGATAGATAGATAGATAGATAGATAGATGAGTTCTATTAGTTGTTCACAAAATTGTGTGTCTCAGAATAGACAGAAGGTAATTTTCATTTACTTGGTTTTTCCTATGTGGATGTATTAGATATATTCTTTTTAGTGGTTGTCACATCCAGTAGGTTCTGAAATGTTTCAGGAAGATATGTCACAAAAAATTGTCATTAGCAAAAGGAACATCTGGAGAACTTTACTGTCTAAAGACAGTCTCTCTTCAACTTGAAATTTAAACTCAAGCTCCATCATGACAGTGGTATATAGTCCTTGCTAAGCATATACATCTTTTATGCTTAACTTGATATAAATGATCAAAGATTATTTTTATGCTTAACTTGATATAAATGATCAAAGATTATTTTTTATATTTTAATGAATTTTCAATAATTTTGATAAGTGCATGGAAGATGCCCCATTGGAAGGACTTTTAATTTGGTGTTTTACTCTAATAAATCAATACTTTTTGACAATCAATAAATAATCAAAATAGTACCTTGTATTCTCTACATATTTCAGTTTTTTAAGGTAAAGATACAGTCTGTTGTGAAATATCAGTTGTAAATAGTTGTCTTCTTCCAACTAATGACCTTCTTGAAGATGTCCTTGATATGTATATAGCAGCACCCTCTGAGCAAGTTCCCCAATTTGCATTCACACTCAAAGTTAGGGTCCCCCCTTTTAAATTTTGATTTGTAACATTTGTTGTCACAAGCAAAGAATCCATCATCAAAGTGGTTAAATGATATAAACAAACACTTATGAAAATAAGAATTTAAACCATTAACATAAAAGAATGTTCCAAATGTTCAAGGGAAATATAAATCAATGCAATCCTGAAGTTTTACTTCAATAGGAATAATAAATGTTGGAGGGGTGGTGGTAATATATGTCCACCAATGTAATCTTGGTGGAGCTGTGGATCAATATAACCATTTTAGAACACAATTTGGAATTGGGCAAATAAAGTAATTAAAATTCTTGTACCCTTTGACACAAAGATTTCATTATATATGTAATATGTTATTATATATCCCAAGGAGACAAGTGATAAGAGCAAAATATGTGAAAATATTTATAGCAGTACTTTTATGATAGCAAATAATTATAAACAAAGTAGATATCCACTGATTAGAGAATAGTTAAAGGAATTATGATATTTGTATCCAATGAAATATTGTTGTACTATAAGAAATGATCATTGTGACACATACAAAGAAACATGAAAAGATCTAAATTAACTGAGCAGTCAAATGTGAGTATGTGGGGGAAAAGGTATATATACACACACGATGACTAAAACACTGTAAATGAAAAGAACACCCCAAAAAAACACAAAGGTTAATGTTGCAAAATTTACAGAACAACCATGACTTAAAAGAAGATATATGAGAAGGCACTCCCTTTCATAGAAGTGAGAGGTCCATAAATGCATGTTCTAAATATTTTCAGACTTAATTGATATATTGATCAGGCATGCTGATTTTTTTCTACTTCTTTCTTTGTTTTAAAAATACTATTTATTATGTTGAATGGCTCTCAAAGAAACTTTGGGAAAAACTATGGTGATATAATAAATCATAAAATCTTATCTTAAAAAATACATTATAGTCAAGTAGACAGAATAACAGTAAATAACCCTTTCTGTGATTAGCTTGGCCCTCAGAAAGCAGGCATGTTACTAATGCTTACTAATGCTGTTTTTGAAGCCTTTCCAACTGATCACTATAATTTGTGCACATTTACCACTGTCTTTAAGAATTAAGGGTTCTTTCAGTGCCTTGATGGGAAATAATGTTGTGAAGGAATGATATTACAATGCCATTTAGGAATTACATAGTACATAGTACAAATACCTTCTCTATGTATTATGCATCTAACTATGGCTTCCTCAGTCAGCATTGCTAGTTAATCAACAAATCAAGCAGTCAGCAAGCATTTATTAAGCATGTGCTATGTGTCAGATACTATAATACATGTTAGGGGAACAAATTTAATGAATGAAATATCAGTAAAGAAAAAATCTTTACCTAAAAGGAATAGCACTTCCAGACCTCAAACTACCTATCAAACAGTAGTCATCAAAACTATCATTATTTTTAAAATAGAGAAGTAGATCAATGGGTCAGTATAAATAAGAGAGAATCAGAAAAAATAGAACTCAATTACTCAGTATTTAATAAATTATAAAACATAAAACACTCAGGGAAAATTCCCTATTGGATAAAAATTGCTGGGAAAATCAGATAGCAGCCTCACAGAAATTGGGCCTAGCCCAACACCTTACACTATATTCTACAATAAATTCTAAATGGATATATGACCTTAATATTAAAGATCAAACTATAAGAGTATTAGAAGAGAAGCATATTATTAACTCTCATTTCCTCCTTTGGATAAGATATGTATCCTTAACAAAATAAGAGCAATAGGCAATTACAAAAGATAAAATAGATAACTTGGGTTATATAAAAGTGAAAAGTTTCACAACAGACAAAATTAATGCAACTAGAATAAGAAAGGAAGAAGGTAAAGTGGGGGGGGATCTTTAGATCAACTTTCTCTGACATGAGTGTGGACTCTATGATATTAAAACAACCAATAGAAAGAGTAAGGGGGAGAAATAAAAAGAGATAGATAGATGTCAAAGGATAAACAAATATTTCTTCAAAGAAAAATTGCAAATTATTAACAACCATATGAAAAAAATATTTCAAGTCAAAGTATACTTCAAAATTAGAAACACAAACCCCTTCACATTCAGCTCAAATAAAAACCCAATAATCTAAACACAGTTGCAGCATTCTCAAATGCTGTATGAAGTAGATTAAAATGTAATTGGAAATATTTAAGAAAATAAAAATAAAATAGAACATAGGTAATGGTAATGTGTGGTTTTTCTAAGTTAAAGTGTCAGCCACAGATTTCTTTATATATGGTTTAGTGGTCTCCCTTTCGATTTGAGTTTAACACTACTGCTTCAAACCACTAATAATACAAGAAATGCAAATCAAGAGAACCCTAACTTTTCACTTTACAACCTGAAAATTGTCATTAACAGAAAATCTTAATGGTAAATGTAGGAGGACTTGTGAAGATAGACATACTAATGCATTTTTAGGGAGCTATGAATTGTTATAATCATTTGTTTTAAAGCAATTTGGAATTATGCAAATAAAATGATTAAAATATCCATACTCTTTGACTGAGAGATTTCATTACTAGCCTTATACCCCAAAGAAGCCATTAATAAGAAGAATGTGCTCATATGCACTAAAATATTTATAGCAGCATTTTTGTAGTAACAATGAATTGGAAAAGTACAGATGCCCATTGATTGAGAAATGATTTAGAAAAACTAATAAATGTACAGAATAGAATATTACTGTGCATTAAAAAATAAAGAACATGCTGAATACAGAAAAGCATGGAAAGGTCTGCATATACTGTGAACAGAATGAAGTAAGCAAAGTCAAATGTATGTGTGTATATGTATGTATAGAGAGATACAAACATTTATACATGCAATGACAACAATAATGTAATTGTAAAAAACTACCACACACAAAAATTAAAGAAAATGCAGCAATTTTATAAATATCAAACAGGATTCAAATGGAAAAATATAAAAGGACACCCTCAATTCACTACATCATGGAGATGGAAAGACTATAGATGTTATACACAGCACATGATTTCTGACTTTTTTCAATTTTTTGTCTTCAAAAAATGCTGTTTGTTATATGGGACAGCCCTCTAGAAGGATGAGTGGGGGAGGTATTTTACTGGAGGGAATTATGGTTATATTTTTTAAAGAGTTCAATAAAACCTTATTTACAAAACTGGGAACAAAAGTCACATAAGGTCTCTATGTCTTAGTTTTCTTATCAGTCAAATAAAAGAATTATTCCAGACAGTCTCTAAGTCCCTTCCCTTTTTGAAATTCTACTCATTCTGTCAACTTTCATGAAGTACACTTTTTTTATAACAAATTTTCTACATTGCCTTATATTTGATTTGTGACTTGGTCCACTACCAGGAAACAAAATCTCAGATTGTACATTTTTTCAGGCATATTTTCCAATATTTTAACAGGTTTCAAAACAACCTAATCAAGAAAGTAGACATTAGAAATGTCTTATTATATTGGATAAATGTTATAGTTTGTATAACCTTCTTCTTATATTATAAACACAATTTTATTTCTGCAACTAACAACCACAGAATAAAGAATAACTCTTTGCTATTGCAAAAAAGTACTGCTATCCTAAAAACACTGAATTTTCTTTCCAATTCTCTTTTGAAGGGCCTAAATTCCATAAAGGTCATTTGAAAGGAGAATGCCTTTAGAAGAGAAATAAAATTGTTTTAGAGAAATAAAGACCTCCAGGATGTCATGTTCTCATATATTTTCATAACTGAGCTCTAAGTGTTTCTTTGAGCAATTTCATAAAGTACTATGATATAGATGGCAAAAAGAAAGCTATGGGGCAGAAAAATGAAATAAAATTCCTTAGGAAACTCAACTTTCCTTAAGGAAAAGTACTACTCTCCATATTTCCTCTCCATTCATATCATTATCTACATATGAATAATAACTAGCACTTACATAGTGTGTTAAGGTGTGAAAACTTTTTATATAATTTCTCCATGATATAAGAAGGAGAATTATTATAATTCACATTTTACAGATGAAGAAACTAGAGCTCTGAGTTCATTGACTTGCTTTTGGTCATAGAATTAATTTTTCAGGAATAACTCAAATGTAACTCTTCTAATTCCAAGCCCCATATTCTAATCATTATGACAGAGAACCACTAAGGAAACTAGATTGCACCATCAGAGCAGCCCAGTTATGGGAAAAGCTTACCACAGAATCAATGCTTTCAAATTGTGTTGCCGGAGAAGACTTTTGAGAGTCCCTTGGGCAGAAAGGAGATTAAATCAGTCAACACTTAAAGAAATTTATTCAGACTATTTGCTGGAAGGTCAAATACTGAAGCTGGAGCTTAAATGTGATGACAATACGGGACTTACTGAGAAAGACCTTGATGTTAGGAAAGATTGAAGGCAAAAGGAGAATGGGATAGCAAAGGAAGAGTTGGATAGATAGTGTCATAAACCATATGCAAATAGCTATGTACAAACAAGATAAATACAAGACAAATTGAAAGTAGAGGAGTGGTAAGATTAAGGAGGAATGGAAATGGTTTCTTGCAGATGTCAGGGCTTTAGCTGAGTCTTTTACAAAGCTAGAGAAGTTAAGGGGTAGATATAAAATAAGAGTGTTCCAAGTAGCTACTTGAAGGCAGGGACTATCTTTTGCTTTTTTATGAAGTGAGGTAAACTAAGTCATTGGTCAGAAAGCCTGCTCCTCCCTGGAGAAAGCAGAAAGCAGAAATCAGCTTTCCTGTGAAGATCAGTCAGCTCAGAACCAAAACATATGCTCAGTATCCATAAGAAAGTGACTCCCTTACTAACAAAGAAGCTAATATAGGATAAAATATACAATGGAATGTTCTGTGCCCCATGCTAATGATGAATCTGGCTTCTAGACAATAAGGCTTGCTTGCTTCATCAAGGTTATGTCTAATTAATGAACATTGCTTTTTATCTTGCACCCTATAAAAAACTGCATTGTAACTTCAGTCTGGCGCAGCTTAAACTAGGAAAGTCTATCCTGGCCAGTAGATTCATTTATTAATCAATAGACTAATAAATAAATATTGGTTCCATTAATTTGAACTTCTAGGTCTCCAGACTTATTTAATGAAGTACACCACTTCATATATATATATCCCCAGCACTTAGAACAGCGCGTGCCAGATAGTAGGCACTTAATAAAGTGTTTATTGACTGACCAGAAATGCCTGGAGTTGGAAGATGGCAAGCTTCCTATGCTATTTTGTCAAATTGAGATTTTAATAACATGAATATTGTTTTGTTTTCTACTTTTCTATGTGCTATGCTTCTCTATCAAAACTATGTGCTTCTTAAGGGCAGAAACGGTGTACCTTAATTTAAGTCTTTTGGACTTTCTGGATGTTCTTATACTATTTAAGGAATAGTTGTTCAGAAAAACAGTTGTTAAACAAACCAGAGATATATTTAGCCTCATGAAGCAAAGTAGAAGTGACATTAGAGATTTTGTATCTGGTTGATCCCAATCTTATAATAAATAAGAGTACTGTGGCCCAGAAAGATTAAACAATTTGCCTGAGGCCACACAGTAAATAACTAGCAAAACTGAGATTAAAGCCCTCCATACCATGATTTTCTTTTCATTCCTTTAATTTAAGTTTAGGATGTGATCATGGATATGTGTTCATAAGATTAAAAAGGTCACTGAAAATCCATAAAGTAAATGATACAATAATAGATAAAGAAGAGTTAAGTAAATACAAACATAATTAGTATTTCAATTGGGCCTAATAAATACCTCAAATATCTGAATTTAAATATAATTTTAAATGAAAAAATAATTAATGAATAATATCTATTACATAATCTTGAAGGTTTACATAACCCCACAGTATCTTTTCACTTATATTTGACCCTCAAGTTAATTCTGTGAGATATATTGCAACTGTTATAATCTCTGCATTCACAATACTTTCTTTTCCCCAAAGAAAATTTACTTAGAAAATTAAATCATAACATGAGGCTTCTTAGTAAGCAAAAACTCAAGGATAAAAAAAAATTGGTTTATTTTGATAGATAATATTATCAAGTCATGTTAACTGATATACCCACTGCTACTATTAATCAAACAATAAGCATTTATTAAGAATTTAATATGTTCCAAGTACTGTGCTAGGCACCAGGGAGACAAAGATGAAAATTAAATTGTATCGAACCTCAAAGAGTTTACATTTTACCAGGGAAAATGGTTTTCTTGGCTATGACAACTGCCAATGAGATCATTGGGAGGAGGCCTGATGATAGTGGATGGAAATGATCTTTCAAGGAAGAACACAAAAGAGGAAAATGACAAACAAAAAAATTTCCTGGCAGAACACATCTGCTCTGTTTGCCTCAACCTCAGCAGGTGGGTTTGTGTATGAGGTAAAGTGTGAATGAAGACTACAAAATAATAATCTCAGAAAGAATGACTCCTATTACTAGTCTAGAAAAGGCATGTTTCTGCCTGATGCAGAATTCCCACCCATGGACAAAAAAAGAGCAGTGATAAAGACATATAGGCAAAAGGGGGTGGGGAGCCACATAATAAATATAAAGCCACTTGGAAAAGGATAGCACCAGTTGGGAGGATCAACAGAAGAAAATTCTTAAGCTAAATCTTCAAGGCAATAAGAGATTCTACAAAGCAGTAACATTAAAATTCAGACCATAAGCTTAAACCTGCTGTCAACTGCTCTGGGATCCACCTCCTCCTCACCACTCCAGAAGTTCTCTGACCAATTTTTACTTTTTTCCTATACACATTAAGAGATTTACTATGTTCATATACTGTCATTGAAAGAGCATAGAACTGAGACTAAAAACAAGGATATGCTGATTAAAAGGTCTCTCTTGTTTGTTTTCTGCTCCCATTAGATTGTAGGATTCCTGAGGGCAAAGACTTTCTTTTTCTACTTTGTATACCCTGTGCTCAGCATAGTGCCTACTATTTAATTGGTGCCTAATAGATGTTTATGAATCAAGTTGGTGCAAAATGAAGTTCAGTAAGAAGGTAGACTCCTCTCAATGAATCACTAAGATGGAGTCAAGGAGCCTTTCCATTAAAACAAGTTAAATTTCATGTTCCTAGCTTAAGCCCCATTTCCCCACATCCACATCATCAGGATGTGACAAGGAACATGATGATAGGGTATTCCTTTAAACAGAATTGACAGAGTCCTTGTTTTGATTGGTTAAAATCCATTTGAATAATTAGGAAAATGTGCTTTGTAAAT
The DNA here is from genome assembly GCF_027887165.1 of Monodelphis domestica. Taxonomy (NCBI): domain Eukaryota; kingdom Metazoa; phylum Chordata; class Mammalia; order Didelphimorphia; family Didelphidae; genus Monodelphis; species Monodelphis domestica. The sequence continues at coordinate 191,112,082 of NC_077227.1, forward strand.
TGTATGTTCAATTAGCAAGCTTATAGAATAAGATTATAACTCTCAAGTAACCAGCCAATGGTAAATGAGGGAAAGGACCATCTTTGCATTAGGGGCTAGGATAAAAAGGAGCCTGCATGCTCCCATACTTTGTACTTGCTTGCTAGCTGTACCACTAGTAACACTGGCTCCTAATTACCCATTCCCTCAAGGATGAAATCACATTAATGCCATTATTTTGAGTAGGTGATCATTCCTCTCAAGTTAAAAATGCTGTGAACATGTTTGATTATCATTTGGATTATTTTTTTTCTTTTTGCAATTAATTACTCTTTAGATTTATGCAAAACCTTTTAGTCTTATTGTCAATCCATTAACACTCATTGTGAAGCTAGAAAATCTCCCTAATTTTATTTTGATTTGATTAGCTTCAACTTATTTTATGACCTTGTTTTCACTTTAAGGGGTACCTCTTATGAGGGGTTGGTCACTCTCAATCTACTGACTATAAAAGAGTACTTTATCTCTATAATTGCACATTTTGTACTGTCTAAGAACTGGAGTCAATATGCTAATGAGCCCTTGTCCTTGTGATGGAAGTCACCACTGATCAATTAAGTGGATGTTCTTTCCATCTCTAAATGTAGTAGTTCCATGGTAACTTAATTTCTATTAGGAGAGAAAAAAGAAAGAAAAAGTTTCTCCACTTCCCCCTTTTCTGACTCCCATCTGTTCTTCCTTCCTGACTTTGTTCTAAGGGTCATGTAAGCCCAAATTATTCACAAAAAACAATCTGAGATAAAATCCCAAGTGACATTTACTTTAAGGATCTGCTTAGCTTTAGTCTGGTGCTTATTATTGGGTCTCACTGGATTCATTTCTGAGAACGGCAGGCTACCATGGCATCAGAAGTTAGATATCTATCCAAATATCTTTTTTCAGGCTATCAGGAGACCATCATTTATCATGTATAATGGACATTTAAACTTCCCTTTGGTTTCTTAAGCAGTACAAATGAAGGAGCAATGCTTAAATGTGAGAATAACCTTCAAAGTACCTACCAGCACATACACAGCATTAATTCTGGTGATCGCAAAATCATTTTTTAAATGATCCCCAACTACTCAACTATTCAAAACTTGCCAGCACTCATCTTGGAGCCTTTGCGTGGATGTCCTCCAAGTGCATCCTCTACATACATGGGTCTCTTATAATTGGTAGCTTCCTTCAAGGTTCAGACCAATTATTTTCACCAGAAAAATGTTTCTTCATCATCCCAGTTATTAGTCACTTCCATGCACTCGGAAATTACTTTATATGATTTTTTTCAAGGTATAGAGCCTGATTTAATGGATAAGAAATGAGAGAGAACATGAAATTGGTTCAAATTTTGCCTCTGACACATGTTGACTAACTATATGATCCTGGTTAAATCACTTAACCTATGTGCTAAAACTATAAATTTTAGAGAAAGTGCCAAACTGGGTTGATAGAGGCATTTCCATCACTAGATCCATACACTGATAAAATTACTGGTCTAATTTAGGGAGGAAAAATACACAAACACACACACACATAGGAGCTTCTACCCCCATGCTTCTTTTCTCAAGTATCTGATACCCACAGAACTCGAGGAGAAAACAGACTGTCTCTTCCTGGCATGACTAAACCTATAATGAGGTTCTTCTCTTTACCCTTGTATTCTCAGCACAAATGAAATTGCTCCAGCTACTATTTCAGGTCATTACAAGTCAGATTCTCAATCTTGGGTTTTCCAATGTACCTTGCTGCCATGCTTTCAGTTCTAGTAATTCATAGGTTAAAAATTAATAAAGATAATGGGAATAATTTATTTTTATTTTAACACTTACAACCTTTGTTATCTAGTAGCTCTCAGAGAGTTAGTGAAATTAAATTGGTGATAACTTTCTTTTTTGTTCAATTCAACAGCCTATTTAAGCCCATGGTAAAAGAATTTTCTGGTTATCTCTTCAGAATTAGTGTAGCCATTAAGGTATAGTCAATGAACATCTCTAAAGACGTCTTTCAGAAACCTGCAGTGAGGTCACTTTCTGAATTCACAAAGATGTTTCTAATGATCTGATGGAAAATTAACCCTTTCTTCCCAGTCTTCATATCTTAGGGGGGAGAACCAGTCACTATTTTTGTGACTAGACCAAGAGTTCAATTATCTGCATATAATTGATAACTAATTCTATAATCTCATTTTGTAAATTCCAGGTTATAATAACCTCACTTAATATTTGAGCTCTTTTTTGCTAAGTGATGAAATTCATTTGGTCATTGCCATTTTTTATTTGACTTAATATAAGCTCCCTGCTACCAAACACATATGTCTGGTAATGCTAACTCTCCAGATAGAAACTACATTTTCTTGAAAAATGTAAGCTATACTAAAAGACTCATCATGTATGCAGATGAGCCAGATACCTGAATGGCTTCCATTTACTTTGATCCTAAAATAATAAAGGTTATATCCATGGAACAAGAAAGATTTATTTCAGACAAAGGACTTTGTCCCTCTGTAAGAACATTGCCTATAGAGGTCAGGAGTTATCTCAGAGGCTATCAAATGATTAAAAATCTAGATTCATTTGGTAAGAGATTTTACTTTTCTAACTTATAGTTCTTACCTGGAAAACCTTGGAACTTACTAACAGATTACACCTCACTTCTTGAAATGAATTCCCCTTGTTAATTCACAACTCATGGAATAAAAGGAAAATGTCATGAAACAGCTAAAACAGAATTTAAGGATACCAACCCTTCACTGACAAACTCTCCTCCCAAAATCTATGTACATGTCTTTAATTTCAGCCCTCCACAGTCAGTCTCTTGTTTCCCTGAAATTTTTTTTATAAAATTTTGCCTTCTGTCTTAGAATCGATGCTGTGTATTGGTTCCAAGGCAGAAGAGCAGTAAGGGCTAGGCAATGGGAGTTAATTGAATTGCCCAGGATCACATAGCTAAGAAATATCTCAGTCCAGATTTGAACCCAGGACCTCCCATCTCTAGGCCTATCTCTTAATCCACTGAGCTATCCAGCTGCCCCCTCCCTGGGGGCTTCTAAGTAATACTGATTATACACTGCATATCTGCAAAGCTATCCAATAGAAAATCATTTTGCTGCCTAACTTTACATAGATGTGCACCATTGAATCCAGCTAATCCCCAATTTACCATTGGGAGAAGAGCCCCTACATGATTGCACCCAAATGATAGAAACAGTGTATAGGACCAGAGAAGATCTGAAGAACACACCACTCAATCATCTCAACCTTCAGATATTTTCAGATAGTTCTTTGTATGTTTTCAAAGGGAGGAGGGTGACCGGGGCAGCAGTGGTCACACTAGACAAAATGCTCTGGCATACTTCACTGCCAAGTCATGTCAGTGCTCAAGGGGCAGAGATAAAAGGTCTTATAAAAGCACTCAAGCTGTCCAAAGGCAAAAGGGTTAACATATATACAGATTCTGCTTATGCATTTGGAATTTTATTTGCCACGGCACAAACCTGGAAAAATGGGGGATTTGTCACAACAGCTGGAAGAAAGATCGCATATGAGAACCTCATATCACAACTCTTAGTAGCAGCAGACTTGCCAAAGGAAGTTGCAGTGATCCAATTCAAGACACATTCCTCTGACAAGAATGAGATAGCCCTAGGAAATCATAGGACAGATGTGACAGCAAGATTCGCCACTAGATTCAGTCCTATGCATGTTCTGAATTTCTCTCTGGTAGATAAGCATGATCTCAAACAAGCATACTACCTAGAAGAGATTCAGTCATGGCAAGAACATCTAGGAGCCAGATTAGTCAAAGGAATCTGGTTAGCAGAGGGAGGAAAGCCCATTTTTCCAAAAAGCTGTACCAACATCTATGCAATGTGATTCACTCCAGAGGTTATTACAGAGTGAAATCCTTGCTGGATGAGGTCTGCCTTTTTGGGGAAGCCCCAGGGATATCAACGAATGCTACAAGAGTGTTTCAGGCATGTGACCTACGTAGAAAGTTCAATCAGTCATTTTAAGTGCAAGGCATTGGGAGGAAGGCCCTTAGCATATATGCCTTTTCAATGTCTGTATATTGATTACATCAACATGCCTAGTGATAGAGGATACAAATGTTTTTGTTATAGTGGACAGACTCACTCGATGGGCAGAAGCATACGCATCAAAGAAAAACAACACTGCCATGGTAGTGAGAACACTGCTTAAAGAAATAGTTCCTACAAACTAGAAGTCTTCCCATTAAGATCAGGAGTGAAACAAGGATGCCCATTATCATCTTTATCATTTAACATTGTACTAGAAACACTATCAGTAGCAGTTAGAGAAGAAAAAGAAATTGAAGGTATTAAAATAGGTAATGAGGAGACCAAGCTATCACTCTTTGTGGATGATATGTTGGTCTAATTAAAGAATCCTAGAGAATCAACCAAAAAGCAAGTTGAAATAATCAACAACTTTAGCAAAGCTGCAGGATACAAAATAAGCCCACATAAGTCATCAGCATTTCTATATATCTCCAACACATCTCAGCAGCAAGAATTGGAAAGAGAAATTCCATTTAAAATCACCCTAGGCAATATAAAATACTTAGGGATCTATCTGCTGAGACAAACACAGGAACTATAGGAACACAACTACAAAACACTCTTCACACGATTAAAACTAGATCTAAACAATTGGAAAAACATCAACTGCTCATGGATAGGATGAGCTAACATAATAAAAATGAACATCCTACCCAAATTAATTTACTTATTTAGTGCCATACCCATTGAACTACCAAAAAACATTTTTACTGAATTAGAAAAAAACATAACAAAGTTCATTTGGAAGAAAAAAAGATCAAGAATATCCAGGGAAATCACAGTATGGGAGAGATTAGGTTTGGATCAACATCTCACAACCTACACCATGTTAAACTCAGACTTGGTGAATGACTTGAATATAAAGAAGGAAACTATAAGCAAATTAGGTAAACATAGAATAGTATACATGTCAGATCTTTGGAAAAGGAAAGACTTTAAAACCAAGCAAGAGCTAGAAAAAAAATCACAAAATGTAAAATCAATAATTTTGAATACATCAAATTTAAAAGGTTTTGTACAAACAAAACTAATGCAACTAAATTTAGAAGGGAAGCAACCAATTGGGAAACAATCTTCATAACAAAAACCTCTGACAAAGGTCTAATTACTCAAATTTATAAAGAACTAAACCAATTGTACAAAAAAATCAAGCCGTTCTCCAATTAATAAATGGGCAAGGGACATGAATAGGCAATTTTCAGCTAAAGACATCAAAACTATTAAAAAGCACATGAAAAAGTGTTCTAAATCTCTAATAATCAGAGAAAGACAAATCAAAACAACTTTATCACCACACACCTAGCAGACTGGCTAACATGACAGCAACAAAAAGTAATGAATGCTGGAGGGGATGTGGCAAAGTTGGGACATTAAAGCATTGCTGGTGGAATTGTGAATTGATCCAACCATTCTGGAGGGCAATTTGGAACTATGCCCAAAGGGCACTAAAAGACTGTCTGCCCTTTGATCCAGTCATAGCACTGCTGGGTTTGAACCCCAAAGAGATAATAAGGAAAGACATGTACAAAAATATTCATAGCTGTGCTGTTTGTGGGGGCAAAAAATTGGAAAACGAGGGGATGCCCTTCAATTGGGTAATGGCTGAACAAATTGTGGTATATGTTGGCAATGGAATACTATTGTACTCAAAGGAATAATAAAGTGGAGGAATTCCATGAAGACTGGAACTACCTCCATGAATTGATGCAGAGCAAAAGGAGCAGAACCAGGAGAGCATTATACACAGAGACCAATACATTGTGGTACAATCGAATGTAATGGACTTCTCCATTAGGGGCAATGCAGTGATCCTGAACAACTTGGAGGAATCTACGAGAAAAAACATTATCCACATTCAGAGGGAAAACTGTGGGAGTAGAAACACAGAAGAAAAACAACTGCTTGAATACATGGGTCAAGGGGATATGGCTGGGGATGTAGACTCTAAAGGAACATCCTAATGCAAACACCAACAACATGAAAATAGGTTCTGATCAAGGGCACATGTAATACCCAATGAAATTGCATGTCAGCTGTGAGAAGGTTGAGGGGAGGGGGGGAAATAATATGATTCTTGTAACCAAGGAATAAAGTTCTAAATTGACTAAATAAATTAATTGAAAAAAAAAGCAATAGATCCTACATATGGCATTCCAGATACTATGGATTCAGACAGGGGAAGTCACTTTACATCTAGCATTTTACAACAAGTCTATAAGTCTCTGGGAGTAAAGGGAAATTTCCATAATGCATACAGACCAGAAAGCTCAGGACAGGTGGAAAGAATGAATAAGGAATTAAAAACCACAATAGCTAAAAACTCTGTGCCCAAACTCATCTTAAATAGTCAGAGGTTCTTCCACTTGCACTGTTCTATCTGAGAACAAAGTCCAGAGGAGACTTACACATTTCCCTGTATAAGATACTTTATGGACAACCAGTATGGATGGGAAGGACTACTAAACCATCTTATGTTTCCATGCTGGGAGGGGAATGCCAGTAACACATCTATCTGACACAGACACAGGATAGGCTGGAAGAATTGAGAAAACTAGGATTATTAGTGCAAAGGTGTCCCACTAGATTTCTCACTACATAACATGAGGCTAAGAGACAAAGTGTATGTGAAAAATTTCACCAAGGAAAAACCCACAGAGCCCAGGTGGATTGGCTCATTCGATACAGTCCTCACTACTCCCATATCAATCAAAGTAATAGGGAAAGATTCATGGTTACATGCATCTCATGTCAAGCACCACTGTGCCCACAGTGACACATCAGAAGAAAAGTTAATGGAAGCCCAAAGAAAATCCATGCAGATACAAATGCCCCAAGAAAGGCCCCTAGAAAACAAGCAGAAAGCCCATACACCTACCCAAGATGCACAGGAAGGAACAGAGACACCAAATAGAGATAGCCCAAATGAAAGTGAAAATGAAGCAGAATAATGCACCGCACAAATAGGAAACATATATTAAACTCTCCATCTAATTAACCTCTGAAATAGACCACATAGGAAAATAAAATTTAGCTTACTCACATGCATGAAGATGGCACAATCACCATAAAATCCCACTTGCATGCATGATCCTACATGTTCTGGATAGCTGAGATCATCTTTCAAGATCAAACAATAATCAAATATATATCCAGGAAAGGAGAAGATATCTGGACCAGTGATAACTTCAAGGAAGACCAAAGACTGACAGACACATGTGGACCACTGGAAAGAACTTTAAAAACCAAGGACATGACAGAAAATTAACTTCTATAGATCGGGTCACATAAGAGTAATCATCACACATGTTAACACCGCATTTAGAGGATTGTATCCACCATGTACACAAAACTGGGTACAAAAAGGCAGATGATTAAGCATCAGGCAAATAGGAGGAAGAGGAAGTCCAGAAGATGTTCATGATTATAAGCATACATCACTACATATTTTAGGACACAAATCAAATTTCACACTGATATTAGGGGCTGATTCGTAAATAAGAACAGCCCAAGGAACTGTATATTTGTAAATAATCCTTTGGTGGGACTCATACAGACTTTCCTTCTTTACATATGTAAAGTACTATCTAATCAACTAATTAACACACTAACCCTTTAACCGACAGGAACAGATTAATTTTAGGGACAAAAGAAAGGAGTTTGTAACTCTGAAAAGTAGTATAGGGACAGAATGGATTACATTTTTAAAAAATGGAAAAATATAGAGACTAGAACATAGCTAGACAAAATTGTTACAATTATATAGCACTACTTGTAAAACATAGGATAATTTACTCTTACTTAATAGTTGAATGTTACACGGTTAGAATACAGATAAGCATCATAGTTACAAGCTTGTAACCACAAAATTTTACGTTACATTGTATAATTATTTTTTTACACATATGACCCTAAACCCGCCTTCCTGCAATCCATTTTTTAGCCTAAAATAGGACATTAGGATAGTCAATAGACAGATTGGGATAGGATCTGTTATTTAGGGAGGGGGCAAAGGTTAAGTGGGAATAATAGTTACATTAGCTAGATTATGATAGCAATAGAGATAAGGTAAGTAAATCGCATGGGATCATGGTGACTCCACGCTCACAAAAGGAAAAGGAGGATTGTGACAGAGGTCTGAACTCAAGGAAGAGTGACAGGCTGAAGTGCTGCTGAATCTTCTCTACTCAACCGGGAGGGACCCCAGGAGGTCGGGAATCTTAAGAAGCCAAAGGGTTCTAATTGAAGTCAGTTAGTTCTCTCAGCCTTGAGACAGCCAAAAGAGAAGGTCTTGTTAAGACTGGATCCTGAGCAAAAGATTCAAATCTTTATCTTGGTGCCTGAACACCATCCCCCACTGATTTTCCAACGGAAAGTGGCCAGCCTGAGAAGAAACAAAGCAGCTAACAAGATCACCCCAAAGCTCCTAGTGACCTGGGTCTGAACTGTGTTCGGTTGTGACCAAGACCAGGGTCATTCAAACCTGAATCTCTCAGGGGGCCCAAAGCTGCCAAGGCCTGGGTTCCCCAACTTGAGGGGGGAGGAAGGTATAGGTACACCTTTCCCTCTTTCCTCACAGACCCTTCCATACAATCATTTCCCTGTGTCATTCCTGATTGATCACCTAGAATAAAGATTGTTGTTTTTCTCCCAATTAAATCCAGTGTGAATGAGGACACGGTTCTAGCTGTGGGAGAGAGAGAAAATACTCTCTCTATGAGGGGAGAAGCTCTTGTTTATAATAGTAATAGAATGGTACTCAAGGGGTAGTTTGGCTGGGTAGCCATAACTGAGAGGAGGCTGAAGAGGGGAACTACAGACTCACTTCCCCTTTCTCTCTCTTGGATAATTAAACATCAGCTGTTCCTCCTGAACCCCAATTTGAGAAGGGAGGTCTCCATTCTTCCTCCCTTTTTCCCTTTACAATCAGACTAACCCTCTATTACAAGAGGCTTTCTGGAATTAATTAAGGATTCAGAACCTCTTGGGGGTGATTAAAGTCTTGAAAAGTCTATCAAACTTGTCACTCAGACTGCATATGAAAATTTTCATGAGACTGCATATGAAAAGCCCATCAAAGGCAAGGAACTTTACCACTGTGGCCTTTGCCTCACTACATTTGTCTTAAGTCATTCATTTGCATTAGTCCCAATAGTAATCTGGTACTTATACTGATGTTATCACCATAAATTAGAATGGGATTCCTTATTGAAGGTAACTAGTCTGACTTACAAAAAATTGGCAAACAAGAAATGTATACTTCTCCCACCTCCAGAGTAGAAAGTAATAAATCTTAGAGAAATATAGCCCTGAAGAAACAGAAATGAAAAGCCCCCTGTAAATCTGATTCTGGAGGTCTCAGCTCTTTTTGAAAGAACACAGTAACATGTTAGCTGAAAAGAGCATTTCAGTGAGTGGACCTTCAAAGGGTGCCTATTAACACAATCAAAACTATCTAGGGATGAGAAAGGCACTATCCCAGGAAACTGAAATCTAGAGGGTGCCACTTGCTCTCATTCAGCAGCATGGAAACAGCTAAACATCATTTAATTAACAAAATTCTTAGTTAAAATATACAACTACCAGAGAACACTTTCTCTGGGAGTTTCTGGTTCAGTTTGCCCTTCTCCACTCCATATTATACATCCCTCAGCAGTTTACTCAATTACAATTATGCTAACTCAACTCTCTTAAAAAGTTGATCTGAGTTTTGGATCATCTGCTCCCAGCCCAAAACTTGTTACTTAAGGCTTGGTCTACTGGAGGGTGGGGCGAGAAGAAGCTTTAAAGTATTCTAATTTTGACCACTGGTTCTTTGAACTATGGATCCTATTGATGGAGGCTGAGACTCGTGAGTCACGCACCAAATGACATCAGACTGGAACCAGACATCAGACCAGGTGCCTGCATATATCTAAGGCCAACAGTACTTTGGGGATTTGAACCCTGAGCACTGAATTACATCAGACTGAGCCTCAGTCCAAGGCCAGTGATATTTTTTAGAACACCTGACTCCCTCCAATGAATAGCCATCAGGGAAATTCCATTAGTTCCCACCTGTGTGAGCTACGTAGTGGCACCTGTCTGTCTCCTTTAGTCTAGCCTAGGGGTCAGGGCAGAGGGACCTTGACTTTTTTTCTATAAAAATCCTATCCCCTACTACTCCTGAGGGAAGGTGGCTGCACTCCCAAAAGCAATAGCAGCTCCAGTACCATGAGCCAGGGCCACTTCTCCCCCCTTACATCAATAAAAGCTTTGTAGTAGATGCACAGGGCTCAAGTGACAAATTCTTTTGGAGCAAGGCTGAATCCCGAACACACCACTAGGAAGCCACAAATTTCACTGGTTCCTAAATTCCCTAGCTCATATGTTGCACAATTAGGAACACACCTGACTTAGCAGTTTTCTTCATTCCTCAGAGCTCTCAATAAATGTTGATGAGCTCTGTGGCATCATTAGATGTCCCCATGAAAAGAATAACGGTTAATTTCACTGAAGGCAATTGTAAGGCTATGAAATATGTGGTGGTGAAATTATATGAAATTTATATAGTTATATATAAATATCATTTATTGTTATAAATAATGAGCATTTACCTAGTGATTTAAGATTTGCAAACACTTTTCTTGTCAACTCATTTGATTCTCACAATAACGCTGTGAGATAGGTGCTATTATTATCCCCATTTGGGGATTGTCATTCAGTCATCTCAGTCATATCCAACTCTCCATGACCCCATTTGGGATTTTGTAGGCAAAAATACTGGATTGAGTTACCATTTCTCCTTCATTTTACAGATAAAGAAACTGAGAGAAACAGGAGTAAGTCACTTCTAGCTTCACTACATTTCTCAAATATATTCCCTTTCCTTCACTTAACACAGCTAGCACTCTAGATTAGGTCTTTGTCACCCACTACTGGAACTACTGAATTACTGTTGACTTCTAATTGGCCTCCTTGCCTCAAAAGTGGTCTCAAGTTTCTCTTCACTATAATATATTCTCCAGAAAATTATTTTCCCAAGGGATATATATGACTGTATCATTACAATACATACACACACACACACACACACACACACACACACACACACTTAACTCCAATGGTTCCCCTTTTTAGTGTACATTTAATTTGTGCCCTTTTCCCCATCCTTCAAGTATGTTGTTTCCCAGTATTTATTTTATAGATATGCCTCAGTAAGAGCAGGGAGGAGGAGTATTCTGAAGTTCCACTTAAACCCTTAAATATAGACCATAACTATTTTATTCCAGTGCACAAGACATTTTTAATCAAGCTCATTAACATAACAATGATAAAATCCTCTTATTTAACCCTTAGACAGATGGCTGTAAAAGCATTCATCATAAGCTATAAATTAGAATCATCACACAGTGTAAGACAAAAGAACAGACTGCGGACACGCAACCAATAAAGAAGCACTGTTACCCTGAGTGCTGTTCACTGCCATGCAGATTGTAATTACCTTTTAATTTCTAAGTGTACTGTAGTACTTCACAGTCTAGAAATGCACATTGCAGGCTAATTTTATACTTTGTGTTTATTTGTGTTCTGAAATGGAAACTCCAGTAGAAACATTTGAGAGAAAATTAGATCTCCAACTATTTTATGCTATTGAATTCTGGTTATATTTTAATTTATTTAAGCATTTTTCCAGGATTACATGATTCATGTTCTTTATTTCCCTTTTCCCCTCTCCCCTCCCAGAGCTGACAAGCAATTCCACTGAGTTTTACATATTTTATCATTTAATACCGATTTCCATATTATTCATTTTTGAAATAATCTTTTAAAAACCAAAACCCCACATCCAATACCCATACAAACAAGTGAAAAATCAAATATTTTCCTTCTTTATTTCTATTTCTACAGTGGTTTTTTATCTTGGTGTGGATAGCATTCCTTCTCATAAGTCCCTTGGGATTGTCCTGGATGAGTAACAAAGTTGATTACATATGATTGTCCCATAATGATTCAGTCTCTGTGTAAAATATTCTCTTGGTTCTGCTCATTTCACTCTGCATCCGTTCATGGAAGCTTGTTTCAAGCTAATATGGAAATCAAGCAGTTTATCATTCTTATTTCACAATAGTATTCCATCACCATTATATGCCCCAAATTGTTCAGCTATTCCCCAGTTAAGGGACACCCCCTCATTTTCCAATTTTTGCCACCACAAAGAGCATCACTATGAATATTTTTGTACATACATTTTTCATTATTATCTCTTTGGGGTACAAACCTGGTAGTGGTATTGCTGAATCAAAGGGTATGCATTCTTTTACAGCCCTGGGGGCATTATTCCAAATTACCTTCCAGAATGGTTGGCAACTTCATCTGGTTATATTTTAGCTTCTTTTATGATTTTCTGATCAGAGTAAAGTCTTTATATACATATATATCCTGAAAAGTTAATAACATAGTGAGTTAGATCACACTTCATAAAGTTGTCATGGGAGGAAGGGAAGAAATGGAGCTGGACACAGAAAACCCAGAAGTTTCAGGGTATAAACAAAGAATTCCCATAAGCCATCCCTCATGACCACAGGCAAATGGATAAAGACATGTGTGTTCCATCTTGTAAGAATTTAAAATTTAGGTTTTAAGCTAATATGAAAGTTCTAAAGTAATATTGTGGTCCCTGATTTTAAAATATTACAGCTTAAGTCAAAATAACATAGCAGCTTTATTTACAAAGAGGTAGAAAGAGTGAAAGTGGAAAAATGTAGATAAAGAGACTGATTCTAATAAGACTACCAGCCCTTCTCCTGAGAAGCCAGGATCAGACCTAGCTGGGCTTCCCCAAGACTCTGTCTCCATGTGGATTTTCCTGGTAATCCTCAGCCAGAAGTTCTGGCAGTGTCTTCAGCCAGGGTTCCACCAATGCAGCCTCCTCCAAAGCCATGGAAGGAATCTCCAGAACCAATCTCTCCAAAAACCAGGAAAGGAAGACCAGATATTCACCCAGCAAGCCAATGCAGGATCCAGCGGAAAAGTCTCTTCATCCAGTCCAGTTCACAGATGCAGTGTCTCCAAAGACAAACTCCAAAGGAGAAGTTCAAAGGAGAAGTCCCTTGGACAGGAAGTTCAGGACTTTTTATAGTCCTTTTTCCACATCACTTCCCATCCCTTCCCCACTTTAAAGGAACCAATTGCAGTCTTTCAATTTGCCTAGCACTGCCCATGGGCAGGGCAGTGGCCTGTGGAGTTGTCACCCACTTTAGCAAATGACTTACAAATTCTCTTAGTGTCAAGTACGGGTACTTTAAGTTCTTGATTGATAAACTTAAAAGTTGCTGATTGATAGACAATGAGAGTTTGCTTCACTCTTCACAATCCTCCCTGTAATTTTTGGGGAGACTAGAGTCCCCAATGAATCATTTAACATAACCAGTTTATACCTCTAAAGATCTTCTAACTAAAGGTGCATACAATATTGTACCTTCTAAGAGGAAATTACAAAGGTTGGGGATAAGAGGGAAATAAAAGAGAGAGAAACCAATGTGTGCTAGGTGCATTGGCAAAAAAAAAAAAACAATTGGGGGAAATCCCCTTTGTAATGAATTTACATTCAGAATAAATATGTTCAACCCCCTTCAGTTCAATATCTCAAAGTTCATTCTGGATCTTCTGATGAAGTATAGGTTTCTTTATGGAACTTTCTCCAAATAGTTTAATTTCTTGATTTGAGGAGTTAGCAAGCTTCTTTTCCTGAAATTTTTCTCAAAAAATTATTAAATCTTGAATCTTATGAATATTATACAATCCCCTCTGAGGAAGGTGTTGACCAACACCTGGATCAACTCAGAATACATGGTTGAGTTATGGGGTATGTGAATCAAGTGTCAAAAGAGAAAAAAAAAGAAAAACAAATGGAAGAAGAAAAATTAAATTTGGGGAGAAAGAAAAAATCAAAATTAAAATATCAAAAACTATGTATATAAAAATTTCTGAGTAAACATGAATAAATCCAGGGTCCAATTAAAGTAATTTCTGTCCCACAAGTCTGTAGGACCAATGCAGCCAGGACTATAGAAAGTTGCCATATTATAAGAGAGAGGGGGAATAAAAGACTAGATTTTGATGTAAAAGAGAAATATGTTTCCCTGGTATGATTTTACATTCACTCTCAGAAATAGGGGAGCCAAAATGGCAGCCAAACTAAGGCTCTTTTCTGAATATGGCTTGGGGAAATGCTGCATCTGACATATGTCAAATAGCTGTCTCCTCGAACATCAAAACAAGTCCTCTGTCTTGGTACAGATCTCATCAATCTCACAAGGATTGTTGGACTTCTTGACCTTGTTTTTCTTTGCTCTCTACAATGGCTCTTTTGTGATCCCTTCTCCGGGAATCAGACATGATAATTAATCACAGTCCCACAATATTTAACTACCAATCGCAGGTTTCCATAAAACTTTGGGGTATGTAGTGGTATTAGAGCTAATGAATATTGTAAATTTATTCTATTGCAAGATCAAAAAAGATTACTATTGATTATATGTACTTTAAATATAAGAAATAAGAAAGAAAAAAATCAATATTCTATTGAAAATAAAAAGAAAAGCAATAAAAAAAACAGGAATTCAATGTGTCAGTCAAAACAGTGTCCAAATTATCTTTACTGGGTATTCCTTGACCAGAATGTCTGTTGGACACACAGTCTCTGTCAGATGCTGGTTAGTTAGTTTCCACTGGCTCTACCTTCTGACTCAGCTCAAATCTTTGACTATTTCTTCCTTAGTGAAAAAAGGAGCTTCTGCCAAGTTTTCTTAATTGAAAAACTAAGGCTATAGTTAGCTGTTTTAGAAAAAGGCAGAAATACTTGTCTGTGAACTAGCAAGAAATCTCCCCTGTCTATTCCATAAGAATTTTGTCAATTGAGGCATTCAGACTTCCTGCAAATAGATACTTAGCTTTGAATATCAAGCTCTTTAGAATGTGAGAAAACCCTAAACCCAGGGAAGGATCTTGCAGAGCTCTGACCAAGTGCAGAGCAATCAGACTTTGTTCTGGACAAGACCATCTGGGAATACTGAAAACTTGCAGTTCCCCAGCCCAAACTGTACCTAAGAATGTAGAATAATAGAACATTCAATATCCCAAGATAACAACAAGACTAACCCAAACCTCTCCAGAAAGGTGAAGAGATTGGCCTTAACACAAAGTCCAAAGTCAGAATATAGTTTGGAAGAATGAGCAAACAACAAATGAATTACAGCATTAAAAATAATTGTGGTGACAGGGATAATTAAGACAAGAACACAGAAGATGAGAATGACTTCAAAATATCTATAAGCAAAGACTGGTAGAAAAACACAAGTTGGGCATATTTAACTAGAGTTCCTCAAAAAGAAAAAGCAAGAGTTTTAAAATACTTTTGCAAAAGAAATGAGAACACAAGTCAGAAATTAGAAATGAGGGCTATGGAAGAAGGAATTTCAAAGATAATTACCAGCTTAGCAAGAAGTACAAAACCTTATCTATACAACAATCTCCCTGAAAATTAGAATGAACCAAATAGAAGCCAATGATTCTATGAAACAATGCTTAATATTAAAAGAAGCAAAATGCTTCTCAAAGAAAAAGAAACTGTCAAAAAAACAATTTTAGGAGGAAAAAATAATCACTAGATTAGCTAAATGCCATAATAAAAATAGTTAAAAGTCTAGACATCATATTTCAAGAAATCCTGAAAGTGCATACATCTCTTAAAACAGAATGCAAAGTATCAAAAGAAAATCCACCAGTTACCCCTTGAAAGAAACCAAAAAATTTAAATTCCCAGGAGTATTATAGGCAAAATCCAGAGATTTCAGATCAAACTTTAAAAATATTATAATCATTCTGAAAGAGTTCAAGTACTAAGGAGCCACAGTCAGGATCACATATATTAGTATAGTCATGATCATAATAAAGAAAAAGATATATTGGAATACTATACTCCAGAAGACAAAGTATAATAAGCTTTTAACCAAAAAGGGCTTGCCCAGAAAAATTGAGTATAATGCTACAGTGAGGGTGCAAGGGATGTACCTTAATAAAATAGTAGACATAATAATAAATAAAATAGAGTACTCCTGATTTAAAAAAAAAGTCCAGAGTTGTATAGAAATGTTGAAATTCAAAGATAGGAATTAAGAGAAACATAATAATGTTAAAATGAAAAATGATTAAAGGCAAATCAAAGATAAATTGCTTACTGTTTGTAAACCTTATTGCACACACACATGGGGAACTAATACAGGGAATTGATATATATGACCCCTCTGAAACCTTTCATCATCATGGTTCAGAGAGAAAGTCTAATTGGACTGGAAGGTCTGGGCATGATTCTATTATGTCTAAAAGAAAAATGGAAGAAAGACAGAGAAGAGGATATGTTTAGGTGCAGAAGGGAAAGGAAGGCTATAGAATATTATTTTACATATTGATGATGTACAAATAGAATTTTATGGAAATAAGAAGGGGCAAAGGGATGGCTGACACTTGAACCTCATTCTCATCTGAACTAGGCAAAGAAGAGAATAATAAACACATATACAGACAACAATTCAAAATAAACACTCAATATGAAAAAAGAAGAGAAAGAGGAAAAGCAAGAAGGGGGGACTAGAAGAAGGATAGACTAAGGCAGGAATTGATCCTAAGTAAAACAAACCCTATGTAAGTAACAAAATAATTGGAATCTGAAGAGGCATCCATCAACTGGGGATGTTATACAAATATGCCATATGCTACACAAACCCAATGGAATACTCTTGTGCTGTAATAAATGGTGAAGGGGATGGTTTTAGAAAGGTTTAGGAAGACTCTCATGAGCTGATGCAGAGTGAAGTTGAATAGAAGCAGAAGAAAAATTAAAAAACAATACTCTAGAAACAAATTTGAAAGAATTGGGAATTCTGATCAATATAATGACCAAATAGGATTCAAGAAGGTTAATGATGAAACGTGCCACCCTTCTACCAATAAAAAGTTGAAAGACTCAAGAGTGTAGAATTTATATATGGGTGTGTTTGTGTGTGTGTGCACACATGTATGTGTGTGTGCTTGTGTGTGTTCATATACATCTTTTATATGTATATTCATGAATATATAAATAAGGCTTGCCATACATTTACATACATATTTTTCTTTTGGACGTGGCAAATGTGGAAATTTGTTTTGCTGAGAAGTTTTTTTCACTAAATTTACTTTATTAAAGGACTTTTGTTTTTCTTTCATTCTCAATGGGTTGGTGGGAGGAGGGAGGAAGAAAAGACAGATTTTTGTCCATTTAAAGAATTAATTTAAATGCATGCATGCATTACCTTTGAATCTATATCAGTCTTTTCAGGCAATTCTCATGAGGAAAGTTTCTTTTTTCCTTCAGAATTTCATTCTTGAGAATTTTCCATTCAACTAGGCTTATTTTATATCATTCTCACTGTATTAATCTCATTTATACAGAATATCTTTATTTTATGTAAAAAAAAATCTTTACTATCCTTTATGATCTTTTCTAGTCATGGTTTAGTTAAAAAAATTTTTCCTCCTTATCACAGCTATGACTATTTCAGTTCTATATTTTTAAAAACAGTATGACCTTTTCTATTTAAATATGTATGGGGTGCTCAGAGAGGAGTAATATCTTTGGTATGGAGGGCTTGTTGTGCCCTCCTAGGGCAGCTCTCCAGCCTCTGACCCTCACCTGACACCCAGCTCTCACTTGTGGCTCCTAGTAGCTGCTAGCAGGCAGCAGCAGCCACACCCCGGGCAACGGCTTCAACAGGCCAGCTAAACCTTGTGAGGGTAGCCATCGGGTCATCGACCCCTGGTGAACTAGGGCTTTGCTCACCCAGCATGTGAAGACTGTTTCGGCGGAACAGGTGGAAGAAACCAACAAGAAGGTTCAACGGCTGAGATGGCGATGCAGCAAGGCACTGTGGAGTGCTTAAGGCGCGTTGGAGCACAAAAGACAACATGGCCATCCAATGCAGCTGAGGAAGTCTCCAGGTGTAACGATTTTTCATGCCACTGGACCCAGGATTCCAACGCCGAGAGAGTGGGACTGTCTCTGTGCATCGACTTTTCCACTTAAATCTTCATGCACAGGTGTCTTTTACCGAGAGACTACTACCAATTTATCTACTTATTGAGCTTACTGAGGTGTTCAGTATAAGGTGATGTTCTAATCCTAACTTCTACCAAACTATTTTCAAGAAATTGAGGTCATCAAATCCTAACATTTCTCTCCTGACTCCATTGAAATTTATTTTCCTAGGTTATGTCAGACTGCTGTACTTTCCTCTTCTATCACAGATACTAAAATGAAGAGATTTCTCCTCTTTCCCTCTTTCTCTCTCTCTCTCTCTTACACACACATACACACACACACACACACACACACACACACACACACACACACATAAACACATTTTGTGAATAACAAAACTGAGGCAAACAGAGGTTGTAACTTATCTAGAGTCACACAGCTTGTAAGTACCAGAGACAGAATTTGAATAAAGGTCTCCAAGCTTGGTACTCTATTTCACTGTGCCATCTACTCCTATCCCTGCCCACTTTTTTTAAACCAAAACACTATTTGCAAATTACTTTTTAAAAAAGAGGCATGGGGACAAGTAGGTGACTCAGTGTATAGAGAGTCAGTCTTGGAGTCAGGAGGACCTGAATTTAAAGCTGGCCTCAGACACTTCCTGGTTTTGTGACTCTGGGTGGGTCACAACCCCATTTCCCTAGCCTTTGCTCTTTTGTCTTAGAGTTGTTACTAAGTCAGAAAATAAGGGTTAAAAAAAAGTATGGCTGTGTCTTTGCTTCCTCCATGCAGAGTTCTTTATCTGACCATTGCACCTTACACAAGTGAACCATATCATTTTCTTTCCTTTGGTAGTATATAAGCTAAAAAATGTCTCCATCCAAAAGTGAAAAGTATGTGGCCAATGGTTAGCCCCAAGTTGTGCTGGTCCAATTTCTACTACATACTGACCTTCCCCAATACAAGTTTCAATCCCATCCACTGCTCTGATTGAATTTATTAATGCTCTACAATGTCTCTTTAACAAGTCAAGGTAGCTTTGATGTCCCCTGGAAGAGCTGTGATCTGCTCAGTTGAATCACCATGAAGTGCTTTAAGTTCTAGTCCTTTCCCTTCCCCCCTCAATTGCCTTTGAAATAAATGCAGTTTCTCTGCTGATCTAGAGCTTACATCAGTCTGTTCTTCTTGTGATTTGAATTTCTTCATATATATATCCCCTGGGTTCATTCCAACTGAATTAATATATAAGGATCCTACCACAATAGTTTACTAGATAGGGGTTTTAATTCTTTGTAAAGCATATTTTAAAGATAAAACCCTTCTTTGAAATGTTCTTCTTGACTTTCTTCTTCCCTAAAAAGAACTTCAGGGAAGTTTTTTTTTTTTTTGGTTCAAAATTTCTACCTTTCTAGGTATCTATGTGATGAAATGTATGAAGTGCAGGACTTTCAATGATAAAGACTTGAATTTAAACCCTTCCTCAGACCTTTACTAGCTATAATGTGACCCCAGGCATGTCACAACCTTTCTTAGGCTCAATTTCATCATCTATAAAACAGGGATAATAATTGTACCTACTTCACAAGGGTGATGAGAGAATCAAATGAAACAATATATGTAAAGTGTTTGGTAAATCTCAAAGCACTATGTAAATGGTAGCAGTTATTATTGTTATTATTATTCTCCTACAGGCCTGATAGAATGCAAACTGGATAAAACAACCAATGTCTGCCGTCTTTCCTTTCTCTTTTCCTCCTCCCTATCTTTGATTTTCCCTTCTCTATCTATATTCTGCTCCAATTTTCTTTTTTTCTCTCAAACAACTTTTTTAAATTCCCTATGTATCCTTAATTTAATGTCTCATCTTCAGTTTCCTAACTTGTAAAATGGGAATAATTATACCTACCTCAAAGGATTGTCATGAAGGTCAAATGTTATTATAGCATATATACAGTAAATATCATAATCAATAGTAATAGCCCCCATATTCCTGTAGTTCTTTCATGCCTTTTTTCCAAACAGACAACTCCCACTGTTTTGTTGCTTCTACTATGGCTCTTGTGGGTTTATTTACTCCTAAAACTCTGAATGGCTTGAGATTATATCATGTTCCCACAGTTTATCTATTCCTCCATCTCACACTCTTTCATCTATCCCTACCATGTTTTTTCATGAAATGCAACATTATCCATAAATGATACTCATTTCATCCTTGTAGCACCACTATTAGGGAGATGGAGCAAGAACTATTATTCCAGTTTGATAGATAAGGAAACTGAGATATAGAACAATTTAAATAATTCCCCAAGTCATTCCAAAGATTAGTGACAGAGGCAAGATTAATTCTTCTTGAGAGACTATATTGGGCTATGTTGTCATCTATAAGGTTGTTCCAATCCAAAAATTGAATGATTCAGTTTCGTTGATTGACTTTATCCATTTGAGATTTCTGGGATTTTAGTTTTCTAAGGTAGCACCATCTTATCCCATCTACCTCAGATATTGCTGGATACTCCTGATGGATGCCTGTTAGCTTCAAGCAAAGATATCCCAGTATCTTTCTCCCTACCCCCTAAAAGAATTCTGCCCAAACTTCTGAGGCTGGAAGGGGATCTAACTTCAACTAACAAGATCGCTCCTTCTTCCCCTTTGCATCTGTGGGCAGATTTGTGAAAACAAGGAGTGAGAAAGCCACAAGAATTATGGGAACCTACAAAGAAGGAGATAGAGAGGGGGAAGCAAACAGAGTTAAAAGAAGAGCTAGCTACAGCACTGAGTTCACCAGCCCATGATACCTGAGTCACAAGGAGGATAGAGTCAAATTTTGCATGGCTAAAACCAACAAGCTGACAAAATCAAGATTTTGAATCATTTTCCTTCTTTCCCTCTTTTCCGTATGATTGCAATGTTATCTTACATTACAGATATAAAATAGTTACTGTTACTGAAGTATTCCATATAAATCGATACTTTAACCCAAATTTCTAACAAACTATTTTCAAAAAATTTAGATCATTGAGTCTTTTTTTTTAAACCCTTACCTTCTATCTTGGAGTCAATACTGTCTATTGGCTCCAAGGCAGAAGAGTTGTAAGGGCTAGGCAATGGAGGTTAAGTGACTTGCCCAGGGTCACACAGCTGGGAAGTGTCTGAGGCCAGATTTGAACCTAGGGTCTCTCGTCTCTAGGCCTGGCTCTCAATCCACTGAGCCACCCAGCTGACCCCTATCCCATTGAGTCTTAACTCTCCTCTCCTGATCTGAAATCTATTTTCTCCCAATATAGGATACATTTCAGATTTTTGGACTTTCCTCTCTTCTATTATATAAAATGGAAAGATTTCTGTTCTCTCTCTCTCTTTCTCATACACATATACACACATTTTATAGATAGGAAGCACAGGCAAACAAATATTAAATGACTTGCCCAGGGTCACAAAGCTACTCAGTGTCTGAGGCAGAGTTTAATTTCTGTTTTGTTAAAAAATAATTACCTTTATGTAATTAAATATCTACTGGGGCTCTGGGCACTGAGTCCTGTCATTATGAGCATGTGCAGAGGATCACTGATACAATTTCCCACATGAAAGATGGGAAGAATGTACTTCCAGAAGAGTCTTGATGACAGTCAATGGAAAGGATTTGGAGATATTATGGATCACACAGATATTTTTACTTGTTTGACATCTGCTAACCATGTGGACAGGAAGAAACCTTATAACTGGCTGAGGATGCATTTAAAATTTCTAACCACGGAGAAAAGTAGACATAATCTTTTGGTTTGACTTCTTTACAGCTAACTTCCTAATGGATGACAACTGGTAAAAGACAATTTTTAAAGAGCAAGAAAGGCTTCCTTATTCATGGCCAACATGGGCCATACCCACCTCTAACAGTCTTTGTTGTCTGCTTTAGTCTGTTCTTAATTTTAGGTGGAAATTAATATTAAGACTACAATCTTTAGTTCCAATGATGAAGAGAACCAGCCACCCAAGATCTAGGAGTCCTGAGAAATTGGTCCATTCGAAGTTTTAGAGCCAGTCCAGCATCACTACTCAAAGGAGAAAATAGCTACAGATCTAGAAAAGTGGATTGGGGACTCATTAATCAGGAGGGACCAGTGATGAAGAAACTGCATTTACTTTAAAACTATCCTTTCCCAGAGACCTTGGTACCATGGAGAGTGTGTCCCCAACACTTCTACTTCTGTTCTGGCCAGATCTTTGAAGTGATATCCCTTTGTAAAAGCTAAATGACATTAACTGGTTAAATTGAAATGGGAACTAATCACTAGTGGAGGGGCCTGAGCCAATAGCATTAAGGAGAAGACAGATGAACTCCTGGGACTCTAAACTGTTAGGATAGAGGAAGAGAGAACTATAGCCCACCTAGTTATGGGGCTGTGAGCCCAAAAGGATTCTTAATACAAATGTTTGCTTTGCTTCTTAGACCAATAACTGTGATAAAGCTGTTAAACAAGCTAACTACTAAACGGTGTGTATACTATGATTTCAGTGCAGCAAAAAGGGGTAATTGGGGACCTCCAGGGAATGTAACAAATGAATACAGTTTAAAGCTGTGGTATTTTGCTATGGTGTAATCTCTGGCCAAAGACTCAGAGCAAGGAGAGTTATTGCTTTATTTTTACAACTTCCCAGGACAAAAGAAGACTTTTACAGTATTTCTCTAGGCAAGTGAGTTATTAGGCAAAGCTGGCAAAATGACTAGGCCAGCTAGTATTGAAGCATATTATCTACCATTTATCTACCATTGGGGGAGGGGGGGGGACATAGAGCATTCGTCTTGAAAGGAAAGCCAAGAGGCAATTAGGTGATTCAGTGGATAGTACACAAACTATGGAGTAGGGATTGCCTGGATTCAAATCTGGCCTCAGGCATTTCCTAGCTGTGTGACCCTGGGCAAGTCACTTAAATCAGATTGCCTAGCCCATGTTTCAATTATGTCTTAGAATTGATACTAGGAGAGAATGTAAGGGTTTCTTAAAAATAAAACCCTACTGGGAAGAGTCCAGCAGAATGACTGAAGAAAAAGACATTTACCAAACAAAATTAGTATCAAGACCCACAAAAAGGGTGAGGTCTTTAATTTGAATGATGACAGCTTTGACTAAATTAGAAGCTATGACCTGCTATGCTTAGCAATATCATAATAATTATAATCATAATAACACAGAGAAAACAATATACTATAAATTATAAACTCCTTATGGGCAGCGGCTATTTTCTAATTTTTCTTTGTCTTTTCACTACCTAGCACAGTACCTTGCTTATAGTAAATGATGAAGAAATAAATGCTTTTTGGATCAAACTAAATATATATAGGCTGTCCCAAAAATATAAATGTAGCTTAAAGCTTTAATAGTTATTAATAATAATATTTAATAAATATCAATCATTTATAAATTGGTAAGTAATTGAATTTTGATCATTTTAATAACTATTAAAGCTTAATACTACATTAAGGCTTTTGAGTCACTGTAGAGTGCTTTATAGTTTGCAAAGTGCTTTCCTCAAGAACTCCTCACAATATAACAAAAGAAAGCAATCTAATTAATGATTCACAATATTAGTCTGAGAGACAGGGTGAGTTAGTCAAGGAGAGGAGGAGACTCGGTGACAAGAAAGACATGGGTTCAAGTTCCGAGTCTGATTAACCATGTGACCCTGGTGAAGTCACTAAATCTCTTTGTCCCCAGAAAAATCTCTAAGAGTGTTATGGACAGATTCTATCTTACACCAGGAGTCCCTGCCACCAAATGAATAAAATCATAGATTCACTTCCACATAAATGCCACTTCCACCATATCTCATTAAAAAAAAATCTAGAATGTCAGGAGAGAGAGAAAGAAACTGAGAGAGAAAGAAACAGACAAAGATAGAGGGACAGGGAGAGACAGAGAGACAGAGAAAGACATGAGAGAAAGAGAAACAGAGAGACAGAGACAGAGACAGAGAGACAGAGACAGAGAATCAAAATTTCTTCCTATAATTCAGAATTTTAGCATGGAGGTTAAAGTCATTTGTATATTTCTTGCCTCAGTCAAACATTTATACCAAAAGTTTGATGAATCTTAGCATCAAGCCTGCCACCTGCTTGCAGGAGATCCCCACAGACATAAACACATTCTTGTCCGTTGATTCTAATCTCATTTCATAGATTTCATCAATTGTTGTCAGGCATGAGTTTTGGGTACAAGTGCATTTCAGCTGTCATCACTAGGGCTTCTCAGGGAGAATTAGATCCTGCCATATCTTGGGCCATTTGTCTTCATTAGTCTTCACTATTGCACCATTTGGCCTGCAAGCAGTATGTGACCTGAATAGCTTACTAGCTCCAGTGTGCTCAGTAACAAGCTAAAGCAGAAAATTGAAGGGAAGAAATAACCTCAAGGCACTTTTATTTGTGACCTAAGCAATATTAGATCAACTCTTTTTGATTAAGGTCTTTTCCTTTATTATTCTTTTTAATTTTAGATGGGGGTGAATATTGGCCTTTTAATATAGTACATGGAACCTAAATTGTATGGGCTTACCTAGATAGACTCTTGTAATTTAAAAAGGCTCAAAAACTTAAATTCAATTGGGATTTGTTGATCCCAGATTAAAGACTATATACTGTGCTGAACATTACTGGAAGATAGAATCATAGAATTTAAGATCTTAAAAGGATCTTAGACATCAACTAGTACAACCCCATCATTTTAAACATAAACAGCAGAAGACCTAGAGAAGTTAACTTTTCCAAGATTATGCAACAAAATAGGGATTAGAACTCAGATTCCTGGAGCTCAGTCTAGTATCAGAGATTCACGAAACCTCAGCATTCTTTTCCAAACACTCTGCTATTTTCTGCATATTAAGTCTGGAGGCATAAATATGTAAGTCGTATATGACAGGGTCTCCACCCTCAAAGAACTGACATTCTCCTTTGGGTGACGAGAATTATCTGTTATGTATGTGCTCATTCCTTAGTTGAATTTTTCAGAGATGAAGAACAGAGTTCAATTGTGAAGGGCTAAAAAAAAAAGGTTCTCTAGTTGAAAATGCAGGATATATCACCTTTCAAATTCCCTCTTTGATGTCCTAGGAGGCAAGGAATTTGCTGAAGAATTTATATGTAAACATAAGGTGGATAAAAGGGCATTCTCAATTTCCAGAGGTAATGGCATCCTCTGTCTGATCCTACAGAATTATATGCTACACCTTCCCAGCCAAGTAGTGGTATGAACTTAGCCAGGTACACTCCCTTTCTGTTACTACCTGGAGATCCATGTGACTCCCAAAAACAAGTTACATAAAAGGGAACACTTAATTAGGTCCCTTGAAGTGTCTGTCTAGATACAAGCAGGGATGGCAAAAACTTCTCTTATAGTCCTTTCACAGGTTCTCTGTCAAGGTTTTCTCCTAAAGCTGAAAACATGAATCCACCCCTGCAAAAAAAAAAAAAAAAGTTCTTATACTACTATTACATGATTCTCATGTCCTGTTGTGTCTGTGAATTTAAATCCAGGTCCCTCCCCTCCACAAGCTGCAGATATACTTTGTGTTTTGACTTTAGAGGAGCATAGAGTCAGAATATGAATTACCTACAGAACAGCAGGGAATCAAGACCTACCACACAAGTTTATGACTGTCTTCTTTCATGAGGCAATCACATATAGCAATACTGAGGGAGATCAGAAGGAAAATTCAGACTACAACAGTCAAGCCACTGCAATTTCTAAAAGTCCTATTCAACTATTCACTACCACACTTGCATGCATACTATACTGTGAACTTACCAGAAGTTGGACTGGACTCATAATGGTACTCCAATCCCCTAATGTTAACAGGAATACAGATTTTTATTTTCCTAAAACTAGGTGTTGCTAGTGCTCCTGAAGTTAATGGCTTTAGCTGTGTTCATTTGCACCAAATTCAGTTCCTTTGTTATATCCCTTTTTTAGATCATTCTCCCAATCTCTTTGCTTGAGAAGGAAGCAAAAGTCTTTCATATCCTCTTTTTAAACCAAGTATCAATTTAGATCAATAATTGATACTAAGTTTTGATTACAAGATTACCATTACAAGAATGGTAAGAGCTAAGCAATTGGGGTCAATTGGCTTGCCCAAAGTCACAAGAAATATATGAAGCCACATTTGAACCCAGATCTTCCCAACTCCAGAGCTAGTGATCTGTCCACTGTGCTACCTCGCTGCCTTCTTTCATGTACTTATCATGAAAAGTCCTACTACAATTGAGACATGTATTTCCTCCATATTTTCCTATATCTGGCACTATAAACCATATGCTTTCAATTTAACTCTGTACTTTGAAATCCAGAACTTCTCTTACTGTTTTCTCCCTGTTAATCTATGCTAAAGAGAACTACCCATTTCCATTATTGTTTCAGACATTTATGTGGATGCAATTTATTTTCATGTAAACGATAGCCATACACTGGGAGAATTTTCTAGGCCAAGAGTAACTCCATTTTATAGTCAGAAGGTGATTGTGTTTGGTAATAGTAAATAGTGAAGATTATCAATTAATGTGAATTGAAGGTGCAAGAGGATTTTCACACCCATAACTTGTTTCATCTAGAAAGATCAGGACACATCTTTCCAAATTGGGAACATCTATTCTATACTGGTTCCCCTGCTATCAGATTTACTTCCATGAATTTTCCACAACTTTCTGGATTATAGTCCCAATGTTAAATTAAATCCCTCCATTCCCAGAATAGACCATTAATTTTGCATCTGTGGAATATCTAATAGGTAGAGACATGGATTTCAAGGATATATGACTTAGAATGAAGTTCACTTCAGCCTTAATGGGGTCATACTATTGCAGACAATTTAAACTGTTAGCAAATATCAGACCAAATCCCACTGAATATGTATGATATGACAGTACAGTAAGTGTTTTCCTTCTGTCCATTTCCATTTGACAGTTTTGCCTGCAGGCAGTAATGGTCTTTGGGAGAAGTAATGGGATTCCCAATCTGGAGGCCTTCCAGAATTTTGCTATAAATTAGAGCCTCATTTCTGACACTGTGATAAAGGTCCATATAATTTGACTATACGTTTTGGAAACTGCTAAATTCTTTGGTATACAGAAGGCAACTTCAGATTGAGAGATGGGTGTGTTACCTTCATGAAAAGTATTCCCTCATTATAAAGATGGTCAGATAAACTAAGAGTGGGCACAGAGCATCGTGGAGCATATAACTTTTCAGAACCACCACTGCAACAGAACCAGCAAAGGTTGTAGTTGAGATCCCCCAACTTGGCATTGCTAAACTGACACTCAACACATAAGTATCAATGCTAGCATATCCAATCTAGTAACCAAGAGTGATGACAGATTAGTTCTCTTGCCAGGACCTCCTGTGAATGCTCCACTAATGGTATAAAATGATGAATTTCCATGACCTCTTGGCATTATGAGGACACCATCATTCACTGGTCAAAACTGAGCTTTAGCTTGCCCTAGCCTTTCAGCATGACTGCCCTAATACTTTATGCAAATATTGTTTTTCTTCTATACAAGCTGTTCTAAATCCATGGTCTAGGATGCTGCATCTGCCAGGTCATTGATAAATGAATTGCCCAAAGACAAAAACTGAATAATAAAGAATTACCTATCAAGTGTGATAACTGGATAGAAAGTGGGCCTGTTTAAAATATATCTATTTCTATTTCTTTTAACTCTTATTTTCTGTCTGAAAATCAATACTAAATATTGATTCCAAGGCAGAAGAGCAGCAAAGGTTAAACAATTAAGGTTAAGTGACTTGCCCAGGATTACACAGATAGGAATTTTCTGATGCCACTTTGATCCCAGACCTCCTATCTCTAGGGCTGGTTTTCTATTCCCTGAGCGACTTAGCTGACACAAAATATATCTATTTCAATACTTAAGTGGATCCCCAGGCTCATTTATATAGATACTATCTATCACTTCCTGGCAACATTTTATCCATTACAACATACCGCCTTACCAAGTACTAGAATGACTCCCTCCTTTTGGTGACTGTAATCCATCCTGGGTAAGAAAAAAGCTAGTCTTGGCTCAGAATTGTAAAAAAGAAACTCTTTAAGGTAATGGATATTTGATGTGCAGATTTGTGTTTAGAATTTGTTGTTTTAATGCCTACTATTCCTACTATGTAAAAAAGAGATAAGAAAGGAAAGGAGATTTTATTTTCAAAACTGATACATGTGTCATACTAAATACTTGCAAGGAAGACACAAATAAAGAGATAGCCTCAAGAAGGGTGATGAGAATGAAGTAGCAATAGAATTCCAAATGATAGTCTGATAAGCACTCCTGGATGAACTAAAAGAGAATGGAGAAAATTATATGCTCAGTAGGATGGTTACCAAAGTAAAAGTAATTTAATTCAGACAAAGCAAAGGAATTCATGGTACATAGGACTGAGAATAGGGAGAAGATTGGGAGGTTGGTGTTTGAATGAGCATAGGAAAAGGAAGAACTGCATTTGTGAAAGTTAAAAATTGTAAGGAGATTGGGTGGAGGTGACTTAACAAGAACATGTATACAGGAGCAGATGGGACTGTGCATAGTTACAGCAGGACCATGTGCCATATCTTTTAGCTAACATTATATAAAGTTAATTAAGCTTTAGATAACTATAGGTTTACTCTTTTTCTGTGACCTCCAGCCATAATATCGAGCAGAAGGAAATCATGAGCAACATGCCTGATTCTCCAAAACCTGTAAGAATTCTTTTTTCTTTAAAAAGAATTAATTCCTCCTTGGTGCTCTAAAACATTGCTACTGAGAAGCAAGCTTGCCAAGGGAATTCCTATGTCCACTAATGTTTCCATTGTAATTTTTGGTGTGTTCTGTTACACCCCCAACCCAACTTGCTTCATTCTTAATCAGAGTCATTTCCCTGCCCTTCTACCAGCTCCTTATTCCTGGCCTGACTTTGTCTATAACTAACTGATCAGATTCTTTATATGAGAAAAAAAATCACAACGCTGTGACATTCTATATTCCTGCAGCCTGGACAATCTAAGCTTCTTGATGGCTCTGAGTTGTCTTGTTTGCTGAGTTTTCTCACTTTTTTCCTTGATAGCGGATCTTTCTAGAAACATGTTCCTCCAAATAATTTTAAACTACATCATCATGTCTATGAGATCTACTTATTCCCTATAGTACCACATGATGCCCTTTTAGCAAGCTTCAAGTTTATCACTCCGACCTCTTCAAAATCTTAATCAACACTGCTTCTTTCCAATATAAAATATCTCGTAGGCTAAAAAATTCATTAATATTATTAATGATTGATTATTTTGCCTTAGCTGAAATTAAAACAAAAAAAAACCCTCTTCTTCATATAACCAAAGATTATATGGAATTTAGTCATGAAGAACAAGAAAGTTCCTTCTTCCTTTAGCAGGTCAAGTCATTTCAACTCTCATTTACTGAGACACCATACTAAGGTATATGAATACAAAGAAAGACAAGAAAAAAAGTCTCTCTCCTTAAAGAGTTTATACTCTAAAAGTGAGATAATATATAAACAATTACATAAATACAAGAGGGGACCAGAAGGTCCTCTGGCAGAAGGTAAGATGTGAGCTGAGATTTCAAGGAAGCTAGGTAGAAAAGTTGAGAAAGAAACACTTTCCATGTATGGAGGATAGTCAGTGAAAAGGGCATGAAACTTGGATCATCATATGTGAGGAAGAACAAGAAGTCCACTGTCACTAGAGTAGATAGAGGAGAGCAAAGTATAAGAAGATCGGAATCTAGGAAGTTGCCAAGTTGTAAAGGGTTTGAAATGACCAAAAAAAAAATGGTTGAGTGTGGTGATACAGTCTGTAATCCCTGTCACTGGGAAGGGTGAGGCTGGTGGATTAATTGAGTTTGGGAGTTCTGAGAAACAATATACTACAGTCCATCAAATGTCCGTTAAGTCTTGCACTAATATGTGCAGGAGAGAGGCACCAGTCTACCTGAGAAGGGCCAGATTGGAATAAGGCCATCTATAGTCTAATATCACTTTCCCAGACTATTCATTCTTAGCACTCTGTTTTGTTGCTCTTGGTCAGTCATTTCAGTTATATTTAACTCTTTGGGAACCCACCATTTCCTTCCCAGCTCATTTTATAGATGAGGAAACTGAGGCAAATGGGTCAAGTGACTTGCCCGGGTCACACGGATAGTAACTGAAACTGGATTTCTGAATCTTCTTTACTCCAGGGCCAGTAGTGATTAATTATCTTTGCAAGAAATATTTCATGGAAGAATGAGGAGGACAAAAAAAAACATTTACAAGAAATCTCCACAGAAAAATAAGCTGAAAGGATGAATAATCAAAACCTCCTAATTCCAAGAAAAAATAATTTAGTCTAAAAAATGGGAGGAGAAACTCTCAAAAGAAGAAACTGCAATAACTACAACTAAATTCTGAGAAATAAAATTGTAATGACTACAAAATTCTCCAGAGATGGTGAGCAGCGTAGAGTTCAGGTTTCATTCTTTGCATGCCCAGTAGCATTCTCAATGCCTTGGACATAAAGACATTTAATAAATGTTTGCCAAATTGAACATGGTAGTGTGACCAAAGAAGTGGTCTAGTTTCTGAGTGATTTAGAGATTCTTAAAAAAAATGGAAGCCAATTTTCTCTGTTTGCTTCTATTATTTCAGCACCCCAAGTTCTGTACCTTTTAGTATCACCATCATTTATTTCTTGCAATTTGGTGCTTTGTTCTTTTAAAATGTTTTATTAGGGTATTCAACTCAAATTAATTAGTCACTAATTCAATTCATGGCACATGTAGATTTGAAGTCCCAAAATCTCTTTTTCTTGAGTTCAAATCTGACCTCAGATATTTACTAGCTGTGTGACCCTAGCAAGTCCCTTAATCGTGTTTCCCTCAGTTCCTCATCAATAAAATGAGCTGGAGAAGGAAATGGTATTAATTATGGATAGTTAAAATATAGCATAGCATAACTGTGGATATATGAATAATAATAATGTAGAGTATGATTGTCAGGAATCCCTAAATCGAGAAGCAGATGCCCATGGTTTCCATTCCAGAACTCCTAGCTTTCCTGATGATATTAGTTGAACAGAAAAAACCAATTAGATATTCTAATGATGGAACCCCAAAACTTCTGACATCTTCCCTAGAACACCTGTTATGCACACAAACATTTGGTACTGATATGCAAACAAACCCTGACTTGCATCTCCTGCTTAATCCTGATCTGATGATCCAGACCTAAGAGCTGATCAATGAACCTATCACTCTCTTCCTGCTTGCAGTTTTAACCTTTAAAAAATATGCTTACAACTTCTTGAGTGGACAGTTTCTCCTATCGGGAATGACTTAGCCCTTCATGCATGCTCAGCTTTTCTCTCTCAAAAACTCCTTCTAATTTTAAGACTGTTTTGTCTCCAAGTTATTTTCAAAGTTAACAATGACAATCCATTTTGTATCTTTGCCAAGAAAACTCAAAGAATTGGACATGTCAACAACTAAACAAGAATTGAATTCAACAAATATGGATCCATTCTATTATGTGACAGGTAGTCAGTGTATTAGTCCTTGAGGAAATCAACACAAAAGCAAAATAATCCCTGCCCTCAGAGAGTTTACATTAGAGGGGAGGGGCAGAGTGCATTATGTACACAGCTAATATAAAGTTTAGATAACATAATTTTTGATGGGGTGGGATGGGGTAGAAATGCTAAAAACTGAGCAGTCTGATCAATTCCTCATGTAGGAAGAGGCATTGAGCCAAGCTCTGAGAGTAGCTAGTGATTCCCTAGGGGGAAGAATCCGCCTAGAATATCCCAGGCATAGAGGACATCTTCCCATGCCAAGGCACAGAGCTTGAAGATAAAGACTTATGTATGTGAAGTAACCAAGGCAATTAGAATATGGATTATATGATGAAGAGTGATATGGAATAAACACAGAAAGCTTCTATTTTAGCCCTATATTTTCACATTGCATAAAAAATACTGTACCATCTGATTTTATGCAAACTAAATGAAACTGAAATCCATCAAGTGTGATGGATTTACTTGACATGAAACATTTAACAATATTACCAAGTGCATTTGTTAAGATGGAAATTAGCCCAATAACCACTGACATTTTATGTAGCACCTTAAGATATGTAAAGCTATTCCCTCACAGCTACCAAAGCTGTGACTCAGTGAAACCATAGGCAAAATAGACATAGTGTCAAGACTGCAAGTTCATTTAACATTTCTACAGTTGTCTCAACCATAAGACCTTGGGCTTTTCTCCTTCAATGGAATTCTGGTTATATTTGGAAAATGGCATAAAATTATGATGAATAATTGCTTATTAGTCAGAAGTTTTTGGCTACTGCAGATTTCTAAGATTGATTTTATTCATTTTTCCCTCATGGCTTACTTAGGCTGGCCAAAGGTAGTAAAGTATAGGTCACTGCAGATGGGGCTGAAAGTCAAGAAGACTTGGATTCAAATCTCACCTCTGGCTCACTTTCTGACCATGGGTAAAGTCACATAATTAGCCTGAGTCTCAGGTTCCTAATCAGATCAAATCTGAAAATATACAAAATGCATGTGTATGCATTTTACATATAATAATAAAAATTGCTAAGTTAGATGTTAGGTTAAATTATGTAACCTTTAAAAGTGCTATGGAAATTTCAATTATTAGTATTCAGTTCAGTTGAATATTATTTCATAATAGAATGAGTCAATAATGCTTTCCAGCTTTCAAGTGAAAGAAATTCTGTTCATTGACTGAAGCATAGATTTTACCAAATCACACACCTCCCTTCTGGTGCCTCCATTTTGAGTATGGACTTAATCAAGCTAACCAAGCTTTATATTCTGCCCAGCTATGATACCGACTCTATGGACTTTGAAACCATAACCTTAGACCAACACCTTCTCCTCAACCCTGCACCCTTTTCAGTTCCTTTTTATGTGTTGTCTTGGCCCAGCCCCGTTAGAATATAAGTTCCTTAAGGGTAGAGACCATAATCATAAACAAACACACACACACACAGACACACCACCTAAGTAAAAAGAAGAAATAGCTAAGGAGTTGGAAAACATCACAAGCCTAGCACAGAAATTTGATATACTAGTGATGGGATATTTATTTACATCTATTATAACTCACTGTTTCTTTTTCTTTCTTCTCTTGTCTCTCCTCAAAAAGTAGGGTGGCTAATAAATTCTTGAAATGCCCTAGGCAAAAATTTTTTTCTTCAAAAAGTGGAGAAACATACAAGATAAAATCCTATTCTGCACCTTACTGTTATTATTAAGAAAAAAACCCAGTTAATGCTACCATAGGGGAAGGGACTATTCTATGCTAAAATTTGTGATAAAGAAGGAAAACAAGTCTTGGAATAATCAGATATTTATCCTAGATTTGGAGAAATAGATTTCAAAGAAGTCAGGGGAAAGTTAAGATGTATGATCTCATCATCTAAAATACTTCAGTGAAATTTAGTTCAGAAGATTACTAAGAAGGAAATTTCTCAAGGGACAAAGGAAAATAAGGAGGAAAAGTGGATTTGTCTAAAGAGGCTAGTGGGTTTACACAGGAAAATCATCACGCAAAGCTGATTTTTAAAAGAAATATAACAAAAATTAAAACAAGATAGGTTAATGTTGGAAAAATTTAAGAGCATATCCCAGTTTCATTAAAACTGTATTAGAAATATCAAAGATCATGATGATCTGAAGCTAGTGAGAAAAGCCAAAGATTATAAAAATAATAGTTAAGCTATATTTTGAGAGAGAAAAAAGTGTTCAAAAAGTGATTAGGCTTTTATTTGGGGCAGGTGGGATGATAATAACTGACAAGAGACAGAAAGCAAAGCTGTTTGATCTTCATTTCATCTCTGCTTTCTCACAAAGGAGAATAATTATGATACTGAAAATACAACAAAAATGACTAAGAAAGTTTTGATACCCTAAGATAAATAATGAGACAGTAAAAAGATACCTAACTGCTCTTAAATTCAAGTCACCTGAGTCCTCAAATCATCCTTGAGTCCTAAACTTAACTTAGATTCTGGTAAAAATTTTAAATAATATTCTAAAAATATTTTTAAAGATATTTAAAGAGTAAGATCTAAATAATTGGGAAAAAATTAATTGCTCATGGATGGGCCAAGCTAATATAATGAAAATGACAATTCTACCTAAATTAATCTACTTATTCAGCATCATACCAATCAAATTACCAAAGAAATATTTTACAGAACTAGAAAAAATAATAAAATTCATTTGTAAGAACAAAAGGTCAAGAATATCAAGGAAATTAATGGGGGAAAAATGTGAAGGAATGGGGCCTAGTAGTACTAGATCTCAAACTGTATTATAGAGCAATAATCATCAAAACATTTTGGTTCTGGTTAAGAAATAAAATGGTGGATCAATGGAATAGATTAAATATACATTGTAGCTAGAAAATAAACGTCAGAACTAGAATCCAAGTCTTCTGACTCCCAGTTCATGACTGTTGCCATAAGCATATACTAGGCATGAGGCCTTGAAATTTAGGAACCATGTTTTCTTGGTTTTCAGGGTTTGAGAGCCAGAAGAGCTTAAGATATCACCATTTAATGGTATAAATTACTCATGAGGGGATTTAACTTTTAGATATGCATAGATGTGAGAGGATATGTTGCATCTCAACTTACTGAAGGCCCTTTTCACATATTGTGCTGAATGACTGAAGAGGAAAAACATCTTTCTCTTTAGGAGTGATGCATCAGAGTCATAGAAAGGAATGAAGTATCAAGTATTTACTTCGGCCGGGTAAAGTCCACCTAAGTCATTTCCCCATTACCACCCTTCCTGACATGGGGTAAAGATAAAGGGGTTCAGTGAAAGAGAGCAGGTTCAGAGCATCATACAATAATTTTCAGTAAAATTCATCAGTGTCTCTTGGGTAAGGAATAGTTTTGTCAAAATAAATATCCATTTACTGCATTCAAGCTGTTCAGAAGCCATTATCAAGCACCAAACATATTTCTTTTTAATGTATTAAGAATGCATATGAAGGCTATTGTCTGAAAGGATAACCCAAATCTTACCAAATCTTGGTTCTCT
The DNA here is from genome assembly GCF_027887165.1 of Monodelphis domestica. NCBI lineage: Eukaryota > Metazoa > Chordata > Mammalia > Didelphimorphia > Didelphidae > Monodelphis > Monodelphis domestica. Next base: position 191,147,352 of record NC_077227.1, read on the forward strand.
TCCAACATATTTTCAGAGGGTTGGGCATATTTCCACTTATTGTATAACAGGATTAGCCTTGTCATTCCAATTCGGCACCAAGTACACAAAAACCAGTCAATGAGGACATTCAAGAGTTTATACTCATAAAAGGGATACTAACTTCATCCAACCAAGTGAAAAATGGAATATTCTAAGTACATGAAACAGACTCTAATGCAAATGATCTTACTTTTTTCTACTTATCCATTTATCTGGGAAAATCAATGATTCTTATGATTTTACAGTTCTATTTAGTGAGAGAAGCTAAATGCTTAATTTCCTTAGCACTATCAGGCTGGAGAAAGATTCAGTCACCACCCCCTGTCCCTTGATACTAATTTCTCTGTTTTTCTTCCCTTCTTCCAGTCATTTTGCTGGTTCATCATATATCATGAATCTTCTATGCATGGGTGCCCCCTACCTCAGATCATACTTTTGACTTTCTTTCCGTCTCTTTAATACTCTCTAAAAGGATGGTCTCATTCATTGCCAAAGGCAACGATGTATATGATAGACAAGAATAGGCTACAAGATGTAACCTACAAGGTGGTATAGTACATTAAGAGGATAGACATAAGGACTGAATGTGTGATTTTATTGCTATGAATATGGAGACTTTCCAGGAAAAGAAATTCCTAGTAACAACATAGATTGATACCTTCTCAGCAATTTAGAAGGTTGTCTAGAGAAATATTGTCAAATTCAAATAGAAAAGGGGCAATTAATCTATACATAAGAATTCTTGAGGGCTGGATACTAACATAATGTAAAATGTTATATTATCTAACTTTTATTACATTTTTATTTATCTTGTTCAATATTTCCAAAAAATATTTTAATCTGGTCCTTCAGTTGGCAGAATGTTTGATCACTGACCTTGAGTACTTAAGAGGCTAAGTGGCTTCCCCAGGGTCACACATTCATATGTATCAGAGGTAAAGAAAGAGAGATGAATGAACAGAAAATAGGCTGTTCACATACAGAGAGAATGGAATAACCAATGGAAAGTCTGGGCTCCATTGATATACCCATGTAGTATGATGTGATCTAGAGCAATGTCCCCAATGTGATGGGTGGACCAATTGAGGATGAATAACAAAAAGACATGGATAAAAGTAGGACATCATGTAAAGGTATGGATGGGTCACAGTATGCACTGGTAGAGGGAGCAACCATTTTATTAAGATCATAGAAACATTATTTTATGGAAAGTATCTACCTCATTAGTTTATTATAAAGGGAGTTATATAAATCTGAAGGCACTCAACAAATGAGGTTTTAGAGTTATGTATAGCTTCCTGATTAAATCCTATAGTGCCATGCCAATATAGTTTATGTCAGCTACACATTTTTAATTTTCAACAAGCTTACACTGACCAAGTTTAATTTATGTGACTACAGTAGACTTTTTTTACAAGGCACTGCAATCCAATAATCAGTACAAATTAGAAAATGAACCTACATTGTTCTAATTTCAGAGACAGGAATTATCAGCATGTTAATGCTCAACTCCCTGCTTATTCTAGCATGTATAAACTGTACTCTTAGTTAAGATACTATTTATCCTCATTTGGGTTACTTACATTCTATCATTTAGCCATTCATACAGAATATTAGTTTCGCCTTCCTTCCATTGCAAATTTACCTAGATCTACTCAGAATAATAAATGGTAGGATTTACAGAAGCCCTGAAGCATGTTTCTTACTAAGAATAATTTATAGTATAGTTTAAATCCATGAGTTTAGAATTTCCCTTCTGTTGTTTAAAACAGGAATAGCACAGAACTCTACAAATAAGTACACACACACACACACACACACACACACACACACACACACACACACACACACAGCTCATCTTTCCTCTTCAGGTTTAGGAAAATATTCCTTCTCCTAGGTAAAAGGAGAAACAGTAAGATTAAGGCATGAATCATTTCCTGAGTCATCAATCACTACAGTGATATAAGGATTCACACACTGTAGTCACAAAGGATTGAATTCATATTTAGCCATATCTATACATACAACTGAGGTAGGTAGAATTCTATTTTTAAGATGAACTTAATATTAAGATAAACTCAAAATGAGTGCATGATTTAGACCTGAAAGTTCTAAATACACCCAAAAAATTATGACAGTTTTTTCTGTAGTGGCAAAGATTTGGAAAGTGAGGGGCTGCCCATCAATTGGAGAATGACTAAACAATTTATGGTATATAAATCATAAGCAAATTAGGGGAGTATGGAAGAAATTACCTGTCAGATTTATGCAGGGGAGGAAGAGTTCACAGCCAGAGAAAAAGAAGTTTGCAGGATGCAAAATTAATTTTTTTGTACAAACACCACCAATGTAACCAAAATTATGAGAAAAGCAGGAAACTGGGGTAAAAATACAGCAAATTTCTCTGATGTAGGTGTAATTTCATAAATATATAGAGAACTGAGCCAAATTTGTAAAAATAAGAATCATTCCCTAATTGATCAATGTCAAAAAATATGAGCAATCAGTTTGCAGAAGAATAAATCAAAACATTA